>NC_137267.1:31266222-31866222 GCF_053477335.1 Acartia tonsa
CCTCTTTATTCATATTATGATAAAAAGTTTGTAAAACCTAACAGCGATGGAAAAATTCCATTTACGGGTATGTCAACTTTCATAGAAAACCATGATTTTCTCAGAGGCTACTTAAGATAGAAGGCCGTTCAGCAACCTCTCTAAAACTCAGTTTGTATGTCTGAAATGATGCAAAAAAAAATTCTATTATATAATTTATTTGGTTGCTTCGCTACCTTTCAATGCTGTTAAATATTTTTATGAATATTACACCGTTATATTGATACTAGTGACAGCACCATTAGCACCTAGGGTATTTGTTTTAGAAAAGGAAGTAATGGGTAGAAAAATAGCTTAAAATCAGCCCTAGTCCTAAATCTAATATAAAACTTTTTATAATTGGAAATATAAAATTTTACAAGAAACTTATGTAATTACTTATTGCAAAGCTACTTTATATAATTGTAAATGTCTGTTTGCATAAAACATGTAAGGGGACACGTGCTTTTCTCGGCTCCTATTAAAGATAGGCGGCTTTATATAAATTGGTAAAGAAACCCTGATGAATGAGACTCCAATTTGTAATCTTAACTTGGTCCTTTGAACTGTCAGTCATGCAACCATGATTTTCTTTTTACGCTATAACTTTCTTTATTCGTTTATTCATACATAATTTAAGTGCTTCGCTACTTAAAGATGTTGTCATCCTAGTTTAATTAAACCATTGCAATAATTTGATTTTATGGACATTATTTTTTTTAGGTGAGATATTATTTGAGAAGCCCCAATCCAAGATGGACGAAATGGAGGATCTATTGACTAAGGAGGAGATGGAGAATATTGGTAGGTCTATATGTTTAGCAATTTGTTCATCTATCTGTTATCTAAATTATGTCTATCTGTCTAGCAATTTGTTTTTCAATCTTTTATCTAATAATTTATCTGTCTAGCAATTTTTTTAAAATCTTTTATCTAATAATGTTTACCTGTCTAGCAATTTGTTTTTCAATCTTTTATCTAATTATGTTTATCTGTCTAGCAATTTGTTTATGTGTTATATGTATATTTCTATATTTTTATTTATATATGTACATATATTTATTTATCTTTTTATCTATCTGTCTTTCTTACTTTGTATCCTGGATCTATCTGGCTACCTGGTCATTTATTTATTCAACTATTATTGGTATATGTGTGGTATCCGCCGAGGATAAATGGCAGACACCGGAGTTCAATTAGATTACGGCAGTGTGACAGACGTGGACACCTTACTATAGAGAAGCTACGCTTCTCTAGCTTTCACTAGATAATGATCAACATCTATTTTCAGTTGTCACTTTATTGAAGGGTTAAGATATACTAAAGCTATATACAACAAACATTAACTACAATGGATAGGAATAAATAATCATAACATAAAAGCATTGTAATACATATACAATAGTCAGTTTGGGCAATCATGAGTCCCCATCCCTGGAAAGGGTGGGGGGAATTAAGAATACAGTTAACCATAATATAAATACATATGGATTAGGAATAAAGATAGTTAAAGATAAATCATACAGTAAAACATAGGTAATTGCAATGGTTAGGTAGATGGCTATCCCTGTCTGGGGCAGGCAGGATAGCCCATGGAGCAGCACAATAGGTAGATAAGCATAGAGGGGTTGAGTGGTAGGTCTGGGTACTAAAGAGGGAAGGTTTGATGATTACTTGTGACAACAACAGTCTGTGTGGGGGTGATCCTATCAGGTGAGGGCAGGTTTAGATCCTTTATCCTCAGGGTTGAGGTGGTGCTGATAACTTGGTGGTTGAAGGGGAAGGTTCCGGTGCTTAAGATGGGAGAGGGAGGGGTAACACCCCCTCCCTCCATTTGCAGGACAACTGAGGGATGAAACCAGTACCGTTATCTGACATATTTTCAGGTGGCTTTATAATTGTAGAACAACAGGATTTAGCTAGGTGCGTAGCATCACTATAATGTCTTGGTTTCTGCATGGTCCAGAGCTGCCGCATACCACAACTCTCCCCTCGGAAGGCTGGAGGGGTTGTCTGCACCGCCAGACTTCCGACAGTGGTTGCGGCCTTCAGTTTGTTGTCCTTGTGGAATGGGTCCGCCAGGATACCAGTTGCTGGATGGTGGTGGACTCCAGCCCTCCCCAGGTCTAACGGAATCGGCTATATCTGCTGGAATAGCTGGTCCTGTTGGATATTCTGGCCGTTGGATGTGTACCTCTGAGGCCACCCTGGCAACCTCCAGGAGTGGCACAGCACATGAGGGGGCTTGGACCAACAGCCGCCTGGTATACACCTCTTCAGGTTTCTCCACTGGGCTGGTGGTCTCCATCGTGTTGGTCACCTTGCTGCTGGCAGGCTGGCTACTGGATGCAGGCGCAGTTTCTTCGCCCTCGGGGCTGGTCAGGTTCATTCGGCTTCCAGGGTCTCTGTCAACGCGGGCAGGTGGTGGTTGCCATACTGTAGGAGCGTTGCCTCCTTCAGGCTCATTCTGGACATTGGCAGGGTGGTGCATGGCAGTCCGACCTGCGGGGTAGGGAAAGGTAACAGTCCATCCTTTATGCCAGAGGCTGTCTTGGATCTGCAAGGGTGGCTCCGCTCTAGTTGGCTGGGAGACAGGCCCATCCACGGCCACTGCTGCTGGTAGACTGGAGGCACAAGGCTCCGGATTTCCTCCCCTAGCCTGAAGGGGTCCAGGCACATTGTCTCCATCTTGGGTAGACATAATTGTTGGGGATCCTCTACTTCTATGGGTAGGCTCGGCACTTGGCACATCTAGTGGTGTTACTCCCCAGGCAGCGGTCAAAGCTTCTTCAGTTTGGCTGGTAATGGCTGATATCCTGGCTCCTGGGGCAGATGCAGGGGGCGCAGGCAAGTTTGGCCCAGCCCAAACTTCCTGGTACACCAGTGCAATACAATTACCTTGGCTTGGTTGAGGGAGGTAGACAGCTGGATGCAGTTGAGGGTGAGGGACAGCTGGATCCTCCCTGCTGGCTGGGGGCTCTGGCTGACTGGGGGTGACGGGTGTCACCCCTTCCTCTGGGGCTGCGGGCTCATTCCGGGGTCCAGGTATCTCGGTGGCGGCGACGGTTGTCGCCCCAGGCACCAGTGTGGGGGCGCTGGATAGCACCCCCCAGTCTTCACAGGGGTCCAGGTCTCTCGGTGGCGGCGACGGTTGTCGCCCCAGGCACCAGCGTGGGGCGCTGGATAGCACCCCCCAGTCTTCACAGGTGGCGGCGACGGTTGTCGCCCCAGACATCAGCTTGGTGGTGCAGGGAAGCACCTCTCGTTCCTTCCAGGTGGCGACGCCGGTTGGCGTCCCATACATCGACTCAGACTCGCTGGGTAGCGCCCCTCGGCTCTTGCTGGGGGGCGACAGGGGTTACGGACACCGGTCCCCTGTGATTGAGGCTGAGGTCCAGGCCAACCCGGTTGGGTTCAGCCGCTCCTCCCAGCACGTTGATCCTGGCCACTATGGTCCCAATCTGAGACACAGACTCCTGGGTAGCCGCGGCCCCAGCGGCGGCAGCTAATTGGGGTGACGGCTGGGCATCTCCCTCCAGGTGGACCTGGGTGGCAGACTGGTTGCATGCAGGTTGTTGGGCGGCCTGGTGTTTCTTCATTGCTTGGTCCCAACCGGTTCTACACTTGGCGGCTGTGTGGCCGTTGAAGCGGCAGCGCCCCTTCGTCCAGCTGGGTCCCATCAGGCCGGCTTCCCCAGGGTGTATCAACCTGCCAGGTCTCTCCTCCTCCAGTTGGGGCACCAGCTGACAAACAGGGTCTCCCCTACTAGGGGTCAGGCGGTGCTGGGCTGCTTGTGGTGGCCCCTTGGTTACATTCAGCCTCCTCCCCATACACACAGGTTCCTTCCATCCAACAGCGGCTCTCCTCCCCTGGGTGGCGAGGCCAGCCTCGGCCTTAGCTTCTGCAGGCGCTTCTCCACATGAGGGATCCTCCCTCTGGGTATGCCAGGTAGTTGGTAGCAAAGGCCGTTGATGGTGCCAGTCGGAAAGGGGGCTATGAGCTCTGGGGGGTACCTGTGGCCAGTGTGTGGACAGGTACCCACTGGTGGACCAGCAAGGCCCAGAAGATGCCATACTGATGGTAGCCTGGACTGTATTCCGGACTGTCAGCAGACTGTTGGTAGCCACCTGAGTTGGGCCAGAGTTGCCAGCTGGTATTGCGTCCCTGCCAGGCTCCGTCAGCTGCTGGTGGGGAGCCCCTGCGGTGGTTCTGGTTTTGGCAGGTGGTGGCCTTCTTATTGACTCCCCTAGTTTGAGCTCTGCATCCTGGTGGGCCTCCATCTTCAGCAGCATGGAGGAACTTGGCTGGGACATGTGCAGTGGTTCAACAAAGTAGCGGCATCTGGTCTTGGAGTGTGGGGGGACAGCCTCACTGCTGCGGGTCAACCCTGCTCCCTCCGTGCTGGGTAAAGTCTTCCACTGCGGCAGGTCACCAGTCCCCATCCTTAGGCCGGTCCCCAGTCGTTCCATGCCTGGGGGCTCCCAGGGAGGCTTGGGTGGCGGCTCCCCCACCCCCAGGTACGCGTCGGGCATCTGGGTGAAGGGCCTATTCCCCTGGGACAGCTCCCCATCCTCCAGATTGGGGAGGCCAGTGCCAGGGAGGACCTTTCCACCCCAGAAACAGGTGGTACTGGCCCTAGGGCTGGGCCCCTTTGGAGTCTCAGTTCTGGTAATAGTGTCCATCTTGGGGCTGGCCACTAAGTTTCTGAAGCTTGTCACCTTCTCATTAGGCTCAGTTGCATCGTTCAACACCCCCAGGGGGACACCTACAGGTTCAGCAATCCCCAGTCCAGTATTGCTATTTCTCGTACGTTGAGCACCAACTGAACAGGAGCTGTGCAGCGGACATTCAGTCATCCTTCCAGACAAGGGCATCTCAGGGACCAGGGGTCTGTGACCTGGCATGTGTTTGATGTTCACTGTACTCAACACAGTAGGCCAAAGTAATAACAGGAGCAGTATCTTGTAGATATAGGAGCAGAGTAGAGTAGCCGCACCGCAAGGAGGTTCGAGCCGGCTCACCCCTAGTATAAATACTATAGCTGTGTAATTAGGGTGGTAGTCCACGTAGCCGTAGGCTCGGTCCTCCTGGCTCAAGAGTTTCTGTGGCTGGCGCGCCCCCATGATAAGTAGCAGGGGGTTGGTCTGTTTGTGCCAGCGTCTTGTTTAACTGTTGAGCCTGAGTTGTTCTCCTTTCCAGTATAGCTCTTGATTTCTGTGGTAACCAGCGGATCTTAGCTTAAAGGTAACAGGGAATATGTTAGGTATCCCCAGATGTCTCTAGGAGCGTATCCGCTAGTAGATATATGGATAGGTAGGCTATCTATATATATACATGGCTACACGCCCATATATATATATATACGTGTATAGGAATATCCCCCGAGCTAGCTAGCTTTTCCTCCTTGCTCCAAAAAAATCACGCTTCCTCTGTATATAGTTCACAACTATGAAGGTCGATGGTCCAGGTACACACCACCACTGCCCAGTGTGGGGCAGCAAGTCAGGCTATGTCCACAGGGTGGGCGTACTTTCGTTCAGTTACCATATCAGTTTCCAGTGTTGTTTGGTGAGGTTAGTATTCACTTACTTGTACCCATGGTACAAAAAAAACAACCTTATTTATCACTTGGGTATTTATATATACATATATTTGCTTCACTAACCATTCAGCTTTGAAGTAGGGTTGGCAGGCTAGGAAGATGTTGAGGGTCTGAGCGGGTTTAAGGAACTGGTTTAGTTTTCCTTATCACACTGTAGACAGGGAGGGAGGAGCTTGCAAGTTTTTCTCCTAAAAAAAATATCTATGATGTATGCTATAGAATGGCCCCTCTCCTGTGTGGGTGTGTGTGTGTGTGTGTGTGCGTGGAATCTCCTGTCCTTGTAACGCGCGTCCGCGCCGTCAAATCCGCGCACACGGGGAAAACGCGCTCTCACCCCTCAACTCGCTCTCTCATTGGTCCGCTTCGTCCGTTGGATTTATGATATTTTCCGCACTCTGTGGCGCTATCCGTGAATGGCGCTCTGTGTGTCCGATCGCTAGCCCCACACTACAGACGGACTTAGTCTAGTGTGAGTAGGAAGGGGGAAGCGCGTGAGGGGACGGGGGTAACTCCGTCCGTTCCCCCTGTGAGGGAGGGGGGTAACTGTGTGCTGGTGTAACAGGGCCTTTTCTTCTTAATCCTAGGTTTATCTATTATATCACCCTGATTGTATTTGCCTTCAATGGAGAGGGGCCCCTCCCCTTCCCTTGGAATAAGGGGTGTATTGTTGTTGTTGTGATGTGGGCTTGAGATTGTTTTGATTGTATATCAGGGTCTTTATTATGTTACATCTAGCTTCTATTTCTGTCCTTATCACAATTGCATAACAGATTTGTTTACCAACTCTGTTCTATTTTTAGCTGTTATCACAATACACAATAATCCAAGCCTGTTCTATTCTTAGATTTATCACAACACAACAATTTGTTTGCCAAGCTTTGCTCATAAATCTATTGTTTGGCCATCACACTAGGGTGGTAATCCCTGAAAATGTGATATAATATCTGTTTTCTAGATGGGTGGCTGCATTGTAGCCTCTCAGGATACTCGGGGTTGACGTAGTTTTTCTCTGTTCTGGTGCACTACACTCGTATGTTAGCTCGCAGCTTGCAGCTATGTGGCATGTTTCAGCCTATCGGCGGCAGGGAATGTCCCGTCCTGCTAGCGCCGCTTGCAGCTATGTGGCGTGTTTCAGCCTATCGGCGGCAGGGAATTTCCCGTCCTGCTAGCGCCGCTTATCCAAATCCAGCTGATGGCGGCAGGGAATGTCCCGTCCTGCTAGCGCCACTGGTTCGGATCCTGCTATCTCTTGCAGTAAAATTGGCCTATTTTCAGCCGTTTACACTTATTTGGCTTGTTTCAGCCGGTCCGCAGGCCTGTTTCAGCCCTTTTGGCGCTCAATTCTCCGTTAGATATCAGCGCTGCTCGCGGTTATTCATCAAATTTCGCTGTCTCGCTTCCACAACTGCCGGATGCAGAGTTAAACTTTGCTGTCCAGGGTGGGTAATTCAGGTTGCTTGCGTCAGTTTTGCCAGATTCACTGCTGGGAGTACCTTAGCCTCAGATGCGCGTCTGCTCTACACTTGTGGTTCGCCGTAATCTCACACAGCTGTCACCAAAGTTGTGGTATCCGCCGAGGATAAATGGCAGACACCGGAGTTCAATTAGATTACGGCAGTGTGACAGACGTGGACACCTTACTATAGAGAATCTACGCTTCTCTAGCTTTCACTAGATAATGATCAACATCTATTTTCAGTTGTCACTTTATTGAAGGGTTAAGATATACTAAAGCTATATACAACAAACATTAACTACAATGGATAGGAATAAATAATCATAACATAAAAGCATTGTAATACATATACAATAGTCAGTTTGGGCAATCATGAGTCCCCATCCCTGGAAAGGGTGGGGGGAATTAAGAATACAGTTAACCATAATATAAATACATATGGATTAGGAATAAAGATAGTTAAAGATAAATCATACAGTAAAACATAGGTAATTGCAATGGTTAGGTAGATGGCTATCCCTGTCTGGGGCAGGCAGGATAGCCCATGGAGCAGCACAATAGGTAGATAAGCATAGAGGGGTTGAGTGGTAGGTCTGGGTACTAAAGAGGGAAGGTTTGATGATTACTTGTGACAACAACAGTCTGTGTGGGGGTGATCCTATCAGGTGAGGGCAGGTTTAGATCCTTTATCCTCAGGGTTGAGGTGGTGCTGATAACTTGGTGGTTGAAGGGGAAGGTTCCGGTGCTTAAGATGGGAGAGGGAGGGGTAACACCCCCTCCCTCCATTTGCAGGACAACTGAGGGATGAAACCAGTACCGTTATCTGACATATTTTCAGGTGGCTTTATAATTGTAGAACAACAGGATTTAGCTAGGTGCGTAGCATCACTATAATGTCTTGGTTTCTGCATGGTCCAGAGCTGCCGCATACCACATATGCAGAATTATATATCTATCAAACAAATCTAATTATCTATCGTACATCATCTTATGTGAGATTTTCTAGAATCTAATTACGAAAAAAATACCATTTAAATATCTATTTATTTTAACTGATCTTTACATCTTTCTATTATTTTATTCATCCATCCATCTATTTATCTTAAATTTCAGGTTTGGAGCCAGACCAAGTTCTCGTATTGAAAAGATGTTTTGACGGCTTCGCTGATGAGGACGGGGCTATCCCTGCAGATAATGTCGGAAATATTCTCAGCTTGATGGGTATGAAGGTGGGTAATTTATATTTTAGTATTCTAGCGGCTGCTTTAGGCCATTTCATATATATTCATTTTATATATCCAGCAATTATTTTGAGAGGAGATTTTTTGGCAAGGTTTAGGCTTAATTTTAAAGTTGCAATATTTTTCAACTTATTTTTAAATAAAGATATATATTTTGATTTTAACAATCATTTTCAATTTATTTTGTTTCTTTTAGAAGTGAATCGAGCAATAATAGCTTGGTAATGGTTGTTGAGATTTTAGAAATTTTCTAAGGCATATTATAAGCTTCTCCATATTTGTTAATTGTTTATCGAGATCTTAACGGACAGACCAAAAAAATTCAGACTTTGTATACACATCAAACAGTCACAACGACAGCTAACTCTTTTTGAGAAACACATCTATTAGGTGAAGCCCAGTGCCCTGAGAGAGATTATTGACGAGATTGATGAAGATGGCAGCGGTCTCCTTGAGTTCGGGGAGTTTTGTCAGCTGGCCGCCAAGTTTCTGGTAGAGGAGGATGAAGAGGCTCTGAAGAAAGAGCTCAAGGAGGCCTTCAGGTAGAATTTTTTGTTATATACTTATTTTATCCAGAGACATGCAGAAGAGGGGTGTATCTTCCCTCTAAGCCCCTGTAAACCTCCTTTGACCCCTTGATTAACTCCCTACTACAGCCAAAGGGGTCCAACTCACCCGCCTTGGATTTAAGTGGAGTGTTAAAAAACAATGTCTACTGATTTTATAGATTAAAAAAATACTACTGCTTAAGATCTTAGAGTTCTCTAGGGAAACTTTAGTAAAGCGGGGAGGAAGTACACCCTCCACTTTGAACTTTAGTTTTAAAATGAAAAAAATTTGTTTTGGTGGGGGTAGGACATTTTTCCTGTGGTGATTTCTCTCTAGAGGGTTGTGGTAATCCATAACAAATAATTATAAAAGCTTCACTGTATAGGAGAACTATATCAGTTCGGTGGTTAGCGGTATCCTTCGCAACAGTAACAGACAGACAGACATACATTCTATTACTTTGATATAAAGAACGTATTATATTTAGAATCTATGATAAGGAGCATATGGGTTATATCTCCACAGACACCCTCAAAGAAATTCTGAGGGAACTTGACAACAAACTTACTGAGGTAAAATAAAAAATTTTATTTAATTGTTTATATTTTTATCAATAATTAGTTAAAATAAGCTAAAATGTTTAAAGACTTTAATTTAATTTAATTTTATACATTCCTAAAAACTATATTAGAAAGGTAAAATCGGCGACAGAATATATGGCCGAGAATAAAAAACATTTTGTCATTTCTAGGTCTTTTTTTGAAGACCTCTCATTCGTTCCTTAGTCCATAACCTTGGTGGAATAATAGCTGAAAACTGCAGAAAATGTCTAGCGTTTAATTTGGGTCAATGACTAGAAAAGAAACTGAGCTATGGACTTACAAGCAGTGACTAACATATTCGAGGTTATGACGTCAAAAGATTCTCTAAATTAAGTTAAACATTAATACCTTCCAACCCTCTTCCTGGCTTATTTTTCAACAAAAAAACGTACAGGATAAACAATCCCTTTAGATGGACAAAAGCTGTAAACACTCTGATTTTCTTAAAATTTAGCCCAAAAGAAGCTTGTTTTAAATTCTAATGATTCTAAATATCTTGATCATTACAGGATGATTTGAATAATATCATTGATGAAGTAGATGAGGATGGTTCAGGTAACTTTTTTTATTTTTGAAGATGTAGCTATTCTACAAGTATGTACTACAAGTTTACCAAATGAATGACACACTTTAATGTACTTTCCCTCCTTATTTTTTAAATAGATTAAAAATAACTCAGTTTCTTGCACAGCAATTGTTTCAATTATAATTGCTTCAATTGCTTTAATCAATTAAATCCGTTTTCAGAATATCTTAAAAATCAATAGCTAATGAATATCCACTGTATCAGAACTGGCTCTAAACTTTACTGTTCCGTGTTTTATTATAGATAATTTCACGACTAAATATAACTACAATACACATAAAAGCATTTATGTCGAACGTTAGTATAAGGTCAAACTGTGTAATAATATACATCCAATATATCACCGTATTCTAACTACGGCTAACTATCGAACTATTTATCTTATTACAAATCTTAGTGTTTTTCTAATTATCTAATTGTCTTGTGACTTTTCTTGGTGGTGTGTTACAACCCCCCCCCCCCCCTCCCACCATCTATCTGTATGTCCTTCTTTGTATCTATGCATCCAACTATTTATCTATCTAGGTACCCTGGACTTTGATGAATTTATGGAGATGATGGCTGGTTAAACTAATCACCATTTTAAGGAATTTATTTCATTTTCATTGTTTCCGAAATAAACAAGGATAAAAACATCCATAAGTAGCAAAGCACATACATTTTAAAAACAAGAGAGTTATAGAGTACTACGGCTATGCCCATAGAGGCGTCTAGGGGCACTTGAGGTTAACCATCCCATTTTTAAAAAAGAAAACGTAAAAATATCCTTCTAGGGGCGATTTATCTAGAGGGGCTGGTGGTACCCAACCCCAAAATAATTATAAACCTAGCAGGACCTATGAGAAGCGAGGTCTTTAGGCACAAACACACAGATACACAGAGATTATATTACTTTATTATAAGGATATGCTAATATTCGTAAGAAGAGACAAAATTGACTGGAATATTATAGAACTCACGAAATTTTTTTTAATGCCTAAAAACCATCCTAAATAATTAAACATACATAAACAATTGATAGTCTTTCAAAAAAAAATTCATTTAGTCATTAAATAATACAAAATTAATTTTTTTTGTTTTGACTTTAGCAACGCCATCAATTTTAACACATTGAAGAGGAGATACTAATTTTGTTCTAAAACGCACAATTTTCAGAGTTAAAACATGAGTAATACCTTAATCTCTTCCTTTAAACTTGCTTGAAAATCGAAAACCTTTAAATCAACACATTTATTAATGTGTAGGAGTACAGCTCTTCACAAGTCATTTTTACCTGGAGGTCGATTGTGGAAAAACCCCTGCCTAATATCAATTTTTTTTTTCATAAATGGAATAGTCTATACTTGGGTAAAATATGGTATCAATTCTAGATTGGAGACGTTATTCAAACTAGTTCTATAACTGATTAATCTGTTTCCAAAAATTTAGCTTTCTTTCTTTACACTTCTTTGTACTTTTTTTTCTTTTCAAAATGATAAAATGTTTTAACAAATAGTCTTAAATATATGAGGTAATATAGATAGAAAAGGATATCCAGGGAGTTTGGCTAAATCTTCCCTTATTACCTCTTGGCAGATGAACTATCCCTTCCTGTTAAACCTACATAAATGGGACACAAAAAAATACACTATGCATGAAAACAACTTTATAGTAGCGAAGCTACTTGAAAATTAATTTTGTTTAAACCATAGGGTGTGTTTTAGTTAATTATGAGAAAATATATCAACAGTAACGAAAAACTGCTGAGCTGCAAAATTGTTGTAATATTTATTAATAGCCACAGCCAGCGGCTGGTAGTTTGCAGCTCAACAGTTTTTTGTTACTGTTGATATATTTTCTCATAATTAACCAAAACAATCCCCCCCCCCCCAAAAAAAAACAAGATTGCATGTTCAATTTTACAAGTTTAGCTGAATAATTGCACCTGTGGTCAGCCGCCAAACCGCCAAATTAAAAGTTTTGCAGAATATTTATAGACTGACCCATTGTATTATAATTCAGAGCTCTATCTTGAATATGGGCCTAGAAGCGCACTGTTACTGTGAAAGTGTACAACCCCCTTCCCCTTATTTTAAAAGCACAAAATCTATTCTGAAATAGACAAACGGACAAAGTGAGTTATAGAGCTGATTATCTGTTATCACAAGAAAGAAAAGAAAGAGCAGTCTGACCGCTACAGAAGTGTTCTACTTAATTATGCTCCATATTTATGTGAATAGCTACAAGAATTTTCAGCCTTCTATTTTTTACAGGAGCTGAAAAATCACGATTCCAACCCCCCCCCCCCCATCCCCGTTTTGTCTCTAACAGACGGACTAACAGATGGACATTTCAAATTTTAGAGCAGCTTTGCTACTAAAAGAAATAATACATTGAGAAAATTAGTTGTGAAAAGTATAAGCGGCTTAATAGCAGTCCGACTGCTATGGATGTTTTATACTTAATTATGCTCCATATTGATTGAATGTTTACGAGAAGTTTCAGCCTTCTATCTTTTATAGGAGCTGAGAAAATGATGTTTCCCCCTTTTTGTCTCTAAAAGACGGACAGACATTGCTACTAAAAAAATAATACATTGTTAATTTTTATTTAACCCTTAACGGTTGGGGGGGGGGGGGCGTTGAACGGTATGATCCTGCAGGTCCTGATCCTCCAGGTCTCCATAAATCTTTAAAAAACTCCTGTGGCCGCAATTTTTGACTTAGAGACGTCAAATTTTAAACTTAGGCTTTTCTTACATGTCTAACGTATTAAAATTTCATAAAGATCCGCCGCCGTTTCCGCCGACCACCGACTGCGGCGGCTGGCAGCTGCAAAATACAGCTGCGACCGCTGAAATTTATGTTTTGATATTTCTAATATAAAATTTTACATAAAGAAAAAATTTCCTAGAAAAAAATGTTCTTCTAGCTTCAAAAATAAGAAAATTACAGCCGTTTGAAATTTTTAAGTAAAAAAGGACCTAAAAACAAAGGTTGTTAAATAAAAGGGTGAAGGAAGCTAAAATTGACTTTGACTTATAAAAGGTCAAAAATTCATTATCAAACAGGGGACTTGCACAACAAAAATTACCCCTCTAACTCTAATAGGAACTGAGATAATAGGGGGGGGGGAGCCCCCCCCCCCCCCCAACCAATTAAGGTACGGCAAGGCGCACGACTGTTAAAACTTAAAAAGGGTGACAATATTCATTAAAGCAAAGCTCTTAAGATCAAAAAGAAATTAATGTAAAATCATGGTTGCCGTTTAAGATTTGTAATATTTACTATACCTTATACATATTGAGCTGTGAAGCATATCATGGATGCTTATATTCATCACAATCATTGGATCTTCGTTTAGGAAGGCCTAAACAGCTATTTGTTAAATCATTTTATCATTTTGACAAGAATAAAAAGTGCAAAGGAGTGCAAAGAAAGGAAGCTAGATTTTTAGAAAAAGATTATTCAGTTATAGAACTAGTTAGAATAACGTCTCCAATCTAGAATTGATACCATATTTTACCCAAGTATAGACTATTCCATTTATGAAAAAAAAATTTGATATTAGGCAGGGGTTTTTCCACAATCGACCTCCAGGTAAAAATGACTTGTGAAGAGCTGTACTCCTACACATTAATAAATGTGTTGATTTAAAGGTTTTCGATTGCCAAGCAAGTTTAAAGGAAAAGTTTAAGGTATGAATCTCATGTCAACCCTGGAAATTGTTGAATTGAGAACAAAAATACGGTTTTAACATTTTTGTGTTGGCAGCCATGGCTTCACCATAGACGATAAGAAAAATATAAAAATCTCTTTCAATTGTTGGAAAAAATATTTTTTTTTCAACACACCATCATTTCTCAATGTATTTTTTATAATTAAGGATAGTTTTTAGGCTTTTTCCGTTCATGCGTGATTTTTTTGTATAAGGAAGTAAGAAGTGCTCAGAATCTTTACATAAAAAAATATCTTATGAAGCAGTCAAACTAAATTAAAGATTGGCGGATTGACAAACATTACCAATCATAGACTATATTTTTTACGAAAAACTAAACAATATTTTTCATATAAATGTAAATGTAAATTAAATGAAAATCAATTAGGTGATTGATAAAAGAAGAAGCTTTCATTTCATAATATTGAAACATTATTATACTTGATATGACGGATAAACGTAATAAATTTTTGCCTGCAAAATTTAAATTATAATTTACATATAGATTAAATACATATTATCCTTTTTAATGTTTATATTTAAACTGTTAAAGCGTGTTCTATAAAGCTTACTTTCCCTTACTTTGTATGTAGCTATGTAATGGTTATGTCTCTGATGTTGACTATTCTCTTTTCTTTCTTAATTAATATCCCCCTTTTAGTCATTGTCCCCAACTGGAACCTTATATCTTTGTATCTTTCTCTTCTCTTTTTTGGGGGGTTAGTAATTGGTAGATACTCGTAGGGGAGTGACATCGGACTGTTTATTGCATTAGACCCCAAAGTTCACAATAAGTTTTCTTATTCGTTGGCTTAACAACTTTGGAGCCTATTAATCAACTCTTATTGGTTGGTTCATTAAGATGAGTGTCTAAACGTTTCAACCATCTATTTTAATCCATATAAGGGTACTTTTCTGTATCATTAGTGGGGGGGTTATGAATTTATCGGCCAATGGCTTATCCCTTCAATCCCTGAGGTGTTTAATCTGTGTATAAGATATAAATTTATGTGTACTTGTTGAAAACCGACACTTTGATGACAATTTCTGGAAGTCATAACTGATGTGCATAATAATTAAATAGACAAAGCCCAATCTGTACCACTTTTGATTCCTGTGACGTAATAAAAATAAGGGATTCTCCATCTCTTTTTAGGGGTTTTCTTGCCTTCTTCTCCTCTAATCTCCCTCATTTTATGACGTCACAGGAATCAAAAGTGGTGCGATAGTAGTACAGATTAGGCTTCGTCATTAAATACAGCTTTTTAGAGCCAAAGCTTTTTTAAAACTTAATTTTTTACATTGAAAATACAATTATACAACCCCCTCCAAAGAAAAAATTTAAAAGAAAGTATTCTAAAGTAATGGTCAGAAATAGAGCGATAGGTTAATGGAAAATAAAAACTCAAATATACAAAAAAAATTATTAATTTTGCTTTGCAGTAGATGAAAAAAAGGGGGATTTTAATAGTTAGCGGAGGATGGAGAATTTTTACGGATGCAATTATGTTTGTGCCAGCGGCAATTGTCCATAAGTTGTTCAGTTTTCTTAATAGTAACCTTATTGAAATGAGAATCCCCATTGAAAGTTTAAAATCTACAGGACTATAGGATAGGAACCAATTATCTTCGACACATCTATTCCTTTATTACTGAGTAGATGTCCATTAATAAATAATTTTAAGAAACACATGTCCAAATATGAATTATAAATTATTCTACAAAAATTGTCTAGAAAATTTTAAAGAAAATTCTTCTTTAAACTACAATTACAAATTTAAAATTTAAACGAGTTTTTTAGATAAAATATTTTTTGAAGTAGGAAATCTTCATTTGTGGGTGAAACTACCACCCCCTTAAAAAGTTAAATAGCGTTCTGAGAATATACATAATACATTTAATACTAGTATGGGATACGCCAAAGAGTCCTCTAAAGGGACATGAGGGAATGGGAGGGGGGGGAGTCGACCTTTCATTTTAAATTTTAGTTTTAAATGGAAAAAGTTAAAGAAATTTTAGGTGGGTATTTTTTCATGGGTTATTTATCTTGAAAGGGCGAAGGTACCAAATCTCCCCCCCCCCCCCCCAACACCTTTTATGAACCTATAAAACTCGTTCAAGAAGCTTGATATAAATATTGAAACTCCTGTTATAATTTTATATGTATATGTATATTTATTGTGATAAAGCATATCTGCTCCAATTGGTTTCATCTATATGGTGGGGAATTTTAAAATGATTACAGTTTAGTCGACTGGTACTTCTTACCTATTTGTATAGTTTCAAGCCTTCAGAAGCTTAGTTTCATCTGAAGGAAACCAATTCTATTCTAACTATAAGTAAGATTTTTATATGTGTGACAATTAAAATGTTTTCTTTAGTTAATATTTAAGGGCATATCCTAGGTAGATGCAAATAAAGAAAATAATTTAATATTTAAAAGCAACTGGTAGGTAATGTTTGGTAATCCATCCTTTGTCCCTGGTGAGGTGTTTTCTCAGTATCATTTCATTAGAATGATAGATTTTACAAATACAATTGCAAAATAGTCTAAAACATTACTAATACCAACGAAAAGCTAGCTTTGAAATTTTACATCAAAAAGCTGCACACATAGAATAATTGTTTAGATTTTCAATGAAGGCTTTACGACATTTTGAAGGGGTAAAAATGTATGGCACTAAAAAACCCAATTCTTTCACACTAAAAACTCTTCAATTTCCACACTGTGTAGAAAAAGGAATATTTTTTATGCTTCCCTTGCTGGCTAAAATATTAACACTATATTTAATATGAAAGAATCTTTTATTTATGTCTGTCTATCCATTATAATATGTCTACCTTTCTTTTTAGTAGCGCACCTACTCTATAACTATTTATTTATATATTTGTTCTTTTCGCAATCTTATGAATCAATTAAGATTAATTCGACTGCAAGTAAAGATAGACGGCTAAATTTTTGTTAAGATCACCACTGTCAAAACGCACCCTTTAATGTCTAATGTCGTCAAATATCATATCGATATAAGCGTGTAGGTATTTATATAATTAGAATGTGAATCTGGAGAAAATATGTCCGTCATGACAGCTTTTCTAATACATATAGTCGATCCTCACTCATCAAATAAAACAAATATCACTTTTAAAGAAATCCAAATACTTAATATTTTAGATGGAAAGGGCGGCTCTTTCATGCCTAAATCTACCAACAGAGCTGTAAATTTCACTGGGTAGACTAAAAACATGCCTCAAGTCAAAAGTATAGAAAACTTTCGCTTTTTAAAACTAAACACGTCTATTGTATTATATATTTAAATGTGTATAAAAACAGGGATTGATAATCTATAATATTTATTTATGCTTGTTTTTTAATCCTTTATTAGGTGTCTGCAAGAATCATATTGTAATAACTGGTATGTCTTGACCATATTGGTGTTCTATGGTTAAGCATTGACTTTAAGGAACACAGAAGTCTGAGATCTTAATTGTGACGACATCCAACTATTACCAGGTCAATCAACAACAGGTATGTATATAGATTTATTGACTTTAGTCTACGATGGTCCTGAAAATACAAAAATAATTAGTAATCAGATAAAACATCAAGAAAATATTTAAAATGAAAACTATTCATGTTTTCTTAAAGCTCAAAACTTTGGAGATTTTTATGAATCTTGAAAAGTAACAAAGCTCAATTTTGTTAATCTTTGGTTAAATTTGCATTATATAAAATTATCATTTGGCATATAAGAGAATAGACAACACAAGTTTATGAAATTATTAATGTTTTACTTTGCTGGCTAAAAGAATGCTGTTTAAAAACCTATCAGATTTACCTATAAACACACGCCTGAGCATACAGAGGGGCTGAAACTAACCTGAAGGGTTTTATGCTAAAGCTTCTGGCAATTTATAAGATCATTCCACTCTCTGCAACACACAAAAAGCTTCATATACATCCACAACATGTTTCTTTTGCTTCGATTCTCTCAAAAGTGAGTTTAGAAGCAGACAAAAACGCGCCAATCACATTGTAAACGGAAAAGGAAAAAATGCTGCTGAATGCGCACTTTTGGTCGTCTTACTCTGACTGAATAAGGATTTAGGAGAAGGTTAATTTGCGATTGAAAAACTAAAGCTTCCTCGAAAAGAGGATGAGACATTGTAGGATTTCATTGTTTATTTGTTTAGATCTCTCTTATCTACTGAACCGATTAAATTCTACTTTTTTTTAGAAGATTTACATTAGTCCTTGGATGGTTTAAGGTTGTTTTATTTATTTTTTAATTTGAGTCTTTGTATGGTTTTTACGCTATTTTATTGCACGCTCTATCCTAGCTACTGGGAAGTCAGCGACTGGTATTGTTAAAAGGAACAAGAATAGCCTGTGCTTTCCCTAAAAATATATGTCGAACACTTAACCCCCAGCCCTTATTGTTAAAGAAATTAAATATATAAGAAGTTATCTTTTTTCTTTGCATAACCCCTACCGAGTACCAAATATAACCTGACCTAAAGTAAACAAATAGACGAAAAGCTAAATATTTAGTAAAATCTTTAAACCTGATTAAAAGCACTGAATACCTATCCCTGTACCTGGGTTGAAAGAAACTAATGGAGTAAATACCTGTTTGTTGGGTTTTATACCCCCCTTGGGACCAGAACTCTATACCAGTCTAAATCTTCTCATTTTGTTTTGCCAAAGTTATGTGCTTTGTTCCACTAAATTATATCTTTAAGCAAGGACACATATTTCATTGTATGTCGGTATATATGTAGCTTTAACCTATCCTTATAATAAAGTAACAGGATGTTTGATTGTCTGTACCGAAGGATCTCACTAAACGCTAATCGTGTTCTCCTTAACAGGATAGCTTCTCATAGGTCCAGGGAGGGTCCAAACCCCCTCCTTTCCAAGTGCCCCTAGGGGCCTTTAGGGGCAAGCCGCTAGTTATGTAAAAAAGTTTTTTGTCGCTTAACCCGAAACGGTTGGAGGGGGGGGGGTCATCGCAAAGTTAGAAATCAATAGAACAAATGTTAAATATCTAAATTAAAGATTAGACGTACGAACCGATTCTAATTATAGAAATGCTTCGCTTTTAAAAACCTATTATCAATGGAAATATAATGGATGACTTGATATTTTACTTTCAACAAACTAAAAATATCTCATCTTTAAGAGAATGGACTTAATGTCCTACAAAAATGTAAATTTTTATCCAAACATATAAATATTTTTTTGAAATTTGCTTTTCTTGTTTTACTTCAAAAAAACATTTTTCACCCTTACTGATAAATACTTCTCTTAGTCCCCCTTATCAGTAGCAAAAAAGGAGAAAATAGGATGGAAATTTGTTTCTAATCTTCAAAAAAAAATACATACAAGTATTTCCACAAAATTTCAATATAAAATTGTCAGCTACAACCGCAGCTGTCTTTTCTAATTAGGTTATTGTCAGTGGGTGATACAAAATTGGCTGCTCTTAAAAGTCAATAATCTACAGCCGGTAACTTTTTTTCAACATTTGTTTATTAATCAAAACCCCTTAATGTACCTTAATACTTAAGTCCAGAGCCGCATCTGAAACTTCAATTTTCTATAGAGAAGCTGCCGAGCCCTAAATAATCATCATTAAGGCAAAATACAAGTTTTTATCAATATATAAAGATCTAATTGTTCATATGAAAAATAAATTTGTTTGATAGGCTTTGCTTTTATACAAAAAAATCTTGTTTTTTAAGAACATTTGTAAATGGTATGTGTATGTAATCTTTAAACAGAATAAAGTATAATAGAAAAACGTCTTAAATGTAATCTCAACATGTTTGCATGGAGGGATAAGTTAATGAAAGATAAATTATTGTACTTTACTTTAAGTTTTAATTCAGTTTAAATTTTTACCATCAATCAATAGCATAATTTCACAATGAATATGAAGGAAAAGAAAACTTTATTGTCCATGGTCCAATCCCTGGAATGTCTAAACATGTTTCTATGTATTTACAATAAAAGTAAAAGATTTAAAAAGGGGAAAAACTCTTTTCATGCTTTTAGCAGCGTAGCTTCTTTGTAATAACGCATGTCCGACCAACCAACCGATTTTAGGATTATTTCTTGTTTATTGGTGGTTACAAAGAAATTATAAATTTAAACTGTTTCTAATTAAATAAATATTCTACCGAAATTTTTATATCTAGTAAGTTATAAATTTATTAAGTATATCTGTATATAAAAATATTGAAAAACTCTTATTAATGTTATAAAGACCCGCCGTTACCGCTGACTTGACTATTTTTCTATGCATGGAAAAGTTTATATATGACATATATCATTCATTGACTATGACTTACCCAAAGAATTTTATTGTAAGTTTAACTTTAGTAAAATACTTGATTACAATATGGATAGTTTTTTTAGTGCCTAGTTGAGAAATGTCCCTCGGCCCCCCTTATTTTGTTAGAAATTTAGATATAAGTTTTCCGGGTTATTTATTACTGTAGGTCAGGTTATGATAGATTATATTGGGTACAAGGAAGCCCCACAGGTTCAGGGCTAACCATAGGGGGAAAAATTCTACTCCCTCTCCACCCATATTTAAATTTTCATACAAAAAATAAACAAGGATTGGGTTCGGTGCTTTATGGACACTTTGAGGAAATCACCTTCGTTGTTTAAGAATATCTTAAAATATAATTTATTAATTTCGTATCGGCTGACAGTCATAAAAAAGGGTTTTAAAAATTCATTCTTCATAATATTGATATTATAAAGTAGGTGCACTAAAGAAATTGAGTCAGAAAAATTTTTAATTGTCATGACCTTCATAATGCTGCTGTTTTCAGGGAAAAAAGGATAAATGAATTTTTATTATCAATAATTCAATACCTTATTCTAAAACAAAATGGTTCGAATCAAATCTACTTATCTACTAATTGTAAGTCTTGCATTTAATAATAAGTTTAACAAATCCTTATAATGACAAATATATATATATGTTAAGGTTATATAACCTACAACTTAAATATATAAAGTAACATTGCATGAAATATTTTTTGTATTATTTAAAAATAGAAGCAATGCATATTGACTTTTTAAAACTCTGAAATCATTCTTACGTCAAAAAAATTGCATTGTGTTGCTTTGTTTATTTTAGAATATATCCCAGCTTGCACTTTATGTTTCAATATCTTGAAATATAATTACCCTATATGCCTATAACCTTGATATCCCTGGTTAATACTGCTTTATGTTTCAATATCTTGGAAATATAATTAACCTACATGTCTATATCCATGATATCCCTGGTTAATCCTGCTTTATGTTTCAATATCTTGGAAATATAATTAACCTACATGTCTATATCCCTGATATCCCTGGTTAATCCTACTTTATGTTTCAATATCTTGGAAATATAATTAACCTACAAGTCTATATCCATGATATCCCTGGTTAATACTACTTTATGTTTCAATATCTTGGTAATATAATTAACCTACATGTCTATATCCTTGATATCCCTGGTTAATCCTACTTTATGTTTCAATATCTTGGAAATATAATTAACCTACATGTCTATATCCCTGATATCCCTGGTTAATCCTACTTTATGTTTCAATATCTTGGTAATATAATTAACCTACATGTCTATATCCATGATATCCCTGGTTAATTTTGCTTGCACTTTATGTTTCAATATCTTGGAAATATAATTAACCTACATGTCTATATCCCTGATATCCCTGGTTAATCCTACTTTATGTTTCAATATCTTGGAAATATAATTAACCTATATGTCTATATCCATGATATCCCTGGTTAATCCTACTTTATGTTTCAATATCTTGGAAATATAATTAACCTACATGTCTATATCCCTGATATCCCTGGTTAATCCTACTTTATGTTTCAATATCTTGGAAATATAATTAACCTACATGTCTATATCCCTGATATCCCTGGTTAATCCTACTTTATGTTTCAATATCTTGGAAATATAATTAACCTACATGTCTATATCCATGATATCCCTGGTCAATCCTGCTTGCACTTTATGTTTCAATATCTTGGAAATGAAAATGCAATAATCAAAAGGAAGTGAAAAACTTGTCAAATTTATAGGCAATATCCCCTGTTTCAAAAGTGGACCACTCTAATCCAAATTTGTTAAAAACTCTTAGGTTAGGTCAGGTAAAGTATTTTAAAACTCTGTTTTATTCAACTATCGCTTTACTTATTTAACAACTGTATCAGTAATATGAACCAAGATACTTTGTTCATAAGCCTTTTCCGGAGTAATTTTACTGCAGACAGGCTGAATAAAATTTCTTTTCTTTCTGTCACCGTATGGACAGACTGGTATAAGAAAGATCTTGAGTATAAAGTAGCTGCACATCTAAACTATGCAATTAGGAGAAAAAAGAAAAGTTGTCATTTTTTTACTCTTTCCTTCCTTTCATATTCATTTTATAAATGTTAATGCATATTTTCAAAGGTAAGCTTTTCTAGATTTAAGTCCATACATTTATCTGTAACGGATAGCTCTGATTGTTGAAGTAGGTATGTTAGAATTGTTAAACCAATTTCAAATTTTAAAAGTGCAGCAATCAAATTAACATTCATATATTTGTAACTAGCGGCTTCGCCCCTAGCCTCTAAAAAAAAATATAAAATTAAGTAATACTGGTGCTGCCAGTAGTTTTATGTGAAGAACTACCTTCCCCATAAACAAAAAAATGGAGGGGATTTTTTTGTTTTTGGATGGTTGGGGGTGTCCCACCCCCAAAGAAAATAGCTTAAAACCACCACAGGACCAATAGGTATATACCCTATATATATATATATATATATATCCAATCGGTTCAGTGGTTACCGAGATCTTAAAGGACAGACAGACAGAGGGACATACATCAAGCTACTTTGTGTTATAGATATCTCAAGTGACTATTCCTAATATAATTAGGTATAGTATCATAAGCTTACGTCTGTATTGAGAATTATGTTTAATATTGAAATGATCACTTTTGATTAGTGGAAAAGTACGAGACATAATTCTACCTATAACGGATAATAAATAAGAAAACATAATTTTATTTTATATCATAACGGTCCAATCTTCTAAATTTATGTAGAAAATATCTTTCTATCAAGTAAACTAGCCAGCAAAGAAGTCTATATTGTATTTTATGACAATCTTTTGTAAAATACAGGTAAAGTTTTTCTGAAGTTTATTCAGTTCAGCAAAATAAAATTGGTAGTATTTAGAATGAGCTAGTGTCATTACTACAATCCCTAAGGTCTTAATCTTAAAGTAGAGGTAAACCCAACCCACTTTTAAAAACTTATTAAAAAACATGGCAATTTCTTGAGGTTAATCTTACAAAATAGCATAAAACATGTCCAAATCAGAGCTTCCTTGAAAATAGATGACCAATCAGTCAACTTATATCCGTGATAAATACACAATCTATTCTGAAGTGTTTAGGATTAAAAGAAAAATTTGGATAGCATTGAAGACTAGAAAAAGTATACTCTCCCGCTGCTATGTTAGAAGTATGGCTATTAATATTTCAGTGGAATGCCTTGGGTCAATAACAGGTGCAGACTTTAAAGGCAATTTTCTTGCAATCTAAGGATTTATTGTCTGTTATGTAATCGGGTAAATGTCTTTGGATTGAAACCTACATAACATGTAAAAAATACCAAAACTTTAAGTCACACGGCTAATTACAATCATTAGTTGGACAACTAAAAGTAAAATGAAAAATTTTAGTTTTTAAGAAACTGCAAAAAGTTTTGCCTTTATTTAGTTTGAAATAGTTTTATAAAGGGGAGTAACATGTTTGTTTGTTTCTAGCGTTTACTCAAACTTGCAAATAACCCATTTATAAAAGCAAAGCTGCTCTACATTTTACCCATGTCGTTGCACATATTTAGAGTAAAACACTAGATGGGAAAGGGGTTGAATAAATGTATGTTTCCATCCCTAGGACCTTGTGCCAATTCTCAATTGAAAATCAACCAATAGTGTCGGGAATATTAAAAAGGCCAAGTAGCAGAAAACAATTTGCAGCAGACAAAAAAGGTTCTTGTAAAAGGGGGGGCAGGTATTTATCTGTATATACATCTATACTATAGATCTATTGTTACATACTTTTGTTCTCATATAAATGTTATGTTTCAATTAATTATTGTATTATATCATAGATCACTTTTTTTCTTAAGTAGCGCAGCAACAACAAGATAAGATAATTTTTTTATTAAGAAACAAACATTACAATAAATCATTAATAATTTCACATTTCTTTATTCTACTTCATTTTAAGCAATTTTCGTTGTAAAAAAGCCTCAATATTTAATATTTTATGCTCTGTTTTATAAAATTTGTCGTTAGTATTTATGTACATGTGGCTCTTATTGTAATATGCATTTTCTACAGGTTGTATGGTAACTATTGCACTGTATGTTTGTATGTACATATCTAGTAAAGTTTATCAAGTTCTTATTTTCTTATGTTCTAAATTATATTCTCTAATTGTCTTTAAATTATAATTTAATTATGTCTAAACAATAATATAGTACTTAAAAATAATAAAATCAAAGAGCATGTTATTCAGAGGCGTGCAGAAGGGAAGTTTCACCCCCCCCCCCTTGCAAAATTGAGGAGGATGGGTACATCTCCTTATAAAGTCAAGAGAGGTGTCTAGATAAAGTGGGGTGTAAGAAATTTTCGGACCCAAAACAATTCACTGATATCATTTATCTAAATCGATTGACAGTCACTGAACCTAAATAAAGCCTTAGCTGTGCGTTTATGTAGCAAAGCAACTCTTTATCCTAAGGACTTTGTAAACAAGGGACATTCAAAAAGTTGTTCATCAAAATCAAGATAAAAACAGTGAAAAGCGGAGATTGTCATATGTTACATCATAAAAAATCGTCTAAAAAGAAAGGACGAGAGGAGAAGTTAGAAAGGAATTCCCTAAAAAATAGATGGATAATAGACGTATTTTATGACGTCACACGCGACACTTTCCGTTGTCCCTAAAAACAGGGTGTTTAATGAATTGTGTCATTTGTTTGTTGAGTTGTAAGTTTGATTTGCACACATAAAGTAACAACTTCTTCTAATTAGGCACTTTATACTAATCTAGATCTATATATGTATGTATGTATTCTATTTAATGGATTCAGGGATAGGATAATTAAAATTATACTTCCTAAATATGCAGGGAGGGAGGGGACATTGACCTGTTTATTTAAGCTTCATAATAACGTTTTATTATTCGTTTATTATACCTTGAGATCCTTGCCAAATATGTGTCATTAGAAGCATACACAATTTTGGAAGGAAGGTGATTGGATTGATTCTGCTTCTGCGGGACCTAAACCTGCGGTGAACTAACTAGCGAACCTATTTAGTACCCAAAATAACCTAAACTAACATGACCTCATGTAAAGCAAACCCACGAAATACTACCCAATCACTTTATTTTTAATCTAATTCAAAATGGGGGTTTATGTTCTCAACTAGACGCAAAAAATCATCCCAAACCCTAAAATGCAATAGTAGGAAAGAAAATACAATATCTAGATGGAAAGTTAATAGGCTTTCAATCAAACAAATTTATTTTTAATGTCCAGCAATTTTACTCAAAATCCTTTTGCTTTTCTTTCAAAGATTCTTTATCTAGATATTTATGAAAACGAAATTAAGACTTTGATATTTTAAAAACATTGTTGAATTTTAGTTTGTGTTTTCTCGAGACTATAAAATTAAGAATGGCATTAGAAAAGTAAATCTGTAATACATAGTAACACAATCTTTTTTCGTCTGTCTGTCTGTCTGAAGCTTAAGATCTCGGTAACCGCTGAACCGATTGGACAATTTTCTAACGGAATTATAGCTACTGGTCCTGCGGTATATTTAAAGTCATTTTCTTGTAAACAAAACAAATATGGTGGTTGGGGGAACTCCCATCACGCCTTGGAGCGAAGACCCATTAAAGAATAAAATGCTGACATCCCCCAAAACTACAGTAACGAAAGATAAACGGACAGTTGTATTAAAGACAAAATAAGTATGCGCCGTGGAACAAAAATATAAATATATGTAATATAGAAATAAGAGCCGGGGATGAGGATGGTAAAACTATTGAGGATCAGACCTGCGGAAAGACCTTTTGTTTCTTTTTAACCCAGTTGGTCATGCATACAAACATGTGGCTGAAAAGTCAGGGACAAGACAATGGACGATAAATTGATGGACGGACATCCCCAATGATGATAATAAAATTACCCCTTCTTTAGATATAAATTATTGTTTGAATGATTGGGACACTACAAGTTTGGAACCAATTAATCAAAATTTGAATAAAGTTTTAGAGCCAACGAAAAAGATTATATGGATATAAAACTTAGGGTACCACTTGAGTTTGCAGTCTAATGTCCCCTTGCTTCCTGCTGTAAAGTATATAAAAACAAAATAAGGATTATAGTATTAGAAGATAAAAAGCTCACTGCATCCGAGACTATTTCAATTAATAAACAGAAAATAGTAATCGCAAGAAAAGGCACTGTCAAACGCTTTACTTAAGTCAAACTAGAAAAATAAAAATATTTACTTTCTGGAATTTTTCAGTTTTTAAGTAACGTAAGAACGTAAACCAAAGATTGCTAATTATTTATTCAAAAAAGACCTTATAGTCAAATTATTCTTATGAAAAAATAAATCACACATCAACTTTTAGACCTTTAGCTACTCTAGAAGTCGAGATATTTGGGGAGGACGTTTTTGTTTTTAGTTTAACTGGATTAAAAGACATTGAAATCTAAAAATATAGTAAACGAAAGAAATTCACAAGCTATTTGTAAAAAAAATATATATATTTGTATATGAGTTTCCTCTTCTTTTTTTAAAAAAATTTTACACAGCTTATTGTTGCTGTGCTACTTATGAATATAATTGCTCTAGTTTTCTTAAACCATGAATAAAAAGAAAATGTTTACATATAAAAATAAACATAAGAACATGAATAGAATAAATATATGTTAATAGTTTTTATATTTAAATATGTGTTGAACACAAACTTTTATCCAGTAATTTTAACCCATTTAAGTCTTATTACGTGTGAGTGTATTTCTCATAGAAATTACTTTTATGATAAATCTGACCTATGGATGATAATATTATACTTTTCCTTGTATTTGGTGGATTTGAAAAATTCTAAATCTAATAAAAGATTTTTTCAAAGGCTATGAAGAATAGAGGTTTAATTTTTCTTGTAAGATTCCACAAACTATGGGGCATATCTGATAAAATTTGCAGATAGAACACTCATTGACTGCTTTAATATTTTTTATTATTTTACTTTTTCTCAGCTTCTATCAATGTTAGCTACATATTTTTTGTAGATTCCATTAATTCATTGGCATATTTTACTATTTCAGCTGACAAACGAGTCTACAGCTGCTTCTTGGGCAGAAATTTTTAACGTTATTTAGTAACAAATCTACGCTTCATTTAAGGTTAGTCCAAATATCCCTCTTTCTTATGTAAGTCTACTTATAGTCATAATTATTAAGTAACCTTATTACAAAAAATTTGTACATGAATCAAATTGAATAAAATCAATGAAAATAAGTCCTTTTCCTCGGTTTTTTATGTGTCTGATTTGTAGTTTAAATAACACTTTTTGTTTTCTTTCAAACCATTAAAGTTTACACTAAGCGGTTTGTGAAAGAAAATTATCTATCTATCAAAGCTAGGACGAATGCATCCAATGGAAGCTAAGCCTATATGTATCCCATTTATTTTTTTGTTTATCTATCTACAATCTACATGTTACATAAGTTGATATGTCTTTTTTCAATCTATAATACAAAGTAGAACGATGTCTGTTTGTTTGTCTGTTTGTTTGTCTGTTTGTTTGTCTGTTTGTCTGTTTGTTTGTCTGTTTGTTTGTCTGTTTGTTTGTTTGTCTGTTTGTAACGAAGGATCTCGCTAACCGCTGAACCGATCGGCTTCTCCTCAACAGGGTAGCTTCTCATAGGTCCCGGGAAGGTTTATAACTATTTGAGGAGGATACTTCCAACCTACCAAGAGAAATCGCCCCTAGAAAAAAATTACCCCCTCCCCCCCCCAAAAAAATCTAAATTTACCCCTACCCTAAGGGTGCCGTAGGCACCCCCAACCATTTAGGAGGGGGTATTTACCCCCCCCCCCCCCCCCAAACAATTTTGGGGGAGTAAATAAATACCCCCCCCAAAATAAAAAATCTCTAATAAAAAAAAATTTTGCGCGTTTCGCGCGTATTTTTAATACTATACAGCATGACCCTCAAAAAAGTATTTTTAAGCATCTGTAGCCCTTATTTCTCAATGAATTATAAAAAAATGCATATGTCCTTGTTCTCCATAGTATTCCACATAAGTAGATATAAAAATATTTTTTTTACCTCCATTAACACCGGAGATTTTTAGAGCTAAAGTTTTGAAAAAGTGACTGAGGAAAAAGTAACTTTTAACATGAAACGACTTTTTTAGCAAAATTAAGCTAGAAATCCTTTTATTTTTGTTACTAGCAGAAACTTTATACAAAAATGAAATAAAAAATTTAGTTTTTGAGTAAAAAGCATTTTTTTACACATATTTTTTGAGTCTTTTTAGTTTAATGATATTTTGAAAAACTTACTTATTAGGCAAAATTTTTTAAGATTAAAAAACCAAATAAATCTTTATGAATATAGCAGGAAAATTGTTTTTGTTTCACAATCCTAACTTTAATAACAAAAAAGTTATGAAGAAAATAAAATTAAAACATAATGATTTTTTTGTCTAAAAAGCTTAATTAACCCCCTATTAAATTATTGAGATGTCAGAAAAGTAGGCGGAGCAACTGTCATAATTAATCCTTTTCTCAAATAAGGGTTAATAAATAACCTAAAATTTGCAAATTATCAATTCATTCAGTAGTATTTTTTGCCATTAAAAATTTATATTTTTTGGTGGAATAAAAAAGAAATAATTAGTTAACTTGTTTTTCTTTGTGTCTCATTATTCAGTTGCCAGAAAAACATAATATAACCATCCAAAAAATAAGAGAAACAAAAAAAAATTCTTTTTCTCAGTCACTTTTTCAAAACTTTAGCTCTAAAAATCTCCGGTGTTAATGGAGGTAAAAAAAATATTTTTATATCTACTTATGTGGAATACTATGGAGAACAAGGACATATGCATTTTTTTTTAATTCATTGAGAAATAAGGGCTGCAGATGCTTAAAAATACTTTTTTGAGGGTCATGCTGTATATTTAATAAAATTTAAATTACCCCCCAAAAATTTTACCCCGGGGGTAAATTTTGGGGGGGGTAAACTAAACAGATTTCAGGGGGGGTAATTACCCCCCCCAAGAAAATTTTACCTCCGGGGTAAAAATTTTGGGGATGGTAAAAAAAAATTTGCGGCGCGCTTCGCGCGCCATTTTACCCCCCCCAAAAACGAATTACCCCCACCCTAAAAAAAATTTTACCCCCCCCCCAAAATAAAAAGCTTGGACGCCCCTGTCTGTATGCCTATAGTACTATCTTTCTATATTCTACTTACTACTAGTAGATAGAGTAAATTGATATCTTTCTATGATTATGTCTGCTGTCAATCTATCTATCTGTATGCCTATATCACTATCTTCCTCTATTATACTTACTACTAGTGCCAATATTGATAGTAGAAAGGGTAAAAACACATCCGGCGTTTGCACTAGATTTTAAGACCAGTTCTCTAGAAACAACAAAAGTTTATGACTTTAGCAGTTGGGCTGCATAAACACACTTTGCTAGCATCTAAAGAAAGTATACACACACTTACATACATCCAGTAAGTTTTGTAGACATGATAGACCATCCCATGTAGAAGCTAGGAATTTATTTAAAACAATAGCCCAAAAATGCATATGAGTAATTTTTTTTTAATCCAGATTTATTATTTAAACTTTTTTCATGGTTTACAGTCTATATATCTAATTCTACAAATATGTATATATTAGGTAATAAAGTTTAAGTTTTTATCATTTAATTGATAATTGAAATTCATTTTTATTATCTTTATTAAAACAAAACAAATGAGTTAATACTCTTACAACAAGGAGGAGAACATCCATTAGTAGCTAAGCTCAAAAATTATGAAGGGATATCAAGAAAAAATTTACTATAGATCACATACAATAAACATTTAACTTGATAAAATAGGAAAATCGTGAAATTTTTAAAATCATGCAACCTTTAAAATCACGAAAAGTTAAAATCTAGTAATATCTAGCACCTCAATTTACAGACAAATCTCAATTAAACTTGGTGTCAATCCTGAATAGGAATAGAGAAAATCACAAAAACCTAAAAATCTAGGAATCGATCTAGCACCCCAATTAATGGACAATATGTGGAATGTAAAATTAATTAATCCATGAAAATTATAGCCCTATATCTTGAAAAGGAGTTGAGAAAATCAAAAAAAACTTGAAAATCTAGGAATCAATCTAGCACCCCAAATGAAAGACAGATGAACAAAACAATGTATAGATTAGATGGGCATATGTAATGGGAATTTTCATTAAAAATTTCAGCTGCCTATCTTGAATAGGAGTCGAGAAAACCACATTTCCCCCATAGCGTTACTGACTTACTGACTGACTAACAGACAGACAGACAAAGTGAATTATAGAGTATCTTCGCCACAGAAAACATACATGAATAACAAACAATTTGCGCCGCTTATGCAATAATTAATATTTTGCTTCAATGACTTAAACTCTGTTTATTTGTATAAACTCCATTTCCACTATATTATGTGAGAAAGATTCTAATACTGATTTCTATTCTAATAAATTCATGATCTACTTTTACTTTAATACATTGATTTTTGGTTTGTACCTTTTTTCTTTTTTCATCATTAAAGCTACTACATGACTATGTTGTTTTGTATATTGGTATGTAATAGAAAATAATAAACATGAAGAGAAAAGTTAATTAAGAATGAAGGTAAATTATTGACTGACAGAGAAACCATCAAGCATGACTTGTAGTGCAAGTTTCATATAAATCATTCTTTATTTTAATAAAATGTAGCCAAAATGTTTTACAAAGCTTAGTGTAGATTTTAATAATAGGTGTTCTATCCAATTTACATAGAAAATTTGCACCAACTCAGGCAACTTTACTAAATGAAATTTTAAGATATAACCTAATTTAATTTAATAGAATTTATGTTGTTTTTATCCTATAATGAATAACAAGATATCAATCAAAATACTCAATTAATACAAGACTTTCAAACTTAAACTTTAATGTAAACATTCATCCTTCCACATTTTGTTTTATGTTCAAATTATTGATATAGAAGAAAACACTAACATAACCCTTTTTCATGTAAAGTTTGCTTTACTGTATGCAACATTTGATGGTGATAATATTCTTGTAAGATAGTTGTAGTTATACTTTTCCTAAACTTTAATGGTGTGTAAGGTCTACCAACTCAGAATACAAATAACTAAATCTCTTAAACAGTTGAGGACTTAAAATTAGATTATGTTACAAGTAAGGTCTACCAGTTCAAATTACAAAATCTGTTGTAATCACAAAACCTAACGTACTATAGAGTATATTCTATGAATTCCTAAGCCGGCTTAAAATTCAAGTTTTAAGCCAATTTTTTGGAATTCATAGTGTAAACTGGGGATTTCATAGTGTAAATGAAATATGACACCAGGGTTGTAAAGATAAGAGTCTTGGATTCATAGTGTATTGGCTTAAAAGTGGCTGAAGATTTTACACTATGAATTTGCTTTTAAGCTTTTATATTTTTAGAATTAAAAAAATCACGAAATTCCACCTTTTTGTTATCCCTTTAAGCCTTTTTAAAAGCCTCACAAAGATATAAATAAAACTTCCCGGAAAAGTACAATCAAATTAACCCAACAGTATCGAGATCTTAAGCTTCAGACAAACACACCTTACTATTTTGTATTATAGGATTGCTGAACTATTTTTTTTATATAAAGAGTATTTTTAAAAAGCGAAGCTTTTCTATAACTAGGGTTGGTCCGTCCGTCCGTACGTCACAGATAGATAGCTCTTTTCATTAATTTAAATAGGTTAGAATTGTCCTATCGATTCCAAACTTTAAATGGTGATTTCTGTAGTAGTTAGGTACGATTTAGAAAGCGTAGCAACTCTATTACCCTTTACCAGAATGTCCGTACGTCTATTTTAAACATGTTGATTTTTTATTTTTAATAGTACATTATGTGAGAAAATTATCCGATATTCCGTTCTGATACTCTTGAAGTATTAATGTTCGTTGGTTTTACCGTTTCAGAGCTTCGCTTTTATGGATGTTGTCATCCTTGTTTATGGTAAATGTACATTCCTTGAAAGGTTAAGGTAAAAAAAAGTAATTTTAAAATGCATTAAACAAGGCCTAAAAATCCATAAAAGCACGAAACTTTTTTTTTTAATGGTTTAAGATCCAAAACTAGAACTAAACGCATTAATTTTTGGCATTTATTAAAGTGGCCATCATTGTGACATTATATACATATATAATGCTGTTTTAAACAAGTACCCTTCTATGCATCTAGGGGCGTAGCTGTTAGTAGATAATAGAGTAGCTGCACTACTAAAATTAATAAATACTTAAATCAGAGAATACCGAAAATTTCAATATAAATACTTGGCATGGGCCCTAGCAAAAAGAAAAAAGTTCTTGCATTAGTCCTTTTTTTCACCCAAAAAATGTCAAATTTCAAAAATCAAGGATATATATTCTAAAAACAGTAAAATATTTTTTTATCATATGTGAAGGTTTCTACAATTAGGCTGTGTCCACACGCAGCGAAAAGAACTGAACGGATATTAAGGTTTATAAAATCCTTCTTTCATCAATAGTGTAAAAACAATCTATAATCTAAAACCAAAGCAACTCTATAATTGTGAAAAGGTCTCTTTTTATCAAAATTGATATAATACATTCATATGCAAAATTGATTTAATGTATAAAACGATTCCTATGACAATGAACAGAATGAGGCTGTTAATAAACAGCAAATGTTTTAAAAACTAAAAAAATACTAATTTTTTCTGTTTCCTGCTTCTTATCTTTAAGAATAAATGTCAATTCCCAAGTTGAAATCTTTAGTAAATCTTTCAAATATCTGGGATAATGTTTAATTTTAACGGAAATACACTTGGCAAATGAGGTGGATTTTTGGTAGCTTCGCTTTAGTTTGCTTACTCGAAAATAATTAATATTCTTATTCAAACTTGTCTCTAATGATATGTCTGTGTGTTTGTTTGCACCCAAAGATCACAACTGATATGAATCTCCTTTTTATTGAAGCTTCTGAAAAGTCATGAGACATTTACTTCAGTGGCAGAATGCGCTCTGCTTTACGAAGCAATATATGCAATAATCCATTGCTTCTACTTTATTATAATTTTTAAAGTTTAATGATTAGAAAATTGTTTTAAAAGTAATGATAATAAAATTTGCCACTATTATGAAGAAATTTCAATTCATCTTTTATTTGTATATTTACTAAAATAGCTCCGCTTGTATTCTAGAAATTGTTCTTGTTATTGAATTTAAGATTGGATCGTCTTTTTCCCTTGAACCGATTCTATGAATAACTTGTAGAGTAGCTTTACTAGGGAAAAATCCAACCCATACTTTAAATTATGTATTTTTTTCTAATGAAAATAAAAGACTATAAAAATATTATCAAAATTAGACAAATCTAAAACAATTTAATATAGTTTTTAAGTAAAAAAGCATGTATAAAGACCTATTTATTAAAATGGGGAAATAAGATTTATAAAACGAAGACCCTATAATGAAATGTTAGACAATAACCCTTTTAATAGAATGGTCATAGTACAGCTAAAAAATTATTAGCAAATATTATCAGTATAAATTAACATTAGTAAAACAACACAAGAATCATAAAATTAGAGGTTTCGTGATAGAAAAACTAAATTAAAAGAATGAAAATTTGTAAAAATTAAAGAGGACATTGAAAAAACATTACTAGAAAAACTAATTTGAAACCAATAGTTTAATGTATTCTTGATGTAAAATAAAATAAAATGTGATCTTACTAATTTATGAAATGAATATTGTAATCTAGTTGAGATATACACACACTATTAAATGCAAAATCTTAATAATCAGGTCGCCAATTCCTAATAAAACATAAAAATCAACATAAAAATCAAAGTCATCCTTTTTGTCTCTCTTTTTTCCTAAGGCTTCAGGCCTATAAAAGTAAACCTGGAAGAGAGAAACAATCAGTCGTTATACGGAATTACTATATCACACTGACTCTTTTTAAAAAATTCTAAAATTTAAGGGAAGACTCCCTTCTCTTGCTTTGGAATTTTCTGGAGGGTCCTGGCGGCTCAAACTTAGGATTTTTCATTTAAAACACACCTAAAAAAATAAAAAGTTTTGTTAGATAAAATTCATAATACTTTGTTAAATAAATTGTAGAATATCATTTTGATGTTGGTCAATTGAGATAAATTTAAGGGTAAGGCCTTCTTAGGGCCTAAAAGCTTAGGCATCCGGACGGATAGTTATCTCCAAGTTTTGTTCTGAAGAGAACTCCTATAGCGCGGTACACGGTACCAATAAGTCGCAAGTCACTACGGGGCTAAATAGGAATAACACAGGGAAGATACGGTGGTGGCTCGGCTACCAACGGTTGATTATAGCATTGCTATCTGACGGCCGATACTAACAACCGGATCCTCCCCAAGCTTCTGAAGTCCAGGAAAGTTGGAGATCGTTATCTATTCGGACAATTTAACATTTTCGGATTAGAACTCTGAATAAGTTCACGTCTTAAAGGTAGTTTTACTTTGCTAATACTCTGGAAGATCGGTTCGGAGCTAGCCTAGTGATTTTCTTACCTGACAAAGGTACCTAACAAAGAACTTCACGCCTCACGGGGATACAGGCAGTAGAACGGAATATTGTAGTCATGTTCGCATGACTCTAGTAATCACAGTAGATACTTTCAGTCCAAAAGTGTTGGCAAAGTTAGTTACCTAGGAATAAAAAATTCTTAGACTAAATAACAGTATAAAGTTATCAGTAATGTCTTAGTACCATTTTCGGAATAGGGCTTATAAACAAAAGACTATCTCTTAAGCGTATCTGGGTTTAGGATCGGTGTAATATAATACCACCATTCTAAGGTTAGATATACTTGCCGAACAGGGATTAATGCGTCACTGATCTGGAAAGGAGACATTGGTGAGAGATTGTAGTCCTGTGAAGTAGTGATAAAGGATTACATTTGTCCCTGGAACCCGGAGGTGACCCAAGATAAATCTTTTTAAACAGATTTTTACAAGATAATGGAATTTTATGAATGTTTTTAAACTGTTTAATTTTTACAGATTCTCATATGATTTGCTTAATTTCTTTGTATTTTTCGTAGCGAAGCTACTATATAATTGTTCGTGTCAATCAGTCTTATTTATCTATGTCTGTCTTGATTATTATATATATACGTGTATTAAAATATGATTGTTCTTGTTATCTATTTATTTATGTTATTTGTTAAACTTAAATATCTTGTCACCAAATTTTTACTCCTGTTTCTATCTTTTAAACAAGGATGACAAAATCCTTAAAAGTAAAGCCAATAAATGACAAACGAGCTTAATGAAACCAACTAATTTAGTAATAAAGCTGTATAAATTAAACCAAAGTTAAACGAAAAAATACCCCGCCCCCTCCAAAATTAAAGAAGGATGACAACACCCATAAAAGCGAAGCTCTGAAACAACAGGACAAACGGACATTAACACTTGTATAGTGTCAGAACTGAATAATAAGAATATAATTTATAAAAGTCAAAGCAAAATTGTTGGTAGATTTGTTGTAAATCTTCTTTATAAAGTACATTTACACCTAAAATAAGTATTAACAGTCAGTCAGACAAAAAAATTAAATGACTGTTTAACCCTTTACAGTCGGGCCCCTTGCCGCACCTTAATCGGTCGGGGGGGGGGGGGGGGGGGCGTCCCCTAATTATCTCAGTTCCTATAAGAGCTAGAGGGCTAAATTTTTTTGTGCAAGTCCCCTGTTTGATAATGAATTTCCGACCTTTTATAAGTCTAAGTCAATTTTCGCTTCCTTCACCCTTTTATTTAACAACCTTTGTTTTTAGGTCTTTTTTTATTTAAAAATTTCAAACGGCTGTAATTTTCTTATTTTTAAGCTAGAAGAAAATTTATTTCCCAGAAAATGTTTATTTTTATGTAAATTTTACATTAGAAATATCAAAATATAAATTTCAGCGGCCGCAGCTGTACTTGGCAGCTGCCAGCCGCCGCAGTCGGCGGTCGGCGGGAAAACGGCGGCGGATCTTCATGAAATTTTAATACGTTATGTAGACATGTAAGAAAAGCTTAAGTTTAAAATTTGAAGTCTCTAAGTCAAAAATTGCGGCCACAGGAGCCTTTTAAAGATTTCTGGAGACCTGGAGGATCAGGACCTGCAGGATCATACCTGGAACCTGAAAGTGACTTGAACACCTGTATTTCATATAAGGATGTACTACTAGAGGATTTTTTAGTATTTTGGTATGATAAAATGTTTGTTTTAGTCAAAAAAATATTTTTGCTCTTTACCTGGATGACCCTGCCAGGTTTGCTGGCATCCTGTGCCCGCCAGGATGGAGATATTCAAAAAATTCCAACTCACAGTTGTGTGTCATACCCTTACTTAAAAAGTCAAGCAGTTTGGGCTCTTTATCTTTCACACACAGAAAATGAGATAGAAAAAACCGGATGGGGGGGGCGTTCAACGCCCCCCCCCCCCCCCCGACCGTTAAGGGTTAAAGAATTGTTGTTTCCAAGGAAAACCCTGCAATTTATCTCTCTCTCTATCTATCTATCTATCTAGAAGAACCCTGCGACATATTTGTTTACTAACGGCTATTTTTGACATTTAAATATTTATTTCTACAAGAAACAATATACAACAGTCATAAAATAATAAGATATAACATAAGTATAATAGATAGATAAACGTAATCATAGTACTTCATATAACAAGGAACGGAATATTTTTAACATCTAAATAATTGGCGGATTCTTTAATTCGTAGAATTTGTGTTTTTTACATTGTCTTTCTGCCCACAATGCAATAGAATTTAATTAGGTAATATTTAAAACCATGGATCTTAAGGGTGTAAGACAATGGACAATAAATTGATAAACAACCCCCAACAATGATATAAAAATTACCCTTCCTGTAGACTAATATTATTTCTTTTTAATTTGGATACTTATCTCATATCTCCACCCCCCTTTATTAATGATTAATATTAGTATTGGGATGTAGTAGTTTTATGCGTTTGTTTATTACTTTTAATTAGCCTAAGCTGAGTCATTTTGGTACTTAGTTGCCCCACAGGGTTAAGGTCCCACAAAGATCCTCCTTATTTCAATTCATTTTACAAATAAGAGAGTGGAGGTTATCAGCTTTTACATGCATTTTGTATTAAAGCACCTAAAATTAATCTGAAGTACCCAAGGTTTTTGTATGTCAAGATCTTGCCAGCCACTTAACCAATTCAGTTCTAAATTAGGTCCTAGGACAACCGTAGGAGTTCCAAACGTCGGAGTGGACACTTAACCTACCTAACCTATTTCAGACCATCTTATAGGTTTTTTATATTCCTAACCCATGCGGGAGGCTTATTTGTACATTCATATCTTAACCTAAAAACTACAAGAAATGAACTTGCTATTTTTTCTTGCATCAAAATATTTACTAAATATCTTTATGGGGGTCTTACAGCTGTCATTACTCACAAATAATAAATAATTTATAAATTGAAATATAACAAGGATGACAACATTCATGAGTAGCGAAGCACAAAATCGTTTTGGATCAAGGAAACTAGCGGGATTCGTCGTAGTTTCACAGTATATATTCTTCTTTTTCTAGCCTCTGCGGGGGATTTAATCTTGCGGTGCAATCATTAAAATTTACCTTACCCAATCTAACCTAAGATAACCTTTTAAAAGCTACTGTGAAAATACGACTTAGTCAGAGTTTCCAGGCTTTCAGAGCTCTTTAGCATTTTTGTAGCATCTATCTATTTCTTTAAGCGAAGCTACTCTATATTTAGTTTCATTTCGTACATTCATCTGTTTGTCTGTTGGTCGTTCAGTAATGCTTTTTTGGCTGGTATGGGAGTTCTTGAGGCTTATCATATCTATCTATTTCAGTGAAGCAACTCTATATTTAGTTTGTTTGTTGTACATCTGTCCGTTTGTTGGTCGGTCATTAATATTTTATGGCTTTCAGGGGAGGTCTTTAGCTTTATTGTATATGTATATTTCTTTCAGCGAAGCTACTCTATATTTAATAATTTAGTTTGTTTGTTGTACATACATCTGTTTGTCTATTGGACAGTCATTAATCTTTTTTAATGTAGGGGAAGGCTTGTAGCCTTTATAGTATCTGTCTATTTCTTTTAGCGGCGCTACTCTATATTTTGTTGGTTTGTTGTACGTCTGTCTGTCGATTGGACAGTCAGTTATTATTTTTAGTATGAAATGATATTTGTCTATTTTTCTGTATGTATTCCTGTTGTATATGCTTTTAATATAAAATTTTCTCTCTTAATCTGTCTAATGTTTAACTATTAAATTTTGATTTTCAAACCTCCCCTCCCTCATGTGATCCTTGAGGCCTTTAGGGCCGTATCCGCTAGAAACTATAAAATAAAAGTCTTTTTTTAACAGGGATCTAAAGGGATAAGACGATCGATCTAGCTGATTACGAGATTTTACGGACATACATGCAGACAAAATGACATCCTTTTAGGTTGCTAATATAGTTTTCAGATATATTTCAATATGTTCCTCTATTGTTTGGAGGGGATGGGGGGGTAACGCTATATTAACCATCTGGAATAAACAGAATATTAGAGTATGTGAAAATCTCAGACAATGAATTATTTAATTCTAGCATTTTAAAACATCTATTTTATGCAGGATTTCTAAGGGATAAGACGATATAAGATAAATTTTTATGCGTCTTCAATGATGATTATCAAATTTATTCATTCTTTAGATTAAAATTATTGGTTAAAAGGTTGGGACATTTTAAAATTTAAGAAGTCAGTATACTTATCATATTTAAATATAAGTAACCAAAGTTTTGACTCTCTACATGTGTTAATGTTCTATGGTCTTTGGTTTTTTAGAGCTTTCTTTTTATGGATGTTGTCATCCTTGTTTTCTTTAACAGTAAAAGATAAATTTACACTTAATGCTCATTGATATAGAATCTTCGCTGTCTATCTTCAATGGAAGCTGAAAAAATTGCATGTCCCCCATAGCGTTACAGACTGGCGGACTGATGAAGAGACAAAGTAAATTAAAGAGAAGCTTCGCTACTAATAAATAAATTGAATTATTTGAACTTAAATATTTAACTTCTAAAATTGTTCTATGTTTCTTAACTCCTTAAATATGAAAAAAGTTTTCGTGTATGATTTAACATAGAATGAATATCAAAAGGTTAATTGTAACAGAGGGTGGTGGTACCCTCCCCCAAAATAGTTATGAACCTTACAAGGACCTATAAAAAGCTACATTGTAAAAGAAAACCATCTCGGTTCGGTGGTTAGCGAGATCCTTCGATACACACAGACAGACAAACACACACACACTGTTACTTTAATAGAAGGATTATTTTGGATAATGATTTTTAAAAAATGAACACAGCACATAAATTTACCAAAACAAGGATGACAACATCAGACAACATAAATTTGTTGCAAAATAAATTAAATACGGGACATACTTTCATTTTTAGGATGGTTCTGTATCTAAAAGGGCTTCAAAAATAGCTTAAAACCAAGACTTAAATCTAAAATTGAAATAGCCTAGAACCATCACAGGACCTATGGCATTGCATATACTCAATTATTTTTCGTATTTTCAAATAAATCAAGCTTTCTTAGAGGCAAAGTAGTCAGAAAATTATACTGTTGCTCAAAGTTTTGCAAACACATTCTCTCGGATGTTCGCACAAAATTTTGGGTACTTATATATATAAATGATTTATTAGAAATAAGATGAATAAATTTCTATGTGGTCTTTTTTTCTCTCGATGATAGTTTTTTGAAGCCATGCTACTTATGAAAATAAAATATTTCATTTCACATATTTTTTCAATAATATAAATCACTTGAATCCGACTTATTTACAAAAAGTTATTTGATTTGTTATTTCAGCTTACTGTCGCGAGTTCAAATCCCAAACGAGCCCCTAGCCTTATAGAATTCTACCAATAAAGAACTAGCAGTATTTCCTACTACAAAGATATATTTGAAACTGAATACATTTACAATAGGGTTATTACTATATATACAAAAATAGATGATAACAATAGGTTAGGTTGAAGGGGGTGTGGGGAGACCAGGGCGGAGCCCTGCGGCGGTAGGCATTTGTGGGGTAAGCTGCAGTCAAGGGGGAGGTAACCACCTCCTGGTAGAAAAGTTGCCTGGGGCGCGGGGTTGTAAAGTGACCGCGTCCCTCCCCCTATTAGCCAGTCCGATCTGACCGCTGCCTGTGGGGTCTCAGCGGGCAGGGGTGAAATGGTGATAATAGGATTAGCGCTGAAGGCTTGATTTGATAAGCCGCTGCGTAGCAACTCTGTGTAATGCCCGTCCGTATGCTGCCGTATTACCACATCCTCCCCTTCAAGGGCTGCGGGACCACCGGGACGCCAGGCCTTGAACCGTGGGGGACGGCAGCTTCTCCCTGGGGCACAGCGCGGTGTAGGACAGCTCGGGCTACACAGGCTCCTCGGGACACTCGTTGCTTGGTCTGGCTGTGGTTGGATATCAGCATTGTCAGCTCCCGGTTGGTTTCCAGCTGGGGGTTGGCGACGGCCAGGCCCCGGCGTTGGAAGTTAGGCCTTGTCTGCAAGACTATCTCTGTCTTGGCTGGTAGCTGGACACGGAGGCCTAGGCTCACTCTAGAGGCTCCCAGGGGAGGGACAATGATGGTAGAAGGCACGTAGAACTCCATAGGGGCGCCCATCTTGTCCAGGTTGCTCGGCCTCTTGGCTCCCACCCGGATGGGGACGGCTGTCATCTGGAGGGGGCACATCGCTTCTGCTTCACCCTCTGGGGCTGCGACTTCCATCTCAGTGGCAACTTCTCCTCCTGGGGGCTCGCTGCTGACAGGTAGGGGCTCCATGTCCGCGTCAGGGTTCCAAACTGCATCCGTAGGTTGTTCTGGGGCCGGCGGCGCCAGCTGTGGCTCGCTGGGTTGGTGCTGCAGGTTCTCCTCCACCGGGTCACGATCCTGGCAGCTAGGCCGTGGGGCTTCTGTTGCTGCGGCCGCCGGCTGATACACGGGGAACTGCCCTGACCCACTGGATGGCACCGCCGCAGCTCCGGCCGGCAGCTCAGTGGCGTCTTCGTCGCAGTCCAAGTCATCCTGAATGTCCGTTGGAATCTGCTGGGCGGTGACATCTCCCGTGTATTTGCGCAGTCGGCCAACATGCGCAGTGATTTCTGAGATCCTGGCTGTCGGAGAGGCGGGGCTGATGACGTAGTGGACATCCGTGGCCCGTCTCACTATCTTCCAGGGGCCGGTCCATCTCTTGGTAATCTTGGCTGCTTTACCTGGCACCAGGCGGGGGGCCAGATACCAGACCAGGTCTCCAACTTCGTACTTGGCCGTTCCTTCGTAGGCTGCCGCGCTCCTTCGGATGGTTCCTTCTTCTCGCTGCTGGATTGCGTCATACACGGCGTGGTATCGCTGCAGGAGGGCCTGGACGTTGGCTGGGACTGACGCATACTCAGTGTCCGGCAGCCGGAGCACCAAGTCCACAGGGAGCTTGGCCTCTCTCCCAAAGTAGGCCAGGAAGGGGGTCACGCCTGTGGACCTGCAGGTCTTGGTGTTGTAGGCGAAGGCAATAGCAGGCAAGTGTGGCTCCCAGTTGTTGTCGTCTCTGTCCAGGAACAGCCGCATGCCTGTGTTGAGCGTCCGATGGAACCTCTCGACCCAGTTGGACTGCGGGTTGTAGGGCGGTGGATGTGTCAGGCCAATCTCGAGCTTGGAGGCCAGTTCCTTGAATACCTGGCCAGTGAACTCCATCCCATTGTCGGAGTGGATCTTCAAGGGACATCCGAACGTGGCTAGGTGGCGGTGCAGTAGTGCCTCGGCCACCGTGAAGGTGCGCTTGTTGGGGATGGCGTAGAGGCTGACAAACCGGCTGAACCCATCCTGACAGGTGAGGATGTAGCGGTTCCCGGCTGGCGTCTCTGGTAGGGGCCCCACCAGATCAATGAACAGGACTTGCTGTGGATACCCCTGTCGGGAGGGCACGTGTATCCCTAACTTCAGCCTCTCCTTGGTGACCTTCTGTACGCACTCGGGGCAGGTCTGGACCATCAGGCGGACGTCACGAGACATGTTGGGCCACCAGAAGTGCATGGCGACACGAGCTATAGTGGCGTCCATTCCATGGTGCCCAGCCATGGGGGCTCCATGGGCCAGAAAGAACGCGTCCTGCCGGAGGGCCGAAGGCAGCAGGTACCGTGTTCTCTCCCCTGTCAGGGTCTTGTCAGTGGTGGTGAGGCAGCCATGCTCCTCGAGTCCAAGTGCTGCGAAGCGGCTGGCGTACTGCTGCTCGTCTCGGTCCTTGCCCTGTAGCTCAGCCTTAGTCGGGGGCTTCCCGTCAGCCACCCACTGGCGGACACGGAGCAGGAGGGGATCCTGGGTCTGGGCTTCCAAGACTCGTGCTGGATCCAGCCGTACTGTGGAGGGTCTGCCAGCTGCAGGCTCCCCTGGCTGGCAAAGATGGTGGAGATACTCGGCCTGCTCTGCTAATTCTTCGGCGGACGCGGCCGGCATGTTGTCATCCTCCCGGCGGCTGAGGGCGTCAGCGTTGGTATTCTGGGTGCCGGGACGATGGCAGACGGTGAAGTCTAGGGCCGCCAGCTCCTCCTGCCAGCGGGCTACCATCCCTGTGGATGCATTCAGTGACTTCATTTGTAGCAAGGCCGAGGAATCAGTGTTGATCTGGAAGCTGTGGTAGGACAAGATCCCGTGGAATTTCCGGATCCCGTACATGATGGCGGCCATCTCTCCCTTCCTGGATGGGTAGCGGGTCTCGGGGTCGGTCGTCTTGCGCCCCACGGCGGCAATGAGCCTCTCCTTGAGAATTTCAGAATTCTAATTCAGCTGATATTTAATTGTTTGATTAAAGGAATCGTTTAATTTGTTAAAGTTCGTTTGAATGACAGTCTGATTGATAGATCTTTGCTTCTAGTAATTGTTGTCATCCTTGTTTTCTCTAAAGTTATTTAAACTTACGTAATCTATAAATAACGAATTACATTTTTTAAAAAGCAATGTAAACTTTTAAAAACTTCATAATAAACGTATTTACCTACAGATTTTCCTTATTCTATTTATTTTTTAAAGAAAGAATTATAAATCAGGGTATTTTAAGAACAGCATTTAGAAGAATTTCGGTCTTTTCGTGTTTTTAGCAAAAAAATAAGGCCTAATCTCTGGCATCAAACCTGCCCCTAGAGGCTCAAAGACAGTTGGAAAAATACTCAAATGAAATTTTTTTTAGAGTAAAAGTGTTTTCAGATTGACCAAATTCGGCTTAGGAGGCCAGAGTTTAAGTAGCCAAAAAGTGGACTTATTTTAGGTTCAGCAAACCAATAATCTGGGTACACTTTTACAATTTTGAAGACATTTTGATTTCAGAGGCCCAGGAGGGCTAAAGTCCGCTTCGACGACCCCCCATAAATGGGCCAAAATAATAAATCTTCAACAATTTGATTAGAGCAGGTTTTAGGCTACTTTTGACGACCGGGAAGAAAACATAATCCAATTTTGAAATTTAGAGGTAACTTCAGTTTTTAACCTTAATGGATGCAATCAAATCAGATGAAGTTTAAGTGTCTAATGATATCAGCTCGACGAGCTGGTCGTTTTTGCTCCTTCTTAAGCAAGTGATTGGTGGCCTCTGGCGGCCTCGAGCCTCAAAAAACCAATCCAAAATGACAATTTTGATGTTTAAAAAATCGTAGCTCAGCTCCTAATTGACCAAAATTTTTGGTTTTTATACTTTTAGAATTGTCTGACCTGCAGTTATAACATACTGAAAGGTCAAAGCTCTAGCTAAAGGTTAAAGGTTCGAAACCCCGCATTGAAAGTAGAAAATGGCTGTATTTTGGAAATAAGCTCATAAAAAATTCAATTTCTTGTTTGTCTTTTATTGAAACTATTTATTGTGCATATACATTTCTCATAACTATCAACAACCTCCAGTTGATTTTTGAAAATCAGTCAACTACAACCTAACCTAACCTAACATTGCTGATTTAACCTAAATAGCATTCTAGTTCCGAGGTGTTTTAAGATTTTAACAAAATTTCAAAACTTGATAATAGACTTATTTATTTGCTATTATTGCACAACATATCAATGCCATATCTCAAAGGTGGCAGGTGTGAGGCCATTTTAAAGTTTTGATATTTTTTTTACGTTACAACAATGTTATTCTTGTTTGTCTATTGAGTCATTGAAACCATTTATTGTGTAAATACATTTATTATAACTATGTACCACCTCCAAGTGATTTTTTAGAAATCTGTCAATTCTAATATAATCTAACTTATCTTTTCTGGTTTTTCCATAACCAGCACTCTAGCTTCGAGGTCTTTTAACATTTTAACAAAATTTCAAAACTAGCTAATAGACTTATCTATTTAAAATTTTTGTACAAGAAATTAAGTTCATATCTCAAAGGTTGCAGGTTTGAGGCCCTTTCAAAGTTTGATTATTTATTAAAGGGGGGGGGGGGGGGTTTCGTAATGACATCTATTCGTAAACCGTGAGCAAAATGGTCTAAATATTTAGCTAGACCCTTCAAACTTGGTATATAAGACAGTCCTATAGGTATTACATCTAAATCAAAAAAATAAAAAAAAATATTTTAAGGTTAGGTTAGGTAAGAAAAACCCTGCGGAAATGGGGTTTTTAGGCTTTTTTTGGTCTATTTTGATGTGGAAACTTACCTTAAATTTTTTTTTCTTAAGGTTTTAACTTAAATACACTGTGTCTATTCATATGGACATTATTTAAGATGATTCAGCAAGTCTTGGACCGACCCCAGGGGGCTAGGTGGGTGGCCCGCAGGGGTTAAGTGCATTCTTCCCAATATATATGTTGTGATACATCAAATTATAGGTTTTTTAGGTCAAGGAACTCAAATTCAGAGCTAAAATAAGCATTAGACTAATCTGAAGCTAGCCCCAGCGGGCTAGGTTGGTAGCCCGCAGGGGTTAAGTGCATTTTTTCCAATATATATCTTGTTATACAAGGTGTTTCAGAAAATACTGCGTTTTCCAGATTTGGGAAACAACCATTAGAGTACAAAAAAAATAATTATATGTCCATATTCTCTATAAAAATATGCATCAAATTTGTTACAGGCGTTTTTTAATATCTCTTAAAACAACAGCGCATTTTAGAGCCCAAAGAATTCAAAATGTGTGTGTGTTATTGTATTCTTACAGAATTTTATGCTATAACATTGAATTAAAATCCTTTTTTAACTTGAAAACAACATTTTAACATAAACATCAAAATAATCTGATAATTACATTTAAAACTTAATTTAAAATGCCTTTTTTTAAACCAAAAATCAATATTCTTTTTGCTTGGATTTTAATTCTTAGTATTAAAATTCTTCATATTCGTTCCTCGCCCCTCCCCCTTTAATCTCTTAATTTTGATTGACAGATTATAAGAGATCATCTTATGAAACATGAGTAATTAAAGAAAACGCACTTTTTACAGAAAATTTCAAACCATGATAACTTGCTTATTTTTAAGTTATTGAAATGAAATAAAAAGTGACTTGTTTTATTTGTCAATGCACAAAGTATTAAAAGAGATTTTTTTTCTAAAAATGACTTTGTCATAGAGAAATAGAAAAAACTGAAGAACCTAAATAGGTCTTTTCATGGAGCCAGAAAAGAAAATATGTAAAAAATTTCATATGGGGACATTGATTTAACCTTTTACTACTTTGATATTGTACTTTTGAAACAATATGTTGCAAAATATACAAGTTATTTCAATCTAATTGATATCTCATATTCACCATCAAGCATTTTTCCCCTACATGTACCAATCAGTACAGCCACATTTTTAGAGATATCAAAAAACACCTTAATTAAGTCCGATGTACATTTTTACATAGAATGTGAACTTATAATCCTTTTTTCATATTCCTTCTGGTTGTTTCTCAAAACCGGAAAACACAGTTTTTTTTGAAACACCGTGTATATCAAAATATAAGTTTTTTAGGTCAAGAAACTCAAATTCTGAGCAAAAATTAGCATTAGACTAACCTGAAGCTAACCCCCTGTGCTAGGTTGGTTTTCTGCAGGGCTTAAGAGCATTTACCTAACCTAACCTATAAACTTACTTATATTTTTACAGGTTTTTTTCTTGAATAAACTGTGTCTATTAATGAGGACTTTATTTAAGATGATCCAGCAAGTCGGGGACTGACCCCAGCGGGCTAGGTGGGTGGCTCGCAGGGGTTAAGTGCATTTTTCCCAATATATATTTTGTAATACATCAAATTATAAGTTTTTTAGGTCAGTAACTCAAATTCAGAGCTAGAATTAGCTTAAGACTAATCTAAAGCTAGCCCCAGGGGGCTAGGTCAGTGGCCCGCAGGGGTTAAATGCATTATTTTCCAATATATACCTTGTTATATATCAAAATATGCATTTTTTTTGCAATGTATAGGTTTTTTAGGTCAAGAAACTCAAATTTACAGCTAAAAAAAGCATCAGACTAATCTAAGTCTTAAGTGCATTTTACCTAACCTAACCTAGATCCTTACTTGTTTTTTTAGGGTTTTTTCTGGAATAAACTGTGTCTATTTATGAGAACATTATTTAAGATGATCAAGCAAGCCGGGGACCGACCCCAGCAGGCTAGGTGGGTGGCCCGCAGGGGTTAAGTGTATTTTTTAAAAGTATGTGTTGTCATACATAAAATTATAGGTTTTTTTAGGTCCAGAAATTCAAATTAAGAGCTAATGATAGAATCAGACTAATCTGAAGCTAGCCCCTGCGGGCTAGGGGGGTTGCCTGCAAGGCTTAAATGCATTTTACCTAACCTAACCTAGAATCTTACTTTTTTTAAAGGATTTTTATTGAATAAACTGTGTCTATTCATGAGATAAAAAAAATTGAGTTTCTTTACCTAAAAATCTAGGTATAATTTGATGTATGACAACACATACTTTAGAAAAAAAAGCACTACACCCCTGTGGGCCACCCACCTAGCCTGCTGGGGTTGGTCCCCAACTTGCTGAATTATCTAAAATAATGTCCTCATTAATAGACACAGTTTATTCAAGGAAAAAAACAAAAAGAAGAAGTAAGTTTCTAGGTTAGGTAAAATGCACAAAAGCCCTGCGGTAAATCTACCTAGCCCGCGGGGGTTAGCTTCAGGTAGGTCTTATGTCAATTTTAACTTTGAATTTGAGTTTCTTAAAAACCTATATTTTGATATAAAAGAAGGTATATATTGGAAAATAATTCATTTAACCCCTGCGGGCAATTTGATGTATCACAACATATATGTTGGGAAAAATGCACTTAACCCCTGCGGGCCACCCACCTAGCCTGCTGGGGTCGGTCCCCGACTTGCTGGATCATCTTAAATAAAGTCCTCATTAAAGGACGCCTGCAAGAAATAACACGTTTTAACTGCTGAAAGACTGCCACAAGAAGACCCAATACCCCAAATTTAAAGCCTTCAGCTTCAATAACAAAAAAGTTCTAGGCATTTCAAAATAGCATTTTATGTACAATGGAATTTTTGAAAGATTTCCAATGCTCATAAAAGAAAAAACAATATTAAATTACGTTGCCTAGACATAAAATTATAACCTTATCTTTGTCAGAAACTTAGATTGCCTGTAACTGATTACATTTTTACAATAAAAACACCACATTTCATAGTCAAAATCTATGAAAAAAATTCGATTTAAATTGCATTTTTAAATGAAAATCATAGCGGAAACAAAGGGGTAAACTAATACAAGCTTAGCTGTGATTGGTTGTTAAGCTGATTCAGCCTTCTGATTGGCTACAGTACATTCGGTACAACGCAAGTAAAACTTAATTTTTTTTAATGATTTTGACTATAAAAATGAGTATTTTTATTGTAAAAGTATAATCAGTTACTGGAAACCTAAATTTATGACAAAAATAAGCTTATAATTTTGTTTCTAGGCCACGTAGTTTAATTTCAAAGTTTTCAACATGAGCATTGAAATTCTTTCAAAATTTTCATTGTACATAAAATGTCATTTTAAAATGCCTAGAACTTATTTGTTATAGAAGCTGAAGGCTTCAACTTTGGGGTATTTGGTCTACTTGTGGCAGTCTTTCAGCAGTTAAAGAGTGGTATTTCTTGCAGGCTTCCTTTAATAGACATAGTTTATTCAAGAAAAAAACTTGTAAAAATATGAGTAAGTTTATAGATTAGGTTAGGTAAATGCTCTTAAACCCTGCAGAAAACCAACCTAGCCCAGGAAGGTTAGCTTCAGGTTAGTCTAATTGTAATTTTCGCTCAGAATTTGAGTTTCTTGACCTAAAAAACCTACATTTTGATATATAACAAGATATATATTGGAAAAAATGCACTTAACACCTGCAGGCCACCAACCTAGCCCTTTGGGGCTAGCTTCAGATTAGTCTAATGCTTATTTTAGCTCTGAATTTGAGTTCCTTGACCTAAAAAACCTATGATTTGATGTATCACAACAAATATATTGGGAAGAATGCACTTAACCCCTGCGGGCCACCCACCTAGCCCCTCTTGGGTCGGTCCAAGACTTGCTGAATTATCTTAAATAATGTCCATATGAATAAACACAGTGTATTTAAGTTAAAACCCTAAGAAAAAACAATTTAAGGTAAGTTTCCACATCAAAATAGACCAAAAAAAGCCTAAAAACCCCATTTCCGCAGGGTTTTTCTTACCTAACCTAACGTTAAAATAAATTTTTTGGATTTTTTTGCCATTTAGATGTAATACCTATAGGACTAGGCTTATATACCAAGTTTGAAGGGTCTAGCTAAATATTTAGACCATTTTGCTCACAGTTTACGAATAGATGTCATTACGAACCCCCCCCCCACCCTTAATTTTTATTCATTTTTCCCTTCTACAAATGGCAATATGTGTCACAAAATTTTGGTCTTTACATTTTTAGAAATGTCTAACCTTCAGTTATAACATACTAACAGGTCACAGTTCTAGTTGAAGGTTTAAGGTTCGAATCCCTGCATTGAAAGTAGAAAATGGCTTAATTTCTTGTTTTTCTATTGAGATATTGAAACCATTTATTGTGCATATACAGTAACCCTTGTCAAGCGGGAGAAGGTTAGACTACTCTACCCTTAACCCTCGCCCAGTTATAGGCTCCCTTTCCCTACTTAAGCGCAATTAGACTACCATAATCCAGCCTAAAGACACTCTTCCTTAACAGGACACCAATACCCAGGTTATCTACTACCCAGCTAAGCCAGGGTATCCCCAAAGTAGTCCTCTGGAAGCTAGAACCAAAGATCTTTAACCGTTGTTAAGACATCTCCAACCGTAGTCTACTTCTAAGCCTTCTATACTAAGCTAAGAGGGCTCTATCTCCCTTCTAAAGGACAGTTTTACATCGTAGACTAGCTTAGTAGACACTTTTGTGTTGCCATTTAACGCTAAAACCTCCACCGAGTCCATAAAGGTTAACCGTGGACTTTCCAAGATAGACGCACATCATAGTTCCCCAAGAAAATACACAAGATTTCAAAATTACACTTATAAATGTTTAAAAACATTAAATACCAAATTGACAAAATCCATGTTTCTTCGATAACTAGCGAATGAATTGAGCTAGAATCGATGTTAAGGTGTCTAAATGACCGTCTCGACCCCACGGACTTACACAAAAAATTCAGTTAACTTTGGACAACTTTTAGGGGGGTAGACCAAACGATGTTTGATTTTTTGATGCAAGTTTTGGCTCACTAAAATCCAAAAAATCAGTTTTTCCTAGGAAAACTTTTTTGTTTCTCAACCGATTTTGGACTTCAAGGTGGCAAAATGTCCGTCTCAATATGCTACACATGTGTACAAAATTTGGGGTCAAGATTCCAACTCAAAGGGGGCTGGACCACGACTTGTAACTTCAATTTTAGTGAGCCAAAACTTGTATCGATGGACTTACATCTTGTGGTCCGCCTATCTAAACATTGTCCTAGGATCTTCATCTTTGGAGGGTGAATTCTACTCGGTGAGACGCTCATTTAGACACCTTAACATCGATGGTAGCTCCATCCTAGCCCAAATGGTGGAGAAAACTTAGATTTTTCAATACGCGAGAGGCCGAAATTAGTGTAAATGAGCCAAAACTTGTATCGATGGAAGTTACATCGTTTGGTCCAGCCCCCTTAAAAATGGCCTAGGTTCACCAAAATTTGTGTGCTTATTCTACTCATTGAGACAAACATTTTGCCGTGTTTATATCTTATGTAGCTCAATCCTAGCCCAGATAGTGGCCAAAACTTGAATTTTTCAGCGGCACCCTTCTAGGTTTGAAAATTACTTATTTCTTCGATAACTAGCGAACGAATTGAGCTAGAATGGTGTCCTAACTTTTAAAATCTTTTTAACTATTCTTTTAATTAACAGAAAGAGTGCAATTTATTTAACATCACTGAAGATCAAAATAAATTTATCATCCATTGTCTTATCCCTTTAGTACAAAGTTTTTTTTGTGCGAAGCTTAAGATCTTGACAATTGTTGGAATTTTAAGTGTCTTGTTGTGGTTTTGGGCTATTTATTTAATAAATGCAAGAAAACAGATAAAATGCTATCTAAATTGTAAATATTACAGTTGGAAAGGTTGAATTTTTTTCCTCTCTTAAAAATGATTGTTTTCTTCCCTCTAAACTTCTATTGCCAACTTGGCAACTACTGTTAAAAGCAGGGCATGGCAACTGTGCCTTCAGCCGTTTGATTTTGGCTGCATCTGAATTAATATAATTTATTAATTAAAGCACTATAAATCAATGGATGTATTATTACTTGGATATTACACCAGAATTTCATGTTCTATAATAATCAAGTAAACTCTGGATAAACGGCCCAACCAAAAAATGTAGGGGAAAATTGCAACCTAAATTGCAACAAATTTTTCTCCTTTGATTTCATCCACGTATATTCTATATCCATTATAAATCAGGGATAAGACTATTATCCCTTCTGTTAATTGAATTAGTGGTTGAAACATTCGATCACTCAACCTAATAAACCAACAGATCAAAATTCAATAAAAGTCCCCAAAGTTATTGAGCCAACGAATAACAAACTTTATTATAAAACTTTGGGGACTAGTATAACAACAGCATAATGTCCCCTCAGCTCTTTCTCTGATTACAAATGCACCCTAAAACCACAGAAAACTGAAAAGACAACTTGTTTTATCATTATTTCAAAAATCATTTATTTTGCTAAACAAGTTTTGAAGCATAATTATTGCAAATTGTTAACTCTAATTTCGGATATAAAAAGGTATTAAAGAATAATTTATATTAAAGATAAGTGGGTTATATATAGTAAGCAATACTTTTAATTTAATAATTGATATTGGAGTTAGATATATTCACCCACCCAACTTTATTATCTGTACATAAATGTAATAGGTGACCTATTGTGGTGTAACTCCTTTTTATTGGTAGTATAGCTACTCTATGACTTGAGTATTCCAGTACGTCCATACGTTTATGTACAGCAAAACAGAAAACTTAAGTTCATGTAAAATAAAAGAATTGTCCTATCGGTTATAAATTTTAAACAAAATTGTATTTGATTCTGATTACAAAAAAGCTATCATTTTGGAAGCAAAACAACTCTATGGTTATAATCTTTATCTACGACAGTATGTATGTCCATTTGGAATTATAATAGCGATTATTCTATAAGGTAAGCAACTCTATAATTTGACCAAAAATTTTACAACCAAAACATAGTTACCTTGCTCAAAACTATAATTAAAAATTTGTTAATTTTTTAAGATCTGATTTTAAGGATGTTTTTAACTTTTTATCCTTGTAAAATAAAGTTAAAGTTGATGTACATCCCCAATGTTATTTCACAAAATAACCCCTTATGTAGATTACAATTAGTGGTTGAAATGTATGGACACTTAATTTAATAAACCAAACAATCAAAATTTATCAAAATTCCCCAAAGTTGTGAAGCCAATAAATAAGAAAACGTTATCATAACACTTTGGGGACTTGTGTAATAAACAGCGCATTGTCCCCTCTCTCTCTGTAGAATTCATTATTCAGTGGCGTGAACAGGGTTTTGCCAGGGAGGTGCGCTAATCATATACATATCAATATATATGACATTCAATATACAATATATCTATCTATTTATCCATCTGAATTAACAAATCAGAAATTAACATTTCTATAATTGTACATTTTTGCCTTTAGTCACCTGACTAACAGTCTCAGAGAATTGGCACAAAAAAATGAGTCCTCTATCTTAATTATGGGCCGAGAAAATTGCGTTATCACCTAAACCTGACATACGGACGGACAGCCATAGTAGTTATGGAGAAGATTCAGCCAAAGTAAGATGAAGAGTAGCTGCAAAAAAATGTGTCTTTTTTTGTAAATTTCCGTTAAAATTAAACATTGTCTTTAACTTTGAAATAAAAAAAAATTCACAGGGATCTAAGGGGATAAGATTATGGCTGACTAATTGATGTACATCCCCAATGTTGATACACAAAATAACCCCTTATGTAGGTGCTTGAAACGTATGGACACTCAATTTAATAAACCAACCATACAAAATTCATTAAGAGTACCTAAAGTTTTAAAGCCAACGAATAAGAAAATGTAATTATAAAACTTTGGGGAAATCCATGTTTCAATTCTTTTTATTTATGTCTTTAGTAGCATGACTGACAGGGACAAATAGAATAAATAAATGCTAATTTATGGTAGGAATCTAAACAGATGCACCAAGTGTACATTGAAAACAACAAAAAATATCACATTTCATTTTTCTGGTAATGTTTGTTGTACCTCCTCGCTGTTCTGCAATAGTCTAGCGTCCATATATTTCATTGGTAACAACCTTTCTTGTTTTTTTGTTTATATGAATAAATAATAAGGCTTACAAAATGATTGAATGTGAAGCTTAGGATACAATTAACATCAATATTTGCTAAAGGTTTGTCCCTGAAAGTTTGAACTTGATATGGCATTTATAGCCTGCCTAAATTAACTACTGACGGACGGACGTACTAACTCTAATTATAGAAAAACAATTTTTTTTGCTGTTTTAAAAGAACACTTATTTTAAAGTATTTAGAACATTTGGCAATAGACATAATAGGTTTAGATCTACAATTTCAGAATTATACCAATAAGGAAAATAGTATAGGAAGTTTTCGACCAAATCATTAATTTTGAAGGTATTATTACTCAATGTAACACATATGTCAATTAAAAAAATTATCTTCTTCTGCCACAAAATTCTTTTTAATATGTGTTTCTGAATAACCATCTAGAGCAATAAATCTATTGTTTTTTAGCAAACGGAAACTTGTATAATGGGTATATTAGCCATAAACTCAGAGACTTAAAGGGATAAGCTATATAAAATTCTAAAAAATCCCTAAAGTTATTACACCTACAAATAAAAAAAACGTTATTATAAAACTTTGGGGACTAGAGTAATAAACAGCCTAATGTCTCCTCCCTGTAGGATGAAGAATGAAGAAAATCCTTCCTCTGTGGAACTGTTTAAAAAATGTACTGCCTTTCAATGAAATAGGTCACTTTGACATCCCATTCGATTAAAAACTGCAGCATTTTTTATTTACTTTTTTATTCGGGAAATATTTAGGTATTAATTAAAACTTTCAACAACAAGGCAGTATCAAAAGGCTACTTTTTCTAATAAAATGAAATATACTTTTTCAGATTACAACATGGAGGGATTAGTCAATGCCGAAAAAATGTCCCATCTTATCATAAGAAAGTACCAACTGTATAAAGACAAATTAGACGATTTTTTGGGGGGGAGAATTTACATTCCATTGTCTCCTCCCTGAATCCTAGTAATTTATATACATGCAATAATAAGCAATAAGCAAAAAACCCGACAAATTTAAAGTTTTCCTTATTTAAAGTAAGGAGGGCTAATTTGCAGCTACTTTATATTTCAATATTTGTGTGGTTTTTTTGAGATTTACTTTAATGAATGTTGTCATTTTAGTTTAGTTATGGAAGGTTAAGTAATGGTAAAGCAGTTCCCTACAAGGTTGAAATTAAAGACCTGTAGGATTGGAGCTTCCCGCAGGGTCCAGAAAAGGGAGGTTAGGTTAGGGTGTGTTTAGTTAAGGTTAGATTTTCCCGCAGTGTTAGGAGGTTTGGATTAAGGAATGCAGGGACTTACTCCCCCCCCCCCCTCCCTCTTTCTCCGGGAGTTGGTGATGTCATGTGTGAAAGAATTTTTTTAATTGGTTAAAAAACAAAAATTTAAAAAAAAATTTTAGGGGGGTGAGGTCGCCCCCCCTCAACCCCACTCGATACCTCCCCACCCTGGGTTTAGTGAAAGAATTTTTAAAATCCGTTCATAAATAAAGAAGTTGAATTTTCATTTGGATTTGAATGTTAAGTTTTGTGATTTTAAACCTACTAAATTTATATTTCTCTTTTTAAAAAAATTTTATTACCTCTATTATCAGACGTATAATCAATAACAATGCTTTCATGCATTCAAAGTGGAGATTTTTTTCAATATTGGCTGAATTTTCTAAGCCAATTTCTGTGAAAAATTGAGAAAAATTAAAGGAATTCTTAGTGTAGTTTTACTTAATAGACTTACTGTAATACACTATGATTTCCTGATTTTTTCAGCCACCTGGCTTTTTAAGCCGGCTTAAGGAAAACAAAGTGTAACATATTATGATTAACCCTATTCTATGATCAACCTTAAAAGAATAGGGAGGATGCCCAAAAATCTCTTATACTCCTGTTTATAAAAATTAGAATACAAAAAAATTAACTCTCTGACCTTCTATTTCTCATTATTAGACAGAACTGGAAACTAAAATTTATTAAATATCTTAACAACCAACGATTCAAGCAAAAGTTACTGGTTCAACCAACAAAATCCTACAGTTAGTTCGAATCCTACAGATCATTGGAATTTGGTAAACAGCTCCTGTGGCTGCAATTTTTTACTTAGATAGTTATAAGTTGGATTCATAATATAACCCTTTTCAATTCCCCAACTGTGTAACAATGAAATAAAAAGTGTAAATACAAAATGACAATAAACTAAATGTTTCAGTTATACAACTTCGAGAAATCAATTAACAAATAGCATTTTAAAAGAATGTAAAAAATGTAAAAGCACCCAAAGTTTAATAATAATGTTTTCTTTGGGTACTAATATAAAATATTTTGTATAAACCAATAGTTTTAATCTACAGTAGGGTTAATTTATTATATTCATTGGGAATGTGCATCGGCCATTGTCTTATCCATTTAAAAACATTTATATGACAAAACCTTAAAATCGTTTTTGTACAAAATGAGCGATGCATGACCCGAACCTGCGATCCAGTCTGGTGCCTTATTCATTAGCCACACACCCAGAATTTATCGATAGATAATTAGACAGATAGACAAGTAAACTGATGGATAGAAGATAAATAGCTAGATGGATACTTTTATTGTCCTTCTATAAGTTCTTACTAATGGCTACGCCACTAGAGGTCCCTAGTGAAACTTTAATGTTTTTTTATTTAATATATGTAATATGTTGCGCTCAAGGCTCTAAGTAAAAAATTTTTTCTCGATTTTTTATGATTTCTCTTAAAGGGTGGTAGTATCCTCCCCCAAAATAGTTATAAATCTTCCCGGGACCTATGAGAAGCTATCCTGTTGAGGAGAACCCAATCGGTTTAGTGGTTAGCGAGATGCTTTGGTACAAACAGACAGACAAACATCCTGTTACTTTATTATAAGGATAGATAGATATATATAAATTGATAAATTAATGGATGAATAGATGGAAAAAATATTCAAGTGTGTTGATATTCTAAGATGTTGTAGATTCTAACTAAAACCTAATAGATAAGTATTCAGATAGATAGAAAGACAGACAGACAGGTAGCTAGATAGATAGATGGAAAGATAAATCTAAATATATTAAATATTAGATATGTATAAACAGAGAGACAAACAGACAGACAGATAGATAGATGGATAATCTGCAATGTAATCAGTTCTTACTAAAACCTAATAGTCTTCATTAAGCAGCTCATACAAAACAGCAGAAATGATTAGTTAAATTTATTTCTTTTTAATCCTTTTATAATATTGAGTAAAAAGGATAGTAAATCAGAAATTATTCATAATTTGAAAAGTCCCTTATAACTAAAATGGTCAAACCCAAAAGACTATCGTTTATGTAGATTCTTTTTGTTTATGTATTTTTTTTATTTAACTACAATACAATTTTATGTTCATCCAAAAAATATTTTTTTTTTCTTTGCTGCTTTGTTTGATATTTTAATACATTAATTAACCCTTCTTCTGTTGTTCTTTTTCTAATTATGTAATTTCCAACGTAACACCTTTTATTAATCTTTCATGTCCGCAATTAAGTAAATCTAATAATAAAAAGTAAAAAGAAATGTTTTTTTTGCAATAAAAAACATGTAGGTACTTGAAAAAGATTCTTTAATAAAAAGCAGTAAGCTACCTTTCAAACCACTGAACCGATTTAATTCTCTCTTGTATTTCAGCTATATATAATGGGGATTGGTTTTTAATCTATTTAAGTTTTAACTTTAAGTCTTTGAATGGTTTCATGCTATTTTCGGCCCACTTTTTCTTCTTTTTGAAGATCGAAAATAAATAAAAATTCAATAATCTTGAAAAAGATAAGTCGTGATTTCTAAAATTTAAAATATAAAAATGCAACATTTTCAAGGAGATGAATTAATAATCTCGACTTTTTTAAAATAGAAATCTAATAACATTACCAACAGACAGACACAGAAACTTATAGAGTAGCTATTCTACAAAAAAAAAGAAGAATTATATCCATGAAAAAGTTTATTCATGGCAGTGTATTTGTATCATGTGCATTTGCTTATTTATAGGGTGGAACTTAAAATAATTTCTTTAACCAGGACAATTTTGATTATTAATAGCGGAACAGATGCAAAACACGAACTTTATAAAAATGTGTTTTATTATAGGAATAAAAAAACTAAGATTTGAAATCATGTTTATATCAAGTTAACCTAGTTCGTGGATATGAAAATCCGCTTTTTTAGACCCAAGGGTCTGAAAGCCCGGGCTAACATAACTGGAATTATTTATGATTTTTCGTAGAAAATTGTCTGTAATACGATGCAGTACATGATTTTTTATTACAGCTAAGAGCGTATCTAATCCTCCGTATATTACTCAGTTTCAAAGCCATACTTAAAAATAATCTCTATTTTGTCGGACCCCCAGAATCAACAAAACTTTCTACATAGATTTGACATCTTTCCTGAATTCTTTTTGAAATCACCCTGAATGCTGAATAGATGTATAGATATGTATATAGTTTATGTTGTATGATTAATAAATAATTCAGACATGCTACATGTTCATCATTTATCTCGCACCACCACACACGCAAAACAGTAATATTTTATGTTATTTTCAAAATTCACAATTTTGCATTTGCTTTTTTTGCTTTAAAGTAAATTAACAGTAGATTTGAACCTCTAAAAGCAGACCAACAAATTAAAATCATTTAGCAGCATCTTCGCCAGGGATCTAAAGGGATAAGACAATGGCCGATAAATCGGTGTACATCCCCAATGATGATACACAAAATTACCCCTTATGTAGACTAAAATTAGTCGTTGAAACGTTTGAACACTCAACTTAATGAATCAACTAATCAAAATTCATTCTAAAGTCCTGCAAAAGTTGTTAAGCCAACGATTAAAAATACGTTATTATAAAACTTTGGAGTCTATTATAAAAAAAAACAGCCATTTGTCCTCTCTCTCTCTCTCTGATCTTCGACCTTGGAAAATATTTTATACAGTTTTGTTAGAACACTTCTATATTTTCTGCTAACATTTTAGCCAGATGTGCATCATACACATGATTTTTATATCTTTTTGTAAAATATTGTGAATTAAATATTACTAAATATTTCTTTCCAATTGCAGAATTTGAGGAATTGACACTAACACCCCAAACAATTGTGGTCTATTAACCCTTTCATTTCACGAATTTTGTCGAACTGTATGTATTATATGGTATTTAGTTGCGCCTGTTTTGGGCAAAGGCAATCCCCTTCTCTTACTGACAGTATATTTAACTTTTAACGTCTTTAGTTATGATGCTGTTCGGGCCGAGCTTTGGTCGCTTTTCAGTCGCTTATACTACTAAAAAGATATACATATGTAATTGTCCTGTCTAAAACCTTACATATATCCTATTTCATAAAGTAGTAAGTTTTTTATATGTTTGTATGTTTCCAGAGATCTCGAAAAAGTCTGAACCTATCACTACACAAAACTTTTAAAGTAATCCATTATATGTTATAACAAAAATAAATCTGGGTGGTTTTCCTCAAACATCACTCTACTGGCGAAGCCATTAGTCTATTAAAAAGAATCTATTTGTTATGTTAATAAAAATGTATATTAAAGCTTGCAAAAGTTGCTAAGAAATATGAACTCAAAAGCAAATCTATTTCAGGATAAGTTTTTAAAAATATAATGTTTCATCTTTTTTGTACCTTTTTCTTGTTTTCATTTTTAAAGCTTTCTCTCTTTCTGTATTTTCTTTAACTTTTTCTATCTTTCTCTTTATTTTAATTTGGGTATGATTTAGAAAGTGTAGCGATCGTAATCAGAAAGTTCATATGTTCATTTTAAATATGTTGATTTTTAACCTTCTTTGATTTGATTTTGTATTTAATCAATTTTGTGAAAAACATGCAATTTTCTGCTTAGTAAGTCTCAAAAGTCTCAACCCTCTACAAGGGTTATTATTCGTTTGTAAAACTGTCTGATTTTGAGCCTCACTTTTATGGGTGTACTCCTCCTTGTTTAATATGGATAAATATGTTTTAAAAACTGTTGTTAGTGTGTATAAGGTAATATCCAAACTAGATTTATGCTTTCCGTAAGCAGTAAAATATTTCACAAAATCAACTACATATATTTTTATATTTATCTGTCTATCTATCAATATCAGTTATATATCTTTCTATACATCTATTTTCTATACTCTTTAAGTTTATATTTATCCATCTTTTTGTATCTATCTATCTATTTATCAATTGTTTATCTATGTAATTATTATTTTTATCTTTGAACATATATCAGTTAGGGAGTTGAATCCATTTTTATAGAAGCAGAAATATAATCTATGATTATGGTTTGGACCCTCTAAAACTGTAATCTACCCTTCCACTTTCCCCTCTCTTGGTTAAGATATCTTCAACGCCGATACGATTTTGAAATATAAGATTCCACTTTTGTCTCTCTTGTTGAAGATATCTTCACCAAGAGAGGCAAAAGTGGAATCTTAAATTTCAAAAATCGTATCGGCGTTGAAGATATCTTCACCAAGAGAGGGGAAAGTGGAATCTTACATTTCAAAAATCGTATCGGCGTTGAAGATATCTTCACCAAGAGAAGAGAAAGTAGAATCTTATATTTCAAAAATCGTATCGGCGTTGAATATATCTTCAACAAGAGAGGGGAAAGTGGAAAGGTAGATTACAGTTTTAGAGGGTCCAAACCATAATCATAGATTATATTTCTGCTTCTATAAAAATTGATTCAACTCCCTAACTGTATATGTTTGAATTTAACTATACATCTTCAAATATATCTCTCTATTATATTTTTCTATCAATTTATTATCTATCTATCTTTTCATACATTTTCCTATCTATCTATCTCGGTATATATCAATCCTTCCAAGTGATTTTAATGTTTGTTTTACTATCTATCTTTTATTTTTATGTATAATTATCTTTGTAATGATTCCAGTATGCATTTCAAAGTTAGAAGTTAAAATGGACCATTATAAATAGTTATTTAATAAATTTTATTACAAAAGTTTTCCGCAGATAAAAATTAAAAAATTTTATTTTAGCTTTGTTGGCCTAGGCAATTGAATACTATTCTTGATATTGACTTGAATCTGTCTTTGTATTTTGAGAACTATTTGTAATTTCTATGTTAAGAAATGTATCACGAAACCTTTCCAAAAGATGTAAACAGACAGAATGTACATATATATAAAAAAAAAAATAACGTTAACGCTTCCAGCCTTTAACAAATTGGCCAATTGGGTACTGAAGAAATACACACAACTGGCTTGAAACCTGCATATTTATTTACCAACTAATGGCCCCTAGCCTCTAGTAGGAGCTTCGCAACAATTGGATATTAATCTCTCCCTCCACTCCACATTTGTTGTTTTGGGTGGTAATACTTTTTGGCGCAAAACTCTAAAATGTGGTGATAATCCCTCTTCTTCACTATATAGTCTTAAACATTTCCTTATTCATCACTGAATTTCATCACTATCGGTTCAGCTATGTATATTTGTATTTTGTACATGCTAACACCAACACACAACTTACTACTTTAATTGTTGCTAGTTGCTACGCCCCTAGATTCACTAAATATAATAGTTATTTACCTTGTCTGGACCTATAAGAAGTTTCACTGTAAAGCAGGAAAAAGGGAATGTGATTCTGACAAACACTTCTAAGAGAAAATTTTTCCTCAACCCCAATCTCTTCCCCCCCCCCTTCTTACCCACTTCCCTTACAGTCACGCCAAAAAACAAGTTTACTCCAACAAAATATTCAATTTCGGCAATTTCAAATGGAATTAATTGGCTGAATAGCAGCCCCTGATGTAAAGGAGTACAGTGCCGGCTAATTTAGCAGTTAGCGAGATAATTCGCCGCGGACCGACACACAGAAAAACAAACATCCCCTTATCCTGTTATCTAATACTAATATGGGATATGAATATTTTGATTCTTGATTATGTAGTTTAAATTGTACCCAGCAGGAGGTTGATGCATTACTGACGGGTACATGCACAAGATGAATCCACGAACGGCGAAATTGATTCTTTTGACGTGAAGCTTTTCTACCTTCAGGGTCGATAACGGGTAAATAAAGCGGTGAATTTGTTTTGGGTCTTTTAACTTTTATGATCTAGAGGTACTTTAAGTGATGGGGGTTAGATTTTAAGTTTCAAAATGAAAAGATAAACAATAATTTGCGGTAGATGAGGAGGGGGTTTACTTATAAAACTTCCCATAAATATTGAGATAGGATAAGGAAACACCCAGAAAACTGTGAAATTTTTAGTTTAACAGTTGGGGATATAGATGCTCTTACATTCACATAAGCAGCTATCTAATACTCAATTCTGATTTTAAATTAATGTAAAAATGAATCACAATTCTGCATGAACGAACAAACAGACATACCATCATTTATAAAAGCTGCCCTTTTCCTTCGTGATGTAAATACTGAATGCACCAAAAAATTTGGTTTTACCATATTTAAAAGCCATTTGCGTTTTAGAGTAGAAGTAAAAAGCAAAAAAGGACAATTATATACAAAATTAGCGAAGCAATAACATGCTAACATAATAAATATGCAAGAGTGGCCCACTTTTACAAATTGGTAAAATAGTCACTAAAGTTTGATTAAGAAAAGCCGAGAAGTGATTAAGCGACGGACGGACATACCTCAACGATAAAGTAACTGCGCTTCTAAAAGTGTTTAATGTGTTTTTTTTATGGGTTGCATCATATACATATTTAAGTTAAATTAATTATTTATAGTTAACTGAAACCATAAAATTGTCATTTTTAAACCTTCTAAATTGGTATAAAAAAAGGCTTTTAAACTATTAAAAACAAGGAGGACAACATCAACTAAATGCATAGCTGCATAAATGCATTATTAGTTAATTTATTCGGGAATAGTCCCTTTCGTGACATCGCACCTTAAGGGGCGATTTGTCGTATTTTTAAAATGGCTTTTTATAGGTTATTTTAGGTTAGGTTATATTGGGTTAGGTGATTGCCCCACAGGGTTAGGTCATTGGCCCCGCAGGGGCTAGAAATAGGAGAAAACCTACTGTGAAAAATAGGAAGAATAGCCCCTTAAGGTGCGATGTCACGAAAGGGACTATACCCATTTATTCTGCTTACATATCTGTCGAGGATATATTTTAGAAAAACAATGTTCATGCAAGACGAACAGTCACAATTGATTTGTAGAATAGCTTTGCTACTATGAATAGTTAGAGTAAGTTAAAACTGTATCTTTTTTCAATTTTGCATTTTTAATTGCAATTCGTTAGAAAAACAAATCTTTTTTACATTAAGGTTAGGTCCGTCCGTGAAGAACACCAATCTATCCTACTTTGAGAAAGACGATTCCAGTGACGTCATATACGTTTCGGGAAAGAAAAAGGGAAGGGGGGAAGAAAATCTCTTCAAAAGAAATGGGAGAAAAGGTAAGGGAGATTTTCTTCCCCTCTTTCCTAAACGTATATGACGTCACTGGAATCGTCTTTCTCAAAGTAGGACAGATTGGGGTTCGTCCCGTCCGTCTCCACGTCTGTGAGGAAAACATCTAATATAGGCAAGTTAGAATTGACGTCGTTTCGATTTCAGACTTAGCATGGTGATTTCTGTAATACTAAGGAACAATTTTGAAAGCGAAGGAACTTAATAAGCATTGCAAGAAAGGCAGAATGTACTTTTTTTTATTTTGATTACTATTTTTTTGATTTATCATCGTATTCTTCTGATTTTTGGAATATTGATTCCTTGAACGATAAAAAGTACTCTTATAAGCGAATCATCTCTATAACTAAGTCTTAAATGTAAGCATTAGGTGTTTTAGTAATTTTTATAAAATAATATAAGGGCTTCATGTTTAGACTTCAAAATAATATTTAATATTAACAGCATAGTTACTCGTTGTTCGTTTGTCAGACCATTTAGTTTCTTTAGCTTTGCCAATTTTAATTTTGCCATACTTATTCTTACAGATTTTAGGCATTTTTAAAAGATAATTGGCGAAAGATGGATAGATCCATAAAGAAAGATAGATAGATAGGTATAGAAAATATATGTATAGATAGTGCTAGTATCTCCCTCAAAGTTCACATAGAGAGCAAAAATATCCCCCCACTCTCTTTTTAAAAATAAATTGAATATCAGGAGTCGAGATTTTATAATTGTAACCATGCTATCCTCCTTCTAATATGAAAGAGAAACTAATTAATATTAAGGCTCAAAACATGCACAGAGTTTTGTTAGAAGGTTTTTGAGAGTAACAGAAATTCTAAATGCAAAAAAGACGAGAAAAAAATTCACTTGCCCATTGCATTGGCTGATTTAGAAGAGGGTTAGTAGAAGGATGGGAGACCTGTAAGTTTTTCTTACCAATAAATTTAGCCAGGGGAAGGGAGTGTGGTAAATAAGCACTCTTGCACCCTATTCGACACACCATTTGTTAGATTGTATAAGTAGATTTTTTTGTCGAAATTTATATATGGATAGAAAATTGAGAAAGAGAAAGACAAAGATAGATCGCTAGAGATATAAAGAAAGAGGCTAAACGGCGAACCGACATGGTTCACCTTTACAATTAAGTTTTTCATATGCATAGTACAAGTTTATAAATATTTTGAGAAAAAAATAGCCGCTTGTATCCTCATATATAGTAGAAGAGAGAGAGAGTGTGACACAGAGAGAGAGACAGAGAGAGACAGAGAGAGTGACAGAGAGAGATACAGAGAGAGGGAGAGAGCAGGAGTAAGAAAATAAAATGAGAGAAATTCAAATGGGAGAAAGAGAGAAAAAAATAATACAAAAAGTTTGCGCACAATAAGTGCAATTTTGGTTGGCAAAGTTCGTGTGCAAAAAAAAGAGTAAAAATTTTGCATTAGCTTTTCTATTCAGTTATACTTGAACTTACACGTAGTACACTTGAAATTTACATTAAGGGCAAATTTATCCATAAGTAGCACAGCATACCAAACATATATTTCATAAAAACAAATTCTATTTAAAGGCAAATCTACTTTTAGGGTCATTACGCCCGACTGTCAATAAAGATAAGATTTGATAATAGTTTATTTAATTATATTGGAATTGACCTATGGATTCAAAACTTTGCGTGATGATTAGAGTGGGTAGATTTTGGAATTTCGTGTTACTACACATTGGCAAGGGTTACTGGGCCAATATAAAACCCTGTGAAACTTGAAAGGGGTTTTGTAATCTAAAAAACAACGGGCGCGCGGGGGGTATAAAATGTGCCCGCCCTCTTATAAAACCAAAAAATGAAATTCCTTCAAACACAGTCATTTTTAAGTTAAACCATAAATTAAGATTTAAAACCAAAATTTATCTACAATTAAGTTGAGGAATGGCCAAAAAATTGGGTAACAGCAGTCAAGGATGCACGTCGGAAAATACTACATTAAAAATGTTTTAAAATTTATTTCACTGCTTTTGGCGCATTTTATTGTTGATCATGAAAAATATAAAGCTTTATCTGTAAAAAAAAAAGTTTGCTACACCTTTCTACATAGAATTCTAAATATTTCTTTTTATTATTAAGATTTTTCTCGTTTAAAGATAAAATGAAATAAAAATGGTAAAATTTTCTATTAAAAGATTAAAAACAAAACTTTTAGTATCATTGAGAAGGTGATTAGAATTTTTATTTAAACAAGGATGAACACTTTACTGACAAACAGACCTACAATTTATACTAGAATTGTATAATAAAAATGTCATTACTTGGACTATACACCAGACTATTATGTACTCTAATAAAGTGAAACTTGTAGCTAGCTAACAAAAACGGTATCCTCCCCACCCATCCACTAAATTGACGACAATTTTTCCCCTGTCATAATATCCACGTACATATATTCTACATCTATTGTAATAACTTTGCTATGCCAATATCACTTAAACCGGAAATGGGAAACTATTAAGGGTTAGGTTGAATAAGATACTCCCGCAACATTGGTTGCAGGGTTAGTGCCTCGCAGGAATGATCCATGCAGGAAAGGATCACTGCAGGCAGATTTAGGACCTGGACCTTTAGGGATAGAACTACGAAAAGTAAAGGCTTTCCGCGGGGGCTTTAAATATATGTTTGTCTTAAAATACGGGGGAGGGGTTTTCTTTGTCCACTGTCGTTGCATGAGATTATAAGATATTAATAAAATATTTCATTTAAGGCCAAGATTTCTTCTAATATTTGTAACGCTGCAGTTTATTCTCTTTTTAACTTACTTATGGATAACTAGAGGTACCTTTATATCATTATTCTGAATACTAGAGCATCAGTATGTCTGTTTAAATGAATGTATGTTAAAAATTTAGTTAATGGCTTGAACGATGGTTCACTGCTGCTGTTTTTTTTTTGTAAAGATACCCCTTACCAAAGAGCATTCAGTATGCAACTTACTTAGTTGGTCGTTCATTCTAAAAACGAAGCTTTTTATAGTCCCTATAAAAAAATGACGTCATCCTGGCCTACCATTGGCAATTAAAATGTATACTGGCATGCCATTGATATTTTATTCTGTGAATTGGCCTTTTATTAGTCATTTTTATTGTATGACGTCATTTTTATAGGCACTATAAAGATCTTCTGACCGCTAAACATCTACTCTCTAATTCACTTTGTCGTAGCATTTTTTTAAAGCTTTACTACTATTAATGAAAGGTATCATCCTTGTTTATTTTAGATCGAGTTGTTAGAGTTCTTTTACTGGCCTATAGTAGGTAAGAAAAGCACAGCTAGTTGACAATTTAATTTGTCAGTCAGTATTAGCAATTAATTGTTTGTCCTCCGCCTTTCAATTCTGCTTTGTTTTTATGGTTATTGTCATGCTTGTTATAAAGCAATTAAAATTAAAACAAGGTTGTTAAAGTTCACAACAAGAAAATATTATATTCTAAATAATTTTCTAATTCAAATAAATTATTCAAAAAAAAGACAAAGAAACGTGAAATAACTTTTGTATTCTTTCTGCGTATTTTAATTTTTTCAAACTTTATATCAGCTTTTTGTCTTTAATTGATTGGATAATGGATTGAAATCATTATTACATGATGATAACCATAGTTGTGTAGAACACAATTTGCATGAAGCCAATGAAAGACAATGATAATCTAATCTACATAACATAAAAAGCAAGGCTCGGCATCCTCAGTCGAAACCTTAGTAATGGTTGTAGTGGCCTTGTAAATTAGCTGTTAGTGTTCAATAAGTCTCAACCACAGCTACCAATTTCTAATTCAGCCACCTGTCGAACAAACGGTTTTTACTAAGATTCACGTAGCCATGCGACTTTCTTACCTACCCAATAAGCCTAAATTCAGCCGAAGTCACTGCCGCAAATTTGTTTTCGGTAGCAACCGCGTAGCTGAAAGTGCGACTGTTAACCCCTGATAAAAAGTATTGTATAATTTTATTGTTGTAAGATTAAAACTGCCGAGGGCAAGTAAGTAGTCAAAGCAGGAAAATATGTCGTATCATCTTATTTTAAGTAGCGAAGCTAGTCTGATCAGTTTATCCGTCCGTCTGTTTTAATAGGAAAAAAGATTTACTAGGCCGCTATAAGAGATAGACGAATATGAATATGCTATTATCCGTTCATTTATCTCGCTAATTTGTGTATTTAGTGTTTTTTTTATTTATAGGCTTCGCTTTTTATAGATGTTGTTATTCTTGTTTAATAGAACATCGTTCTGTATTAATAAAAAACTTAAACAAGGACAATTCTATTTATATGTAGCGCATAAAGAACACAAACACATTTTTCAAGTATTACTTTAGATAATTTAAAACGATGTTGATAAAAAGTTAATTTAATTTGGATTTAATGTAATTTTTTTTCCTTGATCAGTGTATAAAGCAAAGTTATTTTTGTTTTAAGGTCTGGTTCAAGTTTGCTTGGACAGATTCTAAGCGCTGGGGATAACACCAGCTATGCTTTTGAACCTTTATATGGCATTGATCTTTCTTTGTTTGATAATAAGGTAAAAAAATCTATCTGGTCTACAGTTATCCTTTACAGTGAAGATGTTTATAGGTCCAAGGATGGTTTAGTCTATTTTTCTGCCCTTCCATATCCGTTGGAATATAAAGCCCATAGATGCTAGAGCGCTTTCGCTAGTATACACAAAGTAGTAATGTTTTTATTGTCTGATGCCAAGACAAATACTGGATTTAATTGGTATTACTTTTCAGGGAAGCTTAATAAATGTATTTAAGTGATTTTAGGCTATTTTTCTCACCTTTCCTTGCATATTTCTAACTATCAACTAAATATATCTTTCTAACTAATTGGCTATTTTTCTTTATCTACTTTTATTTATCTCTGCTATCTAAAAAAAATCTTTAAATTTTTCTAAATACTATAAATCTAGCTATTTTTCGGTGCTTTTCCTCAAAGTCCCTAGTAAGCGCAGAAAAATTCCATTCCCTTATTTTTGTGCTTCTTTGGGCACTGCACTTTCAGGGAAATCCTCCATTTTCCATCTTTATCTTTTTGCTATTATTTGTATGATCTATCTAAAAAGTGTGCAAAAAAAAATGCGGACATTTTTTAAAATTGAAATTGCGCGGCTTGTATTAATAGTAGAAAAATGTTACGCATATGGTAAGAACTGCTAGGAAGTCTATTTTTTGGAAATATAAGAATGATTCCTCTGCTACGTATAGTTACGGAGCTACGTGTTAAAATGTCCCAACTGATGTAAAACTTGACTTGCGAGTAAATCATTAAAGATTAAATTAAAGGGTATGCAAATAAAAATACGTACATTTTTAAAATTCTAATTGCTCGGCTTGTGTTAATGGTAGAAAAATGTTTTGCATACCTATGGAATCGCTATAAACTCTATTTGTTGGAAATATAAGAACCATTCATGTGCTACGTATAATTTATGAGCTATGTGGTAGAATCTCCCAACTGACTTAAAACTAAAAAAAAAATTCCACTTTTCTCACATTTATCAATACAGCTCCTAAACTAAAAATAGCATGAAAATCATACTTATATTTCCAAAAAATAGAGCTTATGACGGTTCTAACGATATACATAGCATTTTTCTACTATTCACACAAGCCGAGCAGTTTGAATTTTAAAAGTGTCCGCATTTTTGCACACCCTTTTTTATCTTTAATGATTTACTCGCAAGTCAAGTTTTAAGTCAGTTGGGACATTTTACCACATCGCTCCGTAACTATACGTAGCAGAGGAATCGTTCTTATATCTCCAAAAAATAGACTTCCTAACGGTTCTAACGATATGCGTAACATTTTTCTACTATTAACACAAGCCGCGCAATTTGAATTTTTAAAAAAATACATATTTTTTTATATACTTTAATCTTTAATGATTTACTCGCAAGTCAAGTTTTAAGGCAGTTGGGACATTTTACCACATCGCTCCTAAAATATACGTAGCACAGGAATCGTTTTTATATTTCCAAAAAATAGACTTCCTAACGGTTCTAACAATATGCGTAACATTTTTCTACTATTAACACAAGCCGCGCAATTTCAATTTTAAAAATGTCCGCATTTTTTTTGCACACCCTTTATTGTTTAACAATGTATTTATCTATTTGTATATCTATTTAGCCCGAGTTGGAATCTTTTCTAGTTCAAGACAGGATACAGGGACTACTAAATTGTGATCCATTTATAATCAAAAATTTACCCAGGTAATATATGTATATCTTTGTAAGAGCAAAGCTACGTTATAAGTTTTCACTCTGTCAGTTTGTTACGTTTAAAAATTTACCCAGGTTCTACGAAGTACCACAAAATTTCACCCTTTTTACCGGAAAAGTGGTAAAGCTGGTCAAGCTGGTAAAATTTACCAGTTTCGTGGTAAATTTTACCAGCAAAAATTTTAGCCAAGAAATTAGTAAAATTTTACCATTTTTTTGTAAAATTTGACGAAACAAAAAACCCCGTTTTTTGTGTTTTAAATTAATTACAGCTCTTCATAATCAATTGTAGTACTTTAAAATAATGATTTCTATACAATGAAGCCTAAATTTAAAATTTTTTTTTTTTTTTAAATTTTACCACATTTGGAAGTTTTACCAAAAATGTGGTCAATTTTACAACTTTATCTTTCAGGTTAAGTCCGAATTTTCGGACTTAGACAAAAAAACGCAATTTGGTCAATTTTTACCAAAAAGTTGGTCAAATTTGACAAGGTATTTTTTTAGGCTAAGTCCAGATTTTTGGACTTTGACAAAAAAAAAACTTGGTAAAATTTGACCAACTTTTTGGTAAAAATTGACAAGGTAAATTTTTAGGCTAAGTCCAGATTTTTGGACTTTGACAAAAAAAAAACTTGGTAAAATTTGACCAACTTTTTGGTAAAAATTGACAAGGTAAATTTTTAGGCTAAGTCAAGATTTTTGGACTTTGGCAAAAAAAAACAACTTGGTTAATTTTTACCAAAAATTGAGTCAATTTTTACTTTTTATTGAATTTTTTCGCATAAAAGAAGCTAACTTTTTTTTTAAAACCTTGAAAATTATTTCATCATTTCTTTTAAAACATCCTCTCGCATCGTCAAAAATATATCAAATTTAATATTTACTTATTAGAGCTAGCTTCATACGAATTAAAATTAAAAGAAAGAAAATCCAGGTGTGTACGCAGATGTGCCGTGTGCATTTCAATTTATCGATTTTTCATCTTTAATATAAATATAAGCTTTCGTATATTCCCCTGAATGTTTCTAAAAGAAAGACAGAGATTTCGAATTATAGAGTAATTTCGCTACAAAACTTATATTTTTAAGTTTTGAAATTTATGGCACCTCTGTGCGCGCATGCACACTATAGATAAGCTTATGATTATTTGAATATAGAGTGCCAAAAATAATTATTAGTTTTGATTCAATTTAATCAAATATTTTTCGAATCAAGAAGTAAATTACTACTCAATTTTCTCTAAATATTTAAATTTATAGAATTTACAATTTGTTTGGAAGATTTTTTTAAGCAAGATGTTTAAAAATGTGGCAAAATTGTGGAAAAGAATATATGACGTCAGAAAAAAAATAAAAAGTAACCAATGAGAAGCAGGCATTTACTTCTGGCGGCTGCCGCTAAAAGTGAACACTAATACTAGGTAACAGGTTCGAAATTGAGACTAAGTTTTATAAGCTTTCTTAAAATCATGAGATAGATATTAAAATTTAAAGAATAAAGTAACCAATGAGAAGCAGGCATTTACTTCTGGCGGCTGCCGCTAAAAGTGAACACTAATACTAGGTAACAGGTTCGAAATTGAGACTAAGTTTTATAAGCTTTCTTAAAATCATGAGATAGATATTAAAATTTAAAGAATAAATTTTTACAGGAAAAGAAAATGCCCAGCCAGCTAGTTGATGAGAAATTTGCCAAAGAGATCCTGGATGATGGCTACGAATTGTCCAAGTTAATCGGCGAGCGCGTTATTCGTATCCAGTTGGCTAAATGTAGCGAGACCGAGGACGAGGACGAGACTGACCAGGAGAATGGAGGAGATACTACCAGCATCGAGGACGAGGAGGAGGAGGAGGCTCCAAGCAGTGCTGCAACAACAAACAATGACGAAGATTCAGAACCCGATGTTTTCGCTGTTTTTTTTGAGGAAAAAAAGCAAAAATATCAAGAAGAACAACAAAATAAGAAGATAAAACCAAAGAAGAAGAAAAGCAAAGAAGAACAAGTCAAACTTCTGAGGACAGCCATGTACACAGGTCTGGAGAAATGGCGCAATCAAAACGCCACAAACCTTGTCGATTTCTACAGAAAATCCACCAAAGGAGATAAGAAGAAAGGTTCAAGATCCGCAACCATGGATCTAATCCATGGTACTGTGAAAAACTTATTGGAAGAGGACCAGTATCCAGCCGAAATCAGGGAGCTATTGGGGAACCTTATCCTTCTGCCGGTCAGCAATTCGAGAGTGGAAAGAATATTTTCCCATCTCAAATTGCTTTTCAGCAAAAGGAGGTATAACCTCAAGGCCCAAATGGTTAAGGAACTGATGTTCCTCGGATACAATAACCTTATTCCCAAATCAAACGTCAAAGATTTTTTGTAAGCTGCTAAGCCATGAGCCGTTTGCTTTGAGATCAATCATTCTTCTTGTACATATTTTATTTTTAATACATCTATATTGTTTAACTTTAATAATATTATCAATAAATTATGAAGAAATAAAATTGAAAATAAACGTATAATTAAAGAATCATAATGGCAATGCATTTCTATTTTCAATTGTGTATGAATATTATGAAATAAACTTATTTAGTACAGCTAATTTCTTATTTATTTATCCATAATAAAAATTCTTTCTTATAACATTGACGTCACAAGAAAAGAAAAGTAGGATGTCTTTATTCATTTATATTACTAAAGAAAGAGTAAAGACTCCCTTGTGTGCGTGCAAGTATTTAAATATAATATGATTTATTGTTATTTGATCTTTGGGTCAGCCACGGTGTTCGTACAAAAATGTTTAAATAAAAAGAAACATATTGAATAGCAATGTTTAAATATAACAAAAAACACAATGATTTACTTTTATTTATGTAGAAAAATAAGACAAAATTTTAAAAACTTGAGTATTTGGTATATTATATAAAGAGCTAATTTTCATTATTGGTGCATCATTGTAAACCCTCCCCCCCCCCCAAGCCGCGGGAATTCATTAAGAATAGATAGAATAGGAGGAGAATTATGAAAATAAATTTCCTATTTTAATTTTGATAAGACAATGGCTGATAAATTGGTGTAGGCATTTAGGATATTTTCAATTCATCATTTATGCATCATTGTAAAACAACCCCCCCCCCCTCGCCGGAATTCATTAAGAATATGATATCCTGGACCGGCTTTGTAAAGTCACAGGACACGTATGATATCTATGTTTATAGCCCCCCCCCCCCCCCAAGGAGTGGAATAAATAAAGTATAGCCGTTTGAGTTTCCTAGTTTAATTTTGATAAGACAATGGCTGATAAATTGGTGTATTAAAGGATGCAAACTTTTTTATTTTAATATCCGTGGAAAATTATGGAAAATGCAGCGGATATTAATTGATTTCAAAGCCATACTAGAAAAGCTTTTCTTTCATTCAGGGTTCGGCAGCCATAGTCTCTGTGGCTTTTCATATTGAATAAAAGGCAAACAACAAGTCAAGTCATGACTAACTTTTAAAATCATTGGAAGAAACATTCAAAAAAAATACACTTAATTAAAGAAAAAAGTTACACTTACATGACAACATACAATGGCCGATAAATGATGAGACACAGTCTTGCCCCATCTGTAGATAAAATTAGAGGTTGAAAAGTTTAGACACTGAACAAAATGAACAAACCAATCAAAATTCAATAAAAGTCCCTAAGATCTAAAGCCAACGAAAACATAATTAACAAGGATGACAACATCCATAAAAGCACTGAAACGGTAGGACAAAAAGACATTAACACTTGTATAGTGTCAGAACTGAATAATCAGAATATAAATGTATAAGAGTCGAAGCAAAATTGAACGGAATAAGGAAAAATAGATTATATTTATTTCAGTACTTACGAGATTTAGTGAATATACATCAAAAATATATTCACCAAACCTTATTCTAATTTAGCGGGTATTGAAATATTAAAACATATTTTTTAATATTTGTTGACCAGCTGAGAAGGTAACAAGATATTACCCTCTGTTAATATATATTAGTATATTCAGATTTTCAATTTAGATATTCCCCTTCTATGTGTTAGGAAATATGCAGAAAGGTGTGAAGTTTGGACTTCCGGGGTACATGGGATATTAAGAAATTTTAATATATTTACGGGAAAATAATATTTACAAAATATTGATAAACAGTAATATTTCACTACGAAATCACCCTAGTTTTGATTTATTTAATATTTTTCAAGAAATATTCAAACTTCAAATATGATTGCATTGATTGATTGAACGTTGACGATAGAATTTCAAACAGAGTATATAACATAAAAATACTGAATTTTAAATTATTTTTTTTAGCAATTTTTCTAATGTCTAACACAGCTCTAAAAAGATGCATTAATTAATATGCAGCAAAAATGGATTGAAGATAATCTTTTTTTTCTATGAAGGCCGTACCATCAAAAGCGAAATAATTAAATAAATCATTGTATACTCTTTTAGATTTCGCGAATGTCGCGCTTGTTATTCATAGCGTAAAAAATGTCGAAAAAACGCGGCATTATCTTTTAAGAACCCGGCCGGAAATACAGCATATATATGGTTAACAACTATATATATTTAAATATTTTTTTTTAATATTGAATGCACTATATTTTTTTTATATTCTATCGAATATATTTTATATGTCATTACAAAACTATATTACATTCAATATTAACATTAAAAAAAAATAACATCAATTTAAACTTTCGTAACCCTGTAATTGGTTAATGGCTTCAGTAGTTCAGTTCTATCTAAACCACGCAGCACGCTTGAGCTAGCATCACCAGCATGGCTCTGCCTAGGCTTATCATTAGAAAGGTAAGGGTATTATTATTGGTTGAAAAGTTTGTACATTATTATTACAGGTATTGTGTCTTTAAAGGAACTGTGAACGTAAATTTTTCTCATCTTAATATCAAATCTTAACATTATCTCATTCATAATATCTCACAGATAGAGCAAAACGCGCTTTTGTTTGCTTAAAAAACGGCTTTTTCCGACGATTTTTATAAGGTACAGGGAAAGGAAGAAATTTTCCGTATTATATAAAATGTCCATTAAATTGATTTTTTCTCCCATTATAGCTAAAATTAAACTTTTTCACATAGTTCTAGATTTTTCCTAACAGTTAAGCTGACTTTTAACATAATCCTTGCTTTAAACCAATGTATAGTTACTTAGAAATTGATAAAATAAGCAATATTTTTTATTGAAAACCAAATACAATAACAAAGCCAGAAACAGGTTTTTTATTATTATCCAATTAACTTTAGATGGCCCATCTCTTGCCCACCTTTAATTACAAATTTGTAAATAATAAAGACGCAATATTTTTTTATAAACAGTCTGATAAAAGTGTAAACTAATTCTCCAAAGTGGGTTATTTATTGTCCAACACAATAAAAAAGGATATTATTATTTTAAATAACCTATGAGATTCAACCCTTTGTAGACAGTGAGGTGTTTTTTTTGTCAATAATACGAATTTAAAATATGTCTTTATTACCTAACTACTACGTTATAAAAAAACTAATTGGCAATTTTATAGCATAAAATAAATCCTTAACAGTAAGTAAATTGTTTCAACTATATATGACAAGTTAAATATCCCTACAAACATTATAAGAATCAAAAACGTTCAGATTTTCCCTGTTTTTTCCTTTTTCCCTCTCAAAATACCATAAAATCAAGGCATTATTCCTGGATATTTTTGTTAATAGTACGCGTTTTTGGTTGATCAGTGTAGTGAAATGTGCTTAGTAAATGTTAAGATTTGATAATCAGATGAGAAATTTTTACGTTCACACTCCCTTTAATGGCTTTTCACATGTCTTATTTTAAAAAGTAGGAAGGCTTTTTTTTGTCTGAAGCTTAAGATCTCGGAATTTCACCTTGCATAGAGCATTCGTAAAATGTACTGGGGTGCCCTTTCTTTACTGTTTAGTTTTAATAAGAATTAAAAAAAAACAATATTAGGGTTACTTTTCCTAGGAGTGAGAATATATATATATAGTTATAAACATTCCCTGATCTTATGAGAAGCTAATTGAATAGGAGAACCATACAGATCGATCCAGCGGTTTGTAAGCTCAGCATTGTTAATTTTTAAAACATGCATTTTTAAACTCTCTTTACAAACTAGAATGGAAGAAAATAAAACCAAACAAATCAAATACATATAAGACCGATCTTTATTTATCCATCTTTCTTTATTACTTTAAATATATAATATTTAATATTTATTTCCATATTTTTATTCTGTTCTTTACTTAGGAATGATAACTTTTTAACCTAACCAAAATATTCAGGGTCTGCTGTATTCCGGGCTGTTAGAAGAGCTTGTTGATGTGCTGGAGATGAAGGGGGACCACCTCATGGAAATCAACGCCGCCGTGCTGAAGGCCCTCACCTCCATCATCCACCTGGACCGCAATCCCAAGCTGAACACAATCATTGACGCGACGGGCGCGGCCAATTTCCACGGATTTCTGCCGGTGATGGTGCGCAATTGTATTATAAGTTTAACCAGCAGCGGGAATAACGGCCAGTCAGGGTCTAGCGCTCCTGTTGTTGCACCGGCTAGCGCAGTTGCTGTGTTCCCGCAGCCGCTGGCCACCGCCCTCTTCTCGTTCCTGTACCACCTGGCGGCGTATGAGAGCGGCGGCGAGGCGCTGGTGTCCTGCGGCATGTTGGAGTCACTCCTTAAGGTCATACAGTGGCCCAGCAGTGAATTGGAACACATTACTTTTGTTACTAGGTATGTTTTTCATGTTTTGATATACAAGTATTACACTGAAAGCTAGGTAAAAAAACAAGGTTGACATCATCCATAATGTATATCATAGAAATAAAGAAAAATACGCACAATTTATGAAAATAAGTTTCTTTGTCTTTTAAAGCATGACCGACGGACGTAGTAAATTATATACTGGTTTCTCGCTGTCTGTCTTGAAAAGGATCGCATGTTAAAGATTGCATCACAGACGTATAAAGCGGACAAACCAAGCGTATTATAATAAAGTAGATTCTTTATAATAAGAAATATATTCAAAAGTTTAGAAAAATTTGTTTTTCATTCTTTTTCCAGCGTGGCTTCGAAACAAATTAAAATCGATTAGAAACGGTTCTCAGCCATAATGATAAAACATGTATACTGACCATTTTCCAAATAAAAATCATAATACAAGTACCAGTTTTGGTAGCCTAAGCCTTAAGCCTCTCAGGGCTAACAAAACTGGCTTTAATTATATGATTTTTATTTGAATATCCACAGAAAGCTATCTATAATACGATGGAATAAAAAATATTATTTAGGGCTGTAAGAGTGATAGATCTAATCACAAACCTGGACATGGCAAGTTTTTCAGACCCACGCGGGACTAACAACCTTCATCAACAAGCTGGAGTTAGAGGTGGACCACTGTAGGAAGCATTAACCCTTCCAGATCCAGGTATAACTTATTCCAGTATGGCTTCGAAACCGTAATATCTGGAGGATTAGAACTGGTTTTCAGTATAAGACTTTTCAGTAATTGAGAAAAAATCTTAGTGGGGGGACGGTATGATCAGGAATAAAACAATTAATTTAGACTTTTCATGGGTATGCTTCATGTCATCAAAAATTTAAAGATTTATATGTTTGGTACAATACCCCTAAGCGGCATAATAGTTGTGCCCTTATATTTTCAATTTTGAAATAGATGGTTTTAACATAAAGAACAATCTTGTAGGTTGGAACTAAAGAGGAACGACTAACCAAAGTTATTGAGGAGGCAGAAACTATTCATGACGTAGCGGCCATAGCCGCTCAGGAGGAGCTGGCGGCGGCTCAGGTCCTAGTGGCTCAGGTTCTAGCTCTAGGCTAGCTTCTCATCTTATTCAACAGGTATGCATTGTTTATTTATACAGGGATCTTAAGGGATAAGACAATGGACGATAAGTTTTTTAAGTTGCAAGCCAACGAATGAGAGATGTGTTGATTAAACCTTCAAGACCAGTAAAACTTACAGTCCAGTGTAACTTCCTTTCCTGGCATTTATAGAAGTTGAATAAGAAATGATAAAATATTATAAAGATATGCGAAAATGTAAAAAAGAGATAGGATATATGAAGAAATATTGATTTTAATCTTATATTGTATAACACAAACTTTGCTTAAATAAAAATAAAATCCTATAACGTAGCCCTATACTATTGAAAATAGTTAAATATAACAAAACATATTATTAATATCAATCTATCTGATTATTTAGGACGTACCCAAGCCTGGTTTGACCTGCCTACCCACGCGGGCTGCCTTGCTAAAATCTTCTAACAACCTATCTCTATTTAGGATGTACCCAAGCCTGGTTTGACCTGCCTACCCCAGTGGGCTGCCTTGCTAAAATCTATGCTCAACTTCTTAAAGAAGGCTATTCAGGAATGGGTTATTAAATGATTTAAGACGAAGTAAAATATTGTTTAAGTTTTAAAAAAGATTGTACTAAAATAATTTACGTTTCTGTAGACACAATGGGAAACATGGTTCTTATGGGATAGGACAAAAGACGAAGTATTGAAATTAAATCAAGATTTACCTAATAAAAATTAGTCAAAGTTTTTGAGTTGACGAATAAGTAAACTTGTTTCTGAAACTTTGGATACCATTATGATATTTACACCATTTTACCCTCCCTGCCTGGGGTTTAGGTCTAAATTTATCTAATATTAGTACTTGTTTGGGACAGGGATCTAAAGGGACAAGACAATGGCGGATAAATTGATGTACATCAGCAATGATGATACACAAAATTACCCCTTCTGTGGAGTATAATTAGTTGTTGAAAGCTTTAGACACTTAACTTGATTAATCAACCATTCAAAATTCAATAAAAGTCCCTAGAGTTGTTAAAGCAACGAAGAAGAAAATAAAGCTTTGGGGACTAGTGTAATAAACAGTCCACTTCCTTCCTGTGTTTGTGACAAATCATTTAATCCTCCATAACTTAGGACCCCGCGTTCAGCGACTCCATACGCCACGTGATGGAGGGAAGTTTGCCCAACAGTTTGAAGCATATAATCAGTAATGCCAAGTACTATGGCCCCAGCCTGTTCTTGTTAGCCACGGATGTTGTTACTGCTTATGTTTTCCAGGTAAGCTTTCCCTTTATTTTTTCTCGTTCTGCGTTTTCAAAGATGTTTAGTTAGATAAGTTTGCTGATTTTTTTGCCACGTGTCAAGATGCCTGTAGGAAATGAATGAGGGGGGAGAGGGGGAGTCGAACCTACACACTTTTATTTTTGCTTTCAAAAGAAAAATTTTAGGTGTGAGAGTAAGGGGGGGGGGGAAGTTCTGACACATTTGCGTAAACAGCGAGTATAGGCTTTATCTTTGGGACGGACGGACAGACAGACAGACAGACATCGTTCTACTTTGTATTATAGATTAGATATTTAGTAGGGAGGGATGGGACATTGGGCTGTAAATTACACTAGCCCCCAAAGTTTTCAAATAACATTTTCTTATTCTTTGGCCTAACAACCTTGGGTACTTTTATTGATTTTTTATTGGTTGGTTCATTAAGTTGAGTGTCCTAACATTTCAATCACTTATTGTAATCTACAGAAGGGGTAACGATGTGTATCATCATTAGAGATGAACATCAATTTATCAGCCATTGTCTTATCCCTTTATATCCCTGTAATTATCTAATTAACTAATGAGCAATTTTATTCCAGGTTGAATATCAGTTATACGAGGGAATGGAGCCGGTGCCCAGCAAATCCAGGAGGTTGCGCAACAGTTTTCGGCCAGAGCAGTAGAATCAAGAACACTTGTGTGTTTGGCGGCGCACCCAAGGGTCCTCAGCTGCGCGACATTGAGAACGGCTGCTGATTATTAGAATTATTATTTTATGTTCAAGTTAAATAAATATAAAAATACAACAAAAAATTTTATAATTTTTTCTATTTTTAAAAGCAAAGCTTCTCTATAATTAGGGTCGGTCGTTTTTACCACTTTCTCACGATTTTTACCACCCGATTTTACCGCAATTTTCAGTCAAATTTTACCAGATTTCCGGTAAATTTTACCAATTTAGGACGAAAATATTACCAGGTGTTGACCAGTTTTACCACTTTTTCGGTAAAATCTTACAGAAATTTGCGGTAAGATTTTACCAAAAAAGTGGTAAAATTGGTCAAAATCTGGTATAAATTTGCGTCCTAAAATGGTAATATTTTACCGGAAATCTGGTAAAATTTGACCGAAAATTGTGGTAAAAAAAGCTGGTAAAAACCGTGAGAAAATACCACAAAAAGTGTTTTTACCACGGTTACGGTAAAATTTTACCACCTTTTAAAACGTAAAGGCTGGTAAAATTTTACCGTAAAAGTGGTAAAAACTAGGTTTTTTTCTGGTATTAATTCAATCCTGGGTATTACGACCATAACTAACCAGTTGTTTTCTTTAATTCCATACTTTTAACACTGTAGGACTCTGCAACATTAAACATAAGTTTAAAAGTTGGTTGGTTAAACAATACTACATAAAATAAGTTATACAAAAAAAAATTAAGCTTTGCTACTTATCAGGAATAGCTACTTATGAACTTTTAATTAACCGTTCTAAACTAGAACAATTATTAGGTTAAGTAGCGCAACAAAAAGGGCAAAAAATGAGAGAGAGTTTTTTGACAATTTAGCATCATGGATTAATAAACAGCCCAATGTCCATTCTCTCCATGTAATAAATGAGTATGTATTTTTAGGCCTGAACTGAATTATAAGATGAGAGAATGTGTAAACTCAACTACAAGGGTATAAAATTAAATATAAATATTATTTGTATCTCTTTGCAATTGTTCCCTGATTTAGTTTTAGGGAGATTTTTCAAGACTTATAAACCTATTTTACATAAATAAAAAATAATAATAATAAATTGTTGCAATTGCTATACCTATAGTGATTTTATCACAATACTTGCCTAATTGATTTTTTGTTCTCATTTACCTAATACTTTCGGCTACGCTTCTAGAGGCTTCTAGTGAAAATTGAAGTCGGGTGGGGGAAATAAACTTATCCCATTTTTTAAGAAAATTGTGGGAGGGGGTAATTTTTTCTTGGTGCGATTTCTCTTGGGAGGTTGGTGGTATCCTCCATAAAATTAGCTTCAAACTTTCCCATGACCTATGAGAAGCTACATTGTAAAGGAGAACCATGTCGGTTAAACAGTTAGTGAGATTCTTTGGTACAGAAACATATACATAAAGATCCTGTTATTTTTATACAAGATTTTAGATGTTGCAGCGCTATACCATGTTGAAAAAATTGTCCTATTCTAGGTAACAAAAACCATCCTAGCCCATGGGGATAATTTAGAAAGATGGATCTATGATACTAACATACAGGTTGTTTAATAGAGATGCTACTCTTCTAGTCATGTTGTTAGTTTTGTCGGTCTGTTTATGACGTTGCATTACTTACCATATGTCTGTAAATGTATGTGAGTGTGTGTGTGTAACGAAGGATCTCACTAACCTCTGAATATGGTTCTCATTAAGAGTGAAGCTTCTTATAGGTACAATATAATTTAGAACGATGGATCTATGATACCAACATAAAAGTTGTTCAATATTTTTGAGAAGGATACATCCATAAAAATTTAAAGTAGAGGATTAACTTGCCCTTCCCTTCCCTACAGCCTTCCCCCCCTCAGAGGCCTCTAGGATCGTAGCTTCTCGTTTGCTATCAATTAAAACCGCAATTAATATTTTGTGATTCTTCGCTTTGTTGGTGTTATTGCAGGTAGTTCACCTGGTACGGGATCCACGAGGTATAATACGCTCAGTAACATCCAGACCTGGAACTTGGACTAAACAGGATACAATGCCCAAACAGCTCTGTAATAAAATTCAGGTATCTATCTTTCTAATTAGCCATCTTTCTATCTTGTTGCTGGCTTATTGTTGCCCAGTGTACTTTAAACAAGCTTTTCAACAAGCCAGTCCCCTGAATTACCATGAAAAATAAAAATATTTGTTGATTACTACCAAAAAATATGAATTTTAATATATATATGTTTTTCAGTCAGATCTGGACCTTGAAGAAAGATTGGGATACAGATATATAAGAGTAAGGTAACCTTTTAAAAGCATTAATTGAGTGAAAATGCCCAAATTTGACAGCTACCAAAGGTAGACTAACACATAATACTTTTAGAGTAAAGATTATTTAAACCTCTAAATAACTAATTCAGATATCCATCCTTCTAATTACTATCTAAATATTAAGTTACACACAGACAGATAATGATTATGTCTTCTATCTATCTATCTAGATATCTAACTATCTATCTAAATATAAGGATATAGAGATCTAGCATTAAATGTACAGATAGTCAGATAATAATTCTATCTTCTATCTATCTAGATACCTAACTACCTATCTAAATATTAAAGTATGAAAATCTAGTAACAAATATACAGAGAGGCAGATAATAATTATATATCTTCTATCTATCTGAATATCTAACTATCTATCTAAATATTAAGATATAGAGATCTAGTATTAAATGTACAGATAGTCAGATAATAATTCTATCTTCTATCTATCTAGATACCTAACTACCTATCTAAATATTAAGGTATGAAGATCTGGTATCAAATATTCAGATAATTAGATAATAATTATATCATCTATCTATCTAGATACATCACTACCTATCTAAATATTAAGGTATGAAGATCTAGTATTAGATGCACAGACAGAATCAGAAAGAATTTATCAACATCTTGGGGTAACATTTTTACAAACCAACTTAACAAATCATCCTGAGTTAAGATGAACGGACTTATATAATATTTTTACACAATATCTAGTGAAAGGGACATGCTCCACAATAAGCATTAGTGAAAGAAATATCCTTTGTCCCTGAACAGATATTATTTCCTTTCTTTCTCTCGCATATATTTATTTTTAATTTTCTCTTTCATTTTCATGTTTCTCTTATACCTATTCCTTATTTTTTATTTTCCTTTCTCTCTGTCTAATAAGGATTGTTCTGTGGTATACAATTCCAAACAGATTTGCAATAATTGGACGTAAGTATCCTTGTCTTAAACAGTTTTGTTTGACAACTAGGTACGAAGATCATTTGTTTTATTTCTACATCATATTTTTGGTTTCTAACATTTTTACTACCATATAAATGAAATTTCGCAATTTTGCAAAAACTTTTTTCAATAACTAAACCTAGCGATAAAAACTACAAAAACGTATTTGTCCCCAAAAAAGTGGGGGGGGGGGGATTGTTAAAAATGGATTTGTATAATTGTTTGCTCAAATTTAGATTGGTTAGGTAAGACGATTCTAGAAAAGTAATTCTCCCTTAAACATTTTTAAATAATTTAAGGAAATGCCAAAAAGAAAACAAAATCATTTTTGACTGTGGTAAAATTGTTCGGTTTCCAAGTTTATTTTCATAGTTTTACTTAAAATAGATTTTACTTGGAAAAGAATAGGGAAAATGTTTTAAAATGAAAATAACCTAAATATTCCGTTTAATACCAATAATGGGACAAATCCTTTAAAATTTCTCACCTCAGAATTATATTTTTCTAAGTCTTGCATATTTCTTTATTCTATTGTAAGGCTAAGGAGATCCTTTTGTATTTCAACGTGATTGCTTAACGAAATTAAGAGATATTTTACATTGGTTGTTGAAATATCATCTTTTTCAAGCAAGCTTTCAAAAATTTTTTAGCAAAGATACTCTATAATTTCCGTCCGTCTGAATGTTGATTGGGAAAATTATTTTCTATTTTTAAAGAAACCTCCGTTTATAAATTTGTCCGTCTGTCTGTTTAACCTATAGTGTTAATGATCTTCGCTACTTATGAATGTTAACATACTCATATTATAAATTTTTAGTTGGAATATACAGAGAAAATAAGAAAATTTGTTCGTCAACACACTAACCCTGATAAAGATACACAGTAAGTAAAAAAAAGAATGATATAAATATGACTTCTACTTTATATGTAGGTTTTTCCGAGTTAGACCTAAAAGTAATTTTTATTTATTCGACTGCTAAAAAGTGTAAAATATAGATGACTGAATTTTTCTGCTCATTTAAGAGAAACTATCGTATTAATCACTTGTTCCGACAGCCTGCCTGTGTATATAGCTTTTTATCTACTAACAGCTTCATCCATTAAGGCCACTACGGGCACATTGCGGGGTTCTTTTTTATTGGGGCGATTTATTTTGGGAGGCTGGTGGTGTTTTGGTTCCCTATCCCAAAATAGTTCTAAACCATTCCTGGATCTATAAGAAGCTTACATATAAAAGAAAACCATGTCGATCCATCCAGCAGTTAACGAATTTCTAACATACAGATAGCTAGACAGACACCATGTTACTTTATATCATAGGATTATCAATACATCCGCATAAACATGTAAGCTTGATAATTTAAAGACTAGTACATGTACAATGTACACATTATATTTGCTGCTATGCTTCTCATAAATGAACAGCTAAACTGTACGAGCGAGACCAAAGAGGGAGCCATTTTCACCGAAATATATTATAAATAATTATGAAGAAAGGGACATTTTACTTTAACATTTTACTTTAATAAAATTATTATATTGTTTCAGGTATAAGTACTACACCACTTTTAGAGATAAAAACTTCCCCCCAGATCTCTGGAAGGTTATTCTAACACTAGATCAAATAAGGTAGGTCAATTCTTTAAAAACAATGCAATGGTTGACAACATCCAAAATAGCGAATGTTATGAATGAAATAACAAAATACTTTTAAAACAAGGAAGAAAAGATCATGAAAGAAAATTTGAATTAATCATTCAAAGGGATAAATAAGGACCCTTAGCAACTGGAAAAAGAAGAGCCATCAAAAGATTAATTTTAAACTAATATATCCTATAACCATCCCAGGACCTATGTGAAGCTTCCTTAAAATATACATAGTACTTAATCGGTTCAGTGCTTATCAATATCTTAACAGGCAAACAAGAGTAAATTGAAACATATTTTTTTAGAACATTTTGAATAAACAATAACATATTTACCTTTTGATTCTTATTTATGGAGATTGTTTTCTTTTCAAAGAATACCTAATAAACCTAGGAATTCAAATTCAAAAGTAAATTTTTTATATTAAATTCGGTATTAGGAATACTTATGTTAAAATGTAAGTATGTCCATAAACATTATCCTGTATCAAGAAGTTTTTCAACAAATTTACTCACAATTTTGCTTCATTTATATTCTGATTTTTCAATTTTAACACTATACAAGTGTTAATGTCAGTTTGTCCTACCGTTTCAGGGCTTCGCTTGTATGGATGTTGTCATCCTTGTTTTATATTAAATTCGGTATTAGGAATACATATGTTAAAATTGGACTTATGATAAAGGTTTTAAAGTTTTTTTTATACAGAAGATACATTGTTAAATAGATTCGTTATGAATATATGGAATTAATTACCTAATTTTGTTTCAGGGAGATTGAAACTAAATGCCAAAGAGTTCTGAAGAAACTGAACTATGAAATATTTGATCCTGATATTATTAATTCTACAGTAGTTGATAATTATAATCAACTACTCAAACAAATAGAATTAGATCATGAAAATTATATGAATTTTAAAGAGAAGAATAATTTGAATTCTTAACTATTTTTTTCTCTGTATGTAATATTTTGCTCAATAAAAAAAACAATCGATGTTCTTATCTTTTAATTAATCAAAATACATCTATTGGAGGGGATGAATATTTCATCTTCCATTATCATAACCTTGTATCAATAGTTCAACATTTTTTTCGTCTCAGTGGTTGAAGGTGCCCTTTCTTCAAAATGATGTTACTATTTTTCTGAAAAAAATATCTTGAAGCAAAGTGGGGAGGGGTTGAATTAATTAAAGCTTATTATAGAAAGCCTTTATCTGGTCATTGACATGTTTTAGGCTATTATTTTGTTTTAAATTGCTTCAACCAATAAAGAAAATACCCTCGAACCTTTTGGATATTACATATAGATAAATGTATGCAAACAAAGTTTTGTTCCCTGTTTTTAATTAGCGATGCAACTCTATGATTCACCTTTCTCCTGTCCGTCCGTCTGTCCGTCAGTCTAAAACGGTATGGGAGAAATGTGATTTTCTCATCCGTTATCTAAGATTGATTCTTTTGTGAAGATTCCCCAAACCAATCATCCAGTTTGTAATTTACTTTGTCCGTCCGTCTGTCAGTCATACAAAAATACAAATATAAAAATGCGTGAAGCTTCGTGATGAAAGGTTTGGTGCTTTTCTCCAATAGATCTATTCTTGATTCTAACAAATGCTTTTAAAATCTCATTGTCCGTATTTTTATGTTACTTTTTTTGTGTTATCATCCTTTTTTCTTTTTATTTGATGTTGATAAATATGTATTGAATGTAAAATATTCAATATTGGTCTCTCAAGAATGCAGGGCTTTTTTTAGTTTTTCTCACTGGTTTACCTTGAACCCCCCACTCCCAACTCCACAGTTTTCTTTTTTTATTTAATTTAGACTTGCCTCAAAGAGTAAGTAAACATGTAAGACAATAACCATGGGTAGCGTAGCATAGAAACAGATATGGAATAGATGACTTTTAATTACTATATTCTTCAACAACAAAAAAAGACAGTTTCGGCTTCCTGGAAACCTAAAATATTTGATTTTTCAATATAACGTTAGAATGAGATAGACGAAAAACAATTGTAATAGAGTTAGTTCGCATCTATAAGACTGGTTTGATAAGAGTGGTCCTATGAAAAAAAAGAGTATTTTACCTTGTGTATTTTAGTTACATCAGTAGCGCAATAGATAAAAATATATCCGATTTTATTTCATTTAAACTATGTAAGGTTTTATTGTATAAATATTATCTTCGAAAGGTTTTCCACGGGAAAATAGATTTAGATTCGAAAGTCTAATAATGGTGTTGAATCATAAATTGGGCTTTCATGTAAAATTTAAAACATCTTAGGCGAGTTGCTTATAATGTAAATTTATAATTATTTTCATTAGCTTTCTTATTGAAGAAATGTTATGTAATACGTTTCTAACACTGCAGAATGCTTCGGTATATTAAATTTTATTTTTTTATTATTTTTTAATCATCTACATACTTTATGTGTGTACAATTGTTTTTGGAAACTGTTTGAAGCAAATTTCCACAAAGCGGATGCAGAAAGAAACAAACTACTGGCTGAACTGTATGGCAGAAAGTTCCTAAACAAAAGGACAATTCTTTCATGCCAATAAAGAACACACATGAAATACTGACGGTATGCCCTAAAGTGATGTGGTAAAGTATAGAAGCAAATTATATAACAGCTTTGCCTTTACTTTTGGTAAAGAAATATTGAAAATATTGAAAAAATGTAAATATGTGTTAAAAGCCAGCAATACAGGGATAGGATAATGAAAGATAAGTTGTTGAGTATGAAAATCTGCCTTCAATGGCTTGATGATTAAAGTAAATGAATAGATGGGGCAGGGGTTAAATAATTGTATGTTCACGGGGTGGGAACCTTGTGCCGACTTTTAATTAGGTCTTTGAGTATCAGCCAATAGCGGCGAAAATATTAACACAGCCATGTCGTTACAAAAGATCAGAATGTAATTTGCAAGCAGACGAAAAACTTTCCACCACTGGAACCAGGTAGTTGTCTGTATTAAATATCTATACCTATACATTTATTACTTGAAAAAGAAAATTGTAAAAGTTACCCAAAATATCTAAATTTCACAGATTTGAGGTTGAGTTTGACGAACGTGGTCTCCCTCCCTGATTTAAAGCGGAAAATTTGAATAAGAATAGCCCGAGTAAAATGTTTAGAATGTGGTCAGCACCGTATGTGTTGTACCTGCCTGGATGGCCTCCCAGTGCCTTTCTGACAGCAAGAGCAAGGGTGTCCGCAAAAATGAGCGACAATGACAAAAGCTTTTTATAGTGACTATAAAAAAATGACGTCATACTGGCCTACCATTGGTAAATTAAAATGTATACGAGCATGCAATGGTAATTTAGTCTGTGTATAACTGGTCAATTGTATTGTATGACGTTATTTTTTACAGGCGCAATAAAGGGCTTTACAATGACGATAAAGCCATTATCTATGATACAAACATAAGAATGTCTATCCACCCATTTGTCCCTTCACATCATATTGACCACTGATTAGATTTGGTTCTGCTGTTAAGTGCATGTATCTACTAGTATTGTATGGGTTAAGCTAATAACGTCTTTTTTGGAGATTACCTTCAAAAAGCCTAGCCAGCACAGAACCACCTACCCATAATTTTTAAAATGTACTTCTATGAACTTAAGCTTAATATCTATTATTTTTACAGTAATGTAAAAACATATGATGTGTATTCAAATAAAATAAAGTTTAAAAAGGGATATTTTTAACTTTTCAATTTTAATAGAAAGGAATAAAGATTTATCAATAAGAATAACTGACGAATTTTTAACACACAAAAGATGTTCTATTAGGCTAAGCTGTGCTCATTTTAAGTGTATTGTTTGCATCATTTTCTATAGATTACTCTTAGTGGTTGAAACGTTTATACACTCAACTTAATGAACTAAACAATAAAAAATCAATAAAATTGTTAAGCGAACGAATATGAAAACGTTATTTTAAAACTTTGGATACTAGTGTAATAAACAATCTTATGACCCCTCCCTCCCTGTGTTCCAATCCTAGAAAAAAAGAGCATTCTTAGCTCTGATTATTAGTTAATAACTCATTTAAGTTTATTTGTATGTATAATTGTTTGTATATTTGCTATTATTTTACAGACAATATTTATCCCTGAAAATATGTTATTAATTTATTAGGCGATTTTTAGATTTTTATGTCATCTATGCATGCTAAGAAAGTTTGCAGTTTTGTTCCTTCATAAATACCTCAATTGATGAATTGTTGTTAAACAATAGGAAACTATTGTGATCTTTCCATATTTTGACAAATAAAAAAAGTACTGACGGGCGGACGAACAAACCATGTGAATTATAGAGTAGCTTTGCTGCTAAAAATAAAAACAGTATTTTCTATTGAAGAGTGTAAGGAGTATATATTTATTATTTGACAGAAAAACAATGAAATTTGTCAGAATTTTGAAAGGGTTAAGATTGGTTGTAAGTGGTTTTCAAAAATAAACTATTGGCAGCTACCATGTTTGTTATAAATAATTTATATATTATTTATAGTAGTAAAAAGCAAACAGTTTTTTTCAATGTAACTTTAGGTTTTGTTAAAAAAGATGTTTTCTCAGCGTAATAGAAAAATAACTATTTTTAGTAGCGAAGCTACTCTATAATATTTGAAATGTTTGTCTGTCCGTATGTCCGTCTGTCTTAGTTTGGGGGAAACGTGATTTTCTCGGCTCCTATAAAAGATAAAAGGCTGAATTTTTTTGACATTATTAAGGAGCACAATTAACTATAAAACATCAATGGCGATAGGACCGCTTTTTAGCAGGTTTTAGACTATTTTTGTATTTTTCACATTTTTCTCCATATCTTTGGTGTTTATTGTCCGATTTCCAAATTTTTTTCAGTTATAGTATTAAAATTAAATTTCCTGTCGTTTCAAGAAAACAACTATGACGGTCAAACTGCCTTTAAGCAGGTTTTAGGCTATTTTTGTATTTTTCACATTTTTCTCATTACCTTTGGTGTTTATGGTCCGATTTCCAAAGTTGTTCAGTTATAGACATCAAAATTAAATTTCCTGTCGTTTCAAGAAAACATCAAGTTTGTCAGACTGCCTTTTTGCAGGTTTTTGGCTATTTTTATATTTTTACATTTTTCCTCATATCTTTGGTGTTTATGGTCTGATTTTTTATATTTTTTTGTAGTAAAAAATATCAAAAATTAAATTTCCCGTTGTATTGAGCACCCAGTATGTAATTTACTTTGACCGTTGTCTGTTAGTCATAGTACTGAAATATAAATATTAAGAAATTAAAAACAAATGTTGAAAAGGTTTTGTGATTTTTTCCTAATATACATGCTTTTGACAACTAATATTTAAATTCTCATACATATTTTTTGTGCTTCGCTACTTATGGATGTTGTCATCCTTGTTTTCATACAGACAGCCAGATAGTTAGATATTAAATTGTTGGCTTGTAATATGCAAATATAAGGTATATTATTAGACCCGTGGGACTAACTTATTATACGAGATATTCTTCTTATACCCTTTATGTATTTTAAAGTTTTACATATTAAATTATGAGTATACTACCGGCTGCGCCCAAAAATTCTGGATTTGAAGTGGTAGAACTAGAGAGGGGCACAAAAGTGCCTGAAATCATCCCAAAACTTAATAGGCCAAAAACCAGCCTGGCCCGGGAACTATGTGAAGATTCCCTAAAATGAGAACACAATCTGTTCAATAGAAAACTTAAACTACATACAAAACGTAGCTACTTTATTTAACTAGTTATTTTGTCCTTAGCCTACAGGAAAAGGCGGGGAAAATAGCATAAAACCACCACAATATATTTATGAAGGTAACCTGAAAAGTCAATCAAATTGAACATGCAATTTCCGAGATTTTTCTGATTTAGACAAAAAAAAACAGCATTTCCCAGAGATTGACGGACCATGTAAATTACATTTACCAAAAGCGTTGCGGACGGACAAAAAAGTAAATTGTACAGTAGCTTTGCTACTAAAAAGAGATAATACTAAAAAAACTCTTATTCTAAAAAGTCAAATTGCATAATATAATAGATAAGAATGTATTTTTAAATGGCAGGTAGTTATTCTTGTGGCGTACTTTTTATATAATGTAAATGTTCAGTTTTGATGAGATGTTTGTCTGTTCGTTAAGATTCATTTGAATGGATTGAGTACTGCATTTTAGGGCATGTTTTAAACGACTTTTCAACTTTAAACTCAAAAAAAATGGAAATTTTTTTTAAACAGTCCAATATTCATCTACTATTTTCAAAGCCTATTGGAAGTCCTATCTATTTCTATTAATCCTTGATTTAGAATTATAACTTTGATTTTTACTGTAGAAGAATGTTAGTCTTCTGTTATTTCAAACTTAAATTCTGTTTGTTGAACCCTGCTATTCATTTGTTCCCTCCAACTCGCCTGTTCGTCTGCTACGCGCCAACTGGAAGTTCATTTAATTATGCCCACATAAAGCTGCGCACTTAAATTAAAATAGCAAAGACACAATGTAATAATAAAATCTGCACTGGCTTGCCTTTATAAAATTTTATTTAGTATTTTTTTTACAATTGAGACAGCTGTTAGTAAAACAAATAGAGGTGAACTAAGCTTTTTTATAGAGAAATGTGAAATGCGCGCGACGCGCACCGAAATCCCCATTATAAAAGTTTCATTACCGAAGGTTTAGGCTTTTGGCTGCAATTTAAAATAGAAGGTATTTCATTCTGCTCAATTTTATCAAAAAATTTTGTATTTTTTTTTATGAACATACTCACCAAAATAAACTAGTGCTGTAGCAGACAACAACTTTAATCATCATATGCTATTAAGCATCTGTATAAACACAAATATAGTTGCTTTTTAAATCAAAATAAAGTGGTGGAAGATTAACAATTAATGTATTTTTGACTAAAATATAATATTATGTTTTTCTTTTTCTTTTAGTGAAATAAGGACGGTTATGTTTAGATAGATCAAAGCATAGCAAAGTGATAAAATTGTCTTTGTTTTATAGTTTATTAGTACATCAATAACGGCTAATATTCACAGGACATAAGCCCGGTTCAACAAGGAGACTGTATTTACAATTGGATGTTAAACCCGGTTATCATGTACTCTAATAAAGTGAAACTTGTTGCTGGCTAAAATAACGCCCCCCGCCCCTTCAACCCTTTTAACCCATTTCCTACCCTTCTATTAGATGAACGAACTGAACAATAAAGGATTGTCAATGTTAGCAACCTACATAGACAACAATCTTTCCGCCGTCGTTGAATCCTTTGTATTTTAACTATCCTGTCCTATCAACAAACTGTCGATATAATGTGAGGAAAGCCTATTGTATTCGGTACTACGTCAAACCCTAGATACGACAAACAGTAGATGCGACAAACGCTAGACAGACAAACAGTAGACAGACAAACCCTAGACACGACATACGCTAGATACGACAAACGCTAGAATGCGACAAACGCTAGAATATGACAAACACTAGATTTTTTCTAAAGGCGACAAACAATAGATACGACAAACGCTAGAATTAATCCTATTATATCTATAATACAAAGTAGAATGATCTCTGTCTGTCTGTCTGAAGCTTAAGATCTCGGTAACCGCTGAAACTCTTTAGGGAATATACCTAATGGTCCTGTGATGGTTTTAAGCTATTTTACTGGGGGATGAGACACTCCCCCCCCCCCAATAAAAAAATTATCAATCTCTTGGGGCAAATGTGCAGGGAAAGGACAATGATAGCAGAGCGAGAGGGGACAATGGACCCTTTATTACACTAGTTTGTTGAATAAATAACTTTTGTTACGTGAATGAATTTTGATTGGTTTATTTAATAAGTTGAGTGTTCAAACGTTTCAATTACTAATTTTACGCTATGTACATAGATTTTTCGGCAATTATCTTATCCCTTTAGATCCCTGCATTGATAGATTTTTGAATTTAGTATATATGAACGAAAATAGCAATGAATATTTTATAAGTTTAAATTCTATCGTATGTCGCTTCTAGTGTTTGTCGCACTTTAAAAATTCTATCGTTTGTCGCGAAATTGAAAATTCTACTGTTTGTCGCAGTCTAGTGTTTGACGTATCTATTGTTTGTCTGTCTAGTGTTTGACGCATCTACTGTTTGTCTGTCTAGCGTTTGTCGCATCTACTGTTTGACGTATCTAGTGTTTGACGTAGTACCTTGTATTCTTATGTTGGCATAGTATTAATAAGGGCTTCAAAGTTTATCATTATAGAGGTGTTGTTTATTCATGTTAAAATCAAGATTTTCTTAATTTCAGGTTTTTGTAAATAGAAAGATAAAAATGTTTGTAATTAGTGTTACTATAATTATTTTGCATATCAGTTTAATATATTGGGTAAGTGATTATCAATTATCTAATTTTTATCGAAGCTATTCCATGACTTACTTTGGCTGCCTAACTCTCAACAGGAAAATTTTATGTTCCATTGGTCTCTTTATTAAATCTATCCTCATTGGAATGTACATAAATTTATCTTCCATTGTTGTATCCCTTACCCATAAGTCGAAACAAACTGTCCTAAAACAAGGATGACAACATCCAAAAAAGCGAAGCCCTGAAACGGTAGGACAAACGGACATTAACACTTGTATAGTGTCAAAACTAAAAAAATCAGAATATAAATCAATAAGAGTCAAAGCAAAATTGTGAGTAAATTTGTTGTAAAACTTCTTGATACAGGAAAGTGTTTATGGACATACTTACATTTTTAGGACTTCATTATAGAGTTGCTTTGCTTATAATACTGTACTTTGTTGTCCTAGGAATCAGTATACCAAAAATCAGAACAATCGGATAACTAAATCACATAAAAATTAGTTGTTAAAAATGTTAAAAATCAACATGTTTAAAATGGACGTACGGACATTCTGTTAATGATTATAGAGTTGCTACGCTTTCTAAATCGTACCTAACTACTACAGGAATCACCATGCAAAATTTGAAATCGATAGGACAATTATAACATGCATAAATTAATAAAAAAAATAGGTATCCAACTCAGACGTACGGATGGGCGTACGGACGGACCGACTCTAATTATAGAAAAGCTTCGCTTTAAAAAATTCTTGATTAATTTCATAGTAAAATATTTTGTATTACCTAAATAAAACTCTATCCGTTTAATAAATTCCTAAAACCCTACTCTTTTAATTAGCTCTACTTTTTAGCTGATCTTTCAATAATGTAATCAATCATTCTTGTCTAAATTCAGGTACGACAAAAATTAAGGGGAATAGTGAAAAATGAAGATTTCTATAATTTTATTTTAGGCATGCTGGAAATCATATTTTTCTGTCTGTTTTTCTTTCTTCAACATACTTTCTTTCTCTTTATCTATCTATCTATATCTCTCTATATATATGTCCTTATTTTTCTTTATCTCTTCCTTTTTTCTCTTTCACTCTCTATCTCTCTCTCTCTTTCTTTCTCTCTCTCTCTCTCTCTATCCATCTTTCTATCTTCTTCCCTCTTTTTCTTCCTTTCTCTCTCTCTCTCTCTCTCTCTCTCTCTCTCTCTCTACGTATATCTATCTATTTAGCTCAAATACTCTCTTTCTTCTCCCCCCCTCTCTTTTTCTCAATCTTTCTCTACCATTTTTCTCTTTTTACTGTTCATTTCAAAAAATTAAATATGATTTCCATACTTAAAAACTTAGATGGTTTATTTGCTTTTGAATTGGGATGTTTAGCCCAAGAGCAAGGGGTTATTCTTCAATACTATGGGATTCTCTGTTGGGTAAGTGATCTTAAGTTGTTTGATTGTGTGTGTGCTCTGATGAGTACTGCAAAGATGCACTTTAAAGGACTTACTGCTGCTTTGTTTGGATTTTATATCAGTATTTCTAATTTTTTAATGTGATTTGTACCTGATACTTTAATACTATACTAGTGGCTACACCCCCTAGAGGCCTCTAGTGGCACTTTAAATTCTTTTTTAAAAATACGATACCTATTTATGTTGCTTTCAAGTCTCTACGATACTATGCAATGTTGCGTTCAAGTCTCAATAGGTAAAAAAATTCGATATTTTGTAATTTCTCTTGGGAGGGTGGTGGTACCCTCCCCCAAAATAGTTATAAACCTTCCCGGGACCTATGAGAAGCTACCCTGTAAAGGAGAATCATATAGGTTCAGCACAAAGTCAAACACACAGCCAGACAAATAGACATCCTGTTACTTTAGTATAAGGAGAATTATAGTTGGGAATGTATATTCTTAATGGTGTGTGTGTGTATGATGAGTCATGTAGTACTTAACATACAAATTAATGTTTTGTTTGAATCCTTTATTACATCTTCTAAACTTTTTAATGGGCTAGACTTAGTGATTAGCCCCACAAAAAATTAAACTATTAAAAACCTGTAGAAACTTCAAAATTAAGTAAAGTGTTATCTTAATTTGTTTTAGAGTTGTTGTTTATTTTCTGTTGTTCTATGGCAAATCATTGGATGGCCAGGTAAATTTTTAACCAGTGGACCCATTGAATTATAGAGATGCTTATGTTTATCAGAATCTCACCACAAAAATTTGATAACCCACTGGATCCAGTGTTGGGGACTTTTTTTCGACTGCTAGCAAATTGTTTTCTGCTCTATTGTAGCGACTTTGCTGTGTTAATATGTTCGATACTAATGGCTGATATTCAAATACACAATTGAAAGTCCTCAAAGGGTCTACAGAGGGGGGATATACAGTTATTTAACTCGTTCCTCCTCTATTGCTCTACATTAATGAGTTAATTATTGGTAAGACGGACAAACAGACGGACACTCAAAGTTCCACTTTTTTTAGAATTGCTATTCTTTCTAAATTGTACCTTTCTAATACAAGTTTAAACGAACTCACATATAGAAATGATTTGCTTTCAATAAACAATACTTATATAGGATATTCTGCCTCCCCCATACCGAACCTGTTAACCTTTAGCTTTTGGGGAGTTGTCAAAACTGGTTTTATGCTGGCTGCCAGCCTTTGCTCTTACAGGTTAGCTTTTGCAACTATATTAGAATCCTACAGGGTTTTTTTTAGTGGACGGATAAAAGACCATTAAAAATTGATACCTTAAAGAAAAGAAAAAATGGGATGATGTTTTTTTATCCCAGACAATATCTTGGTAGGTTAAATCCTATTGACAGGGGAGTTGTCGTCAATTTGGGTTGCTAATATAGTGCTGAGATATTGGTCAATACTGTCCTCCATGGTTAGGGAAGGGGATGGGGTAAAGTCTTTAGATGTGGAGGGGGGGGGGGGGAGATATCGCTATATTGGCTAGTTTGGAGAAACATTTTATCATGATATGTCTATTTTAAGGTATATGAGCATGTTATGGAGATTTGAAATAACAGAATTACACAAAGACAGGCCAATCTTTACATCTTTGGACCGGTGTGTCTATCCGTTTGATACATCATCTCTTTGGCTTCTGGCGGCCACAGGTATACGCAATTAGTTTTTATTAAGTAATTTCAATAAAATCATTTTCCATTCCCTTTGTTAAAAGATCTCAAGGGATGGGACAATGAACATAAATTAACGAATCCACTCCCTACTACCAAATATCAAAATTACCTCTTATGTAGATTGATACGTGGAAAAGTTTGAACACTAATACCTTACATCTTTTTAATGGTATGTCTTATTGATAAAAGAATCCTATAATAATTGTTTTTTTTTCGTCTCATATTAACCTGAATTAACGATTAGAGCTATATGGTGGCCCTTTATGTTTAAAAGCATGCTTTAGAATAGTTATTTCTCGCATCGTATTATAAACAGCTTTCCGCGGATATAGAATGTACAATTATAATATTAAAACCAGTTTTTTTAGCCCCGAGGTGCCGAAGGCACAGGCTAAAATAACTGGTTTTAATCTTATAATTGTACATTTTTATATTCGTAGAAAACTGGATATTATACGATGCTAGACATAGTTTTTTCGTATGGATGAGAACCGGTTCCTATCCACCGGATTCGAATGAATACGAGAAAATTATATATTTTATTTTAGAATTTATTGGAAGTCTTGGTCTGTCTTTGTTTTCAATAATTCTAAACAAAAATCAATTTCTTATCAACAATGATCCAAATCATTATATTAGGTAAAGTTTAATCTATTAATTCTATTTAACAATGATAACAACGTCCACAAGTAGCGGATATAAAAATACTTAAAAGAAATAGAATAGTCATTAGACGTACAAAATAGAAGATAGTAGAAGATATTGATTTTGCAGAAACTTCACAATGAAGTAGTAAATCATGTTACTCACATTTTTTATCTAAATTACATTTTCTGTACAGACTGGTGGACTGGTTGACAAACTGATTTATAGAGTAGCTCATGATAGCTAGAAAAAAGCTAGAATAGTTATTTATCGCATCGTATTATAGACAGCTTTCCAAGGATAAAAGAATGAAAAACTGTAAGATTTAAACCAGTTTTGTTAGACCAGAAGGCCTAAGCTAACAAAAGTAGTTTAAATTTTGTGATTTCTATTTTAATATTCGTGAAAAATTTCTGTAATTCGATGCAATACATGATTTTACAGTATTGCTGAGAATCGATTCTAATCCAGCGAATATTAATCGGTTTCGAAGCCATACTAGAACAATTTTAAGAATATGATACTCATATTCTTTTAGTCAAAGTAGAATTTGTTAATAATGAAATTATTTCAGGGGTGTTTTAACTTCTCTTGCTGTTGTTCTGGTTGTTCTACTTGGTATGGACATCTCGGGTATACTTTTCTACAGATATTTTAACCTTAAAATTATATCCGCTGAATATCCGCTGAATTATAACCAGTTTTTTAGTTATACTGAAAAATCATGTATAGCACCGTATTACAGACAATTTTCCAGGAATATCAAAATAAAAATTAATATACATTTGTTAGCCTGAGCCTAGGTCACACGGGGCTAACGAAACTGGTTTTAATCATATAATTTTTTTCATTTTAATATCCGCGGAAAGCTGTCTATAATACGATGCGATAAATGACTATTATCATATTATTTATTTTAGGTGCTATGTATAATCCAACCCTTGCTACCCTTCTATTAGGAAATACATTGTTTAAAATTTATTCAAAAAATTTTAGGTTATATAGGGCACTGCGTAAACCCCGTTGGGTTAAAATACCCCAGCTATAGGACAAATGAAAGAAGGGAGGGATTATGGGTGCTCACTGTGGTGCTTTGCGTGAAAACGCCGAAGTTCTTATTATTTTTGTACAATTAATTTATGCCTAATAAGCATAACAAATACTTTTATTTTAACGGTTTCAATTATTAGAAAAAAATTCAAAACTTTAAGATTACTTACCATCTTGAAAGACTAATAAATTCTAGAATAGCTTTGGTATGTAAAACCAGGAATAAGGTATAACCAACAAGCGAAATAAATTTAAATTGATATTTGGGGGCCAGATGTATAGGTCTTCAATGCCACGATGTGTTGATCCCCAAAGACAGCTGAAATTACGTATAGGTTTCGTGATTTTTTTGCCGAATAAATTTCGTTGTTGTTATAAGTTTATGTAAAACAATGTATAATATGACCAGGTGGTTGTAAAGGGCAAGGAAGTGTGGACCATATTTTGGTCTATTGGATAGCTCCAACTTTAGGTACATTTTTAGTTTAGTAGCATAGATACTATATAACTACCCTTTATCAGTATGTCCGTCAAAAGGAAAAAAGTTAACATATTGAAAGTTTAAATATTGACCCTAATTGTAAAAGGTGAAGCTTTTATAATTATTCAGGGCTCGGTAGCCGTAACTAATCCTCAAATTTAAACCCATTTGGATGCTTTATTTTTTTAATAGAGGTATTACCATATCTTGGTCAGGTTTAGACTTCCAGCTGATTTTTAAATAGGTGGATTTCCCGGAAGCTTACCGGTGACTGACGCGCGGCTGCCGAGTACTGCTATTTTCTAATAAACGATTGTATGTTAAATTATAGACCAATCTTTTAACTTTAAATTAAATTGCTTCTTTTTAAACCCATCAGCCACTTTTTATTTTCCTATAAATACCTCTTCATCTCAAAATAAGGAAGTTTATCACAATAGGGCGTAACACCCCTTACTTACATTTCTACTTTGAAACACTCAATTTTGATCCATTTTTAGGTGCATATCTGGCCCCTAAGCTTACCCCCACACACAAGAGTGAAAAACTGAAATCTAACTAAGTTACATGTAAAGTATATACCACTGTGAAAACTTGACACAAAAGGCTTTATGTCACAGTAGTAAGATCTCGAAAACTGTTTACGTTTTTCTGGGAAGTTTTATATACTTAATTGGAAGGTTTAAGGCTGATTAGCTTGTGTATTTATGCAATTGAAAAAATATTCAACTTCTAAAATTCTATACATTAATTCAAAACCAAAATTATAGATTTTATAAATGCCCAGGCCATAGAAACTAGGACGAAACCACTAGTATACTTAAGCATTTTATGAAATCTGATTCGACGCTTACTTTTTATGCTTATTTCTTTTTATCTCATTTTGCAACTTGTTTCAATGCAGCTTCTTTTATATTAAAATGTTATATGAAAAGCTATATACATAGTTATTGTGTTGTAATTTATATAGATTTGTAGTCAAGAAAAACTATATTGTATTCAGTGTATTTTACAACTTTTGCAAATGAAATAAAATGTATACTAATTATAAATAGCATTTAATACGTTTTTTAGTTTTGTTTTTGCTATAACGAATCCATGGAAGCTACCCTAAAAATCATAAAGATGTTAATTTTTCCTGATATATGTTTTTGGACTCTTTTTGCAACAGACAGTTATACATCCTGATACTTTAAAGATTTTTTGGGGGGGGTTTGATGAACTTTAGCTTTGATATTACACAATGACAAGTATTTCCATTAGTAACATTGTATCATAGGAAGTAGACCTTGTAAAATGAATCAGGAAAGCTTAGTGGTGTCTGTTAGCAGATTTCAATTCAGACGTTCATAAACTTTAACAATATGTATTAGAACCCATTCTTGAAACAAAACATTTACTAAATAAGGAACAGGCTCTGATAAATTATTACTTTTTAAATGATTACTGCTTTTTTCAACTGTTGCGCTACTTGACAACATCCATGAAAGCGAAGCTTTTAAACGGTATGACAGCGGACGTAAGGACTGACCCTAATTATAGAAAAAGTTCACTTTTAAAATGTTCTTGTTTGCTGTAGAGCCGAAGAAATTTAGCTGATGTTTTTTTAGGGAAGCTTGAGGACAGCCAAGAAAAAAGAAATAATTTGCAATATTCTAAACAAACTATCAACCTAACTTCTAGAGGAGCTTAAAACCCGGACAAAAATATAGATTTGCATAAATGCAGTACAGAAATCGCAGGGACATAGGGATAGGACCAAGGATGTCCAAGCTTGTTTGGTTTTTTTTTTTGGGGGGGGGGGGGTAAAAACCGAAAATTAAAATATTGGGGGAGGATAAAGCACCCCTAAATTCATTTGGGGGGAAAATATCCCCTTTATCCCCCCCCCCCTTTGGACGTCCCTAGATAGGACAATGGACGATAACTTTTTCTTTCTCATAATTCCTTTATGTATAATTCTACTTTACGATATTTTGGAGGAAGAGATGGATGTAGATTACTTTAAGTGCAATTGTCTTCTCCCTCCCTATACCATAAACCCCTCTATTTATTGACACATTTATGACATATTGGTGTAATGAACTAACTTTTGTCCGTACATTCAAGATGTCAAAGACGATTAATTCCTAATGTAAGAAAAGATTAAAATAAAATACCACTAAAATTTAATGATTTACAAACAGTTGGTTCACATGTTTACAAATAAAATATTAGCCAGTTATATGATTTTTATACTTTCTTTTTCGTTGTTTTGTCCGAACAGCAAAATATCTCCCCTATACATAAAACTGTTTCATTTATAATATTTCGCAACGGGGTACCAATCACAAGCTATCTCTCTATCTTGTTATCTATTTGTACAAATAGCGGCTACGCCCCTAGTGGTTTTTAGAAGTACTTAAGAGAGGTGGAGTCGGCAAGTCGACTCTAAACTTAAAATTTTAGTTTTATAAAGAAAAGTTGAAGAATGTTTTGTGTTAGTTGGATATTTTTCTGGGGGCGATTCCTCTTGGAGGGGTGAAGGTGCCATCCCCCCTTTACTAAGAATATTTATTGTAAAGAAGAACCATATCGGTCCTGCGGTTAGCAAGATTTTAAGTTACAAACATACAGCTAGATATACAGACGGACATCCTGTTACTTTTAAGCAAGGATATTTGGGTATAGTCCTTTCCATGACATCGCTCCATATGGGGCGATGATTTTAATTGATCGCCTCTTATGACAAGGGGCGATGTATTGGCTCCTTGAAAGGAGCGATTTAATAGCCCCTTATAACAAGAGGCGATGTTATGACTCCTTGAAAGGAGCGATTTGATAGCCCCTTGCCCTAAGAGGCGATTAAATGATCCTTTATCTCTCCATAATCGCTCCTTCTAAAGAGGTAATGATATGTCCTCTTATCCCAAGGGGCTATTTAATAAAATATCGCCTCTTCATGGCCCCTTCACGATTTTATATATATATCTGAGTTCCTTGATGGCCCCTACATCGCTCCTTCATCTCTCCTTCTTGAAATTTATATTACATTGTACTTACTTTGATGGCCCCTACATCGCTCCTCCATCGCCCCTTCATCGCTCCTACATCGCTCCTTCATCTCTCCATCTTGAAATTTATACTACATTGTACTTTGATGGCCCCTACATCGCTCCTCCATCGCCCCTTCATCGCTCCTACATCGCTCCTTCATCTCTCCTTCTTGAAATTTTTATTACATGGTACTTTGTTGGCCCCTACATCGCTCCTCCATCGCCCCTTCATCGCTCCTACATCGCTCCTTCATCTCTCCTTCTTGAAATTTACATTACATTGTACTTTGATGGCCCCTACATCGCTCCTCCATCGCCCCTTCATCGCTCCTCCATCGCCCCTACATCGCTCCTTCATCTCTCCTTCTTGAAATTTACATTACATTGTACTTTGATGGCCCCTACATCGCTCCTCCATCGCCCCTTCATCGCTCCTCCATCGCCCCTACATCGCTCCTCCATCGCCCCGTACATCGCTCCTTCATCGCCCCTTCATCGCTCCTACATCGCTCCTTCATCTCTCCTTCTTGAAATTTATATTACATTGTACTTTGATGGCCCCTACATCGCTCCTCCATCGCCCCTTCATCGCTCCTACATCGCCCCTACATCGCTCCTTCATCTCTCCTTCTTGAAATTTATATTACATTGTACTTTGATGACCCCTACATCGCTCCTCCATCGCCCCTACATCGCTCCTCCATCGCCCCTACATCGCTCCTCCATGGCCCCTACATCGCTCCTCCATCCCCTTACATCGCTCCTTCATCTCTCCTTCTTGATATTTATATTACATTGTACTTTGATGGCCCCTACATCGCTCCTCCATCGCCCCTACATCGCTCCTCCATGGCCCCTACATCGCTCCTTCATCTCTCCTTCTTGAAATTTATATTACATTGTACTTACTTTGATGGCCCTTACATCGCTCCTCCATCGCCCCTTCATCGCTCCTCCATCGCCCCTACATCGCTCCTCCATCGCCCCTACATCGCTCCTCCATGGCCCCTACATCGCTCCTCCATCCCCTTACATCGCTCCTCCATCGCCCCTACATCGCTCCTATATCGCTCCTACATCGCCCCTACATCGCTCCTTCATCTCTCCTTCTTGAAATTTATATTACATTGTACTTACTTTGATGGCCCCTACATCGCTCCTCCATTGCCCCTATATCGCTCCTACATCGCCCCTACATCGCTCCTTCATCTTTCCTTCTTGAAATTTATATTACATTGTACTTACTTTGATGGCCCCTACATCGCTCCTCCATCGCCCCTTCATTGCTCCTCCATCGCCCCTACATCGCTCCTCCATCGCTCCTACATCGCCCCTACATCGCTCCTTCATCTCTCCTTCTTGAAATTTATATTACATTGTACTTTGATGGCCCCTACATCGCTCCTCCATCGCCCCTTCATCGCTCCTACAACGCCCCTACATCGCCCCTATATCGCTCCTATATCGCCCCTACATCGCTCCTTCATCTCTCCTTCTTGAAATTTATATTACATTGTACTTACTTTGATGGCCCCTACATCGCTCCTCCATCGCCCCTACATCGCTCCTCCATCGCCCCTACATCGCTCCTCCATTGCCCCTACATCGCTCCTCCATCGCCCCTATATCGCTCCTACATCGCCCCTACATCGCTCCTTCATCTCTCCTTCTTGAAATTTATATTACATTGTACTTACTTTGATGGCCCCTACATCGCTCCTCCATCGCCCCTATATCGCTCCTACATCGCCCCTACATCGCTCCTTCATCTCTCCTTCTTGAAATTTATATTACATTGTACTTACTTTGATGGCCCCTACATCGCTCCTCCATCGCCCCTACATCGCTCCTCCATCGCGATGTAGGAGCGATGTAGGAGCGATGAAGGGGCGATGTAGGGGCCATCAAAGTAAGTACAATGTAATATAAATTTCAAGAAGGAGAGATGAAGGAGCGATGTAGGGGCGATGTAGGGGCGATGTAGGAGCGATGTAGGGGCGATGGAGGAGCGATGTAGGGGCCATCAAAGTAAGTACAATGTAATATAAATTATAAGAAGGAGAGATGAAGGAGCGATGTAGGGGCGATGTAGGAGCGATGAAGGGGCGATGTAGGAGCGATGAAGGGGCGATGGAGGAGCAATGAAGGGGTGATGGAGGAGCGATGTAGGGGATGTAGGGGCCATAAAAGTACAATGTAATATAAATTTGGAGAAGGAGCGATGAAGGGGCGATGGAGGAGCGATGTAGGAGCGATGTAGGGGCGATGGAGGAGCGATGTAGGGGTCATCAAAGTACAATGTAATATAAATTTCAAGAAGGAGAGATGAAGGAGCGATGTAGGGGCGATGGAGGAGCGATGAAGGGGCGATGGAGGAGCGATGTAGGGGCCATCAAAGTACAATGTAATATAAATTTCAAGAAGGAGAGATGAAGGAGCGATGTAGGGGCGATGTAGGAGCGATGAAGGGGCGATGGAGGAGCGATGTAGGGGCCATCAAAGTACAATGTAATATAAATTTCAAGAAGGAGAGATGAAGGAGCGATGTAGGGGCGATGTAGGAGCGATGTAGGGGCGATGGAGGAGCGATGTAGGGGTCATCAAAGTACAATGTAATATAAATTTCAAGAAGGAGAGATGAAGGAGCGATGTAGGGGCGATGTAGGAGCGATGAAGGGGCGATGGAGGAGCGATGTAGGGGCGATGTAGGAGCGATGAAGGGGCGATGGAGGAGCGATGTAGGGGCGATGTAGGAGCGATGTAGGGGCCATCAAAGTACAATGTAATATAAATATCAAGAAGGAGAGATGAAGGAGCGATGTAGGGGCGATGTAGGAGCGATGAAGGGGCGATGGAGGAGCGATGTAGGGGCCATCAAAGTACAATGTAATATAAATTTCAAGAAGGAGAGATGAAGGAGCGATGTAGGGGCGATGTAGGAGCGATGAAGGGGCCATGGAGGAGCGATGTAGGGGCCATCAAAGTACAATGTAATATAAATTTCAAGAAGGAGAGATGAAGGAGCGATGTAGGGGCGATGGAGGAGCGATGAAGGGGCGATGGAGGAGCGATGTAGGGGCCATCAAAGTACAATGTAATATAAATTTCAAGAAGGAGAGATGAAGGAGCGATGTAGGGGCGATGTATGAGCGATGTAGGGGCGATGGAGGAGCGATGTAGGGGCCATCAAAGTACAATGTAATATAAAATTCAAGAATTAGAGATGAAGGAGCGATGTAGGGGCGATGTAGGGGCGATGTAGGGGCGATGTAGGGGCCATCAAAGTACAATTTAATATAAATTTCAAGATGGAGAGATGAAGGAGCGATGTAGGGGCGATGAAGGAGCGATGAAGGGGCACTGGAGGTAAAGGACTATGGAGGGGCGATGGAGAGGCTATGAAGGAGCCATCATGGGGCTATAGTATAGCCTCTTATCATAAGAGGCGATATTAACGCCCCTTCAAAGGAGCTATTAAGAGGCCATGAAGGAGCTATAGCATAGCCTCTTATCATAAGAGGCGATATGAACGCTCCTTAAAAGGGGCTATCACATCGCTCCATATGATAAGAGGCTATGCTATAGCTCCTTGAAGGAGCTATAGAAAATCATCGCCCCATATGGAGCGATGTCATGGAAAGGACTATACCCGGATATTTTACACTAATTTATTATGCATTCTTACTATTTTCCGGTTATATCGCAATTGTAATTGATTATAATCATGCAGTGTTAGTGTATTCATCAATTTTAAAATATGTACTCTGAATATCCCAGGAATAATAAAGAACAATAAAAAATTAAATATATTTTTATGCTTCTTGATTTAAGCAAAGCATTTGATATAATTAACAACATTTATCTTTATTTTTTAAAATGAAGCCTTTCTGTAATAAATAACAATAAGTCAAACGGTGGGTTCTTTGGGTTATTTATACATGTTATGATACATATTGTATAGGTATTAAAATTTTTGTGTTTTTTTTTTGTTAAAATCTAGCTGAACATTGATTCGATTGATTTCTCAATTTTGGGAAAGCTTCAGATACGTTAAAGAATGATTTTAGGCAATTTAATTTTTAAATTTAAACTTATACAACCTTCTTCCTAAATTCAAAGCTCCTATAAACTAGGGGCTCAGTAACTATTTGTTTAGTATAGATTATTATTAGATTATTATTATTATACTAATTTGAATTTGTAAATAAACGTCTGATTTTTTTGGGCATGATTATAATCATAGGTTGTAGAATAAAAGTTTTGCTGCTTACAAGCTACGCATATATGGATATACTCGAGCTGTATAATTTTACAATATATGTCAATAGATTGAAAGGTATAGATATTGATTTACAAAAATTATAATATGATGGTAGGCATAAGGTTTTCCACGAGTGGAGGAACAGTCAAATATTACAAGATTATCCTTATTTAAAAGTAACCGGATTTGAGTATGCCTGTCTGTCTGTATGTGTTTACCTAAGGATCTCGCTACTGCTGAATCTTCATGGTTCTTCTTTACTGTGTAGCTTCTCATGGGTCCTGGGAAGGTTTAAAACTATTTGTGGCGATAGTACCCCAACCCTCCAATGAGAACTTATCCCTAGAAAAAAATGTAACTCTAAATTTTTGTCTTTACCTACTTTAAAACAGAGGCTAGGCGTACTGATAAAATTTACTGATTTCTATTTTATTATTGCATAAGACTTCATTGTCCTAAAATATATAACGGCACTATCAATACCAAATTCCTGAAATGAATTACTGTTGTGTAAAAGAAAGCAAGAAAAGTCCCGTTAACTGATTAGTGGGCCATTAAACACCACCCCTTCTAAAAAAAACAACACAAACATCCAGCGAAAGAGCGAAACGTATATTGAAAAACGTAATTGTAGATACGTTAGATTGTAGATCACATTAAATATAAAGCTTTCTTTCAAGAACATAAAAAAGTGGGGGGGAGGGGCTTTGTTTCAGGTGGTTCAGTTAACATTGAATGGACATTGGCTAGTATCTGTATATTTGTTTGTAACATTAAATTTAGATAACCCGGGGAAGTCACCATGAAAGGTAAGTTTTTTTTATACGCTGTGTGCAAAAAATGCACATTAAAAAAATGTGAGGATGGTTGGAAAATGCAACTTGCGAGTAAATAATAAAAATCGTCTATCTAAAGATTAAAGATTTTCAAATAAAAATTTAACTCTTTTTCATCTTTATCTGACTCATCGCTTAGTAATCCGATAAAAATGGTATTTATACCATTAGAAATCACATAGATTAAATTTTTTTTAGATATGAAGATTTATTTAAGTCACATTAATTATAAAACTAGGCTTTATGGTGGCATTATATTTATTGTTTTCATTAGAAACATTATAAGAAGTTTCAAATAAAAAGATGATTCTTTCAAGTTTCAATTTACATTAAAACACTGTTACGTTCTTAACTATTTTTGTTTTGTAGGGTTAATATTACTGTTATTATCTCTATATACTACTGTAGTTAACTCAGATCCAAAAGGTAATTTTTGTCATTTTTTTAACATGTCAGAACTGTACTGGCATTCTATCGATTCGTTTTGGTTTTATTTCTAATATATGGCTTTAATAAAAGTGGTCATGGCAGATATAATATTGAAATATCGACATTTTAACAAAATCTATTTACTTATCCTTTTTTTATATAAAAGTAACAGGATCTGTGTCCGTAAATACAGAAGAATCTCTGTAACAGATGAACCGATATGGTTCTTATTTCCTATTTAGCATCTTATAGGTACTGGGAAGGTTTATACTATTTTGTGTGAGAGTACCACTACCCTTTTAGATAAACTGCCCTTCCCCCCCCCCCCCCCTCCACCAAAAAAACAATTATTTTTAAAAAGTGAAATAAAAGATTGGGGTGTTACTGTTGAATTTAACCTCCAACCACCCGAAGTGCCCCTAGAGGCCTCTGGGGCGTAGCCACTAGTGTTTACATAATACGGCACATTTCTTTACTGTTAATTTAGCCAGGGATCTTAAGGAATAAAACAATGAAAGATAAATTAATATAATAATAACTCCTTGTATAGATTTAAATGGTTAGCAAAATATATCTAACTAGCGAATACGCCCCTAGAAGCCTCTAAGGTCACCTAAAGTGGGAGTGGGAAAAGTCGAAACACCCCTTTTCAATTTAAGTTTTTTAAAGAAAAATTTTGAAAAATATTTTTGGAGGGGAGGGTCTTTTTTATTTGCAGGGTGGGAGATACCCTCTCCCAAAATACTTAAAAACCTTCCCTGGACCTGTAAGAAGGTTCACTGCAAAGAAGAACCATAACGGTTTAGCGGTTAGCGAGATCCTTTGGTACAGACAAAAAAATGTATTACTTAATATTATAGGATTGACACTTTTACTTTTAACAACCTACTCTAAGATTCAATTTTACAAAAGTTTTTAAAGCTTACCTATAGCATAACATATTCAACTTTTATCCTTTCTTAAAATAAGGACCTTTGAGTAATCTTCATAGAAAGAAGAACCAGTTTACGAGAACTTTTAATACCCTTACACAGGCACACTCGAATCCTGTCACTTTTATATAAGGACTAGCCTACAGCTCACGTTGTTCGCTGGTCTGTAATGCTCTTAAGAATATTAAATATCCTTACTGGAAAGGTAGAAGTCTGATGCAATTATTAAGGTATAAAATCCGATCAGTTAGGAATTTGTAGAGGGCCCGATCTTTCAGGGTTAAGACAGAAGACTTATTTTATGTTTACTGACCAATGCACGTCTACTCTAAGAATAATATTGTCTGTCGGTCTATTGGTAATGCTCTTAAATAATTTCCCAGCTTTTATCGAAGATATTTTTTTGTGTACTTACTATGTCTGTCTGTTGTGCACCCTTTTTGCTTTCATTTGCTTTGCCTTTTATTTTTTTTTAATTCAAGAGCTTCTATGGTTATGGATGTTGTCATCCTTATCTACCTGTTAAATTTTAGTAGCAAAGTCAATTAATATTAAGTTAAATAATTTTATTCCTCACTTAGTCTGTTATTCTGTCTACAGTGCTTCGAAATAAATAAAATTACTGTAAGGGAAATGTTTATTTTCCCTTCTGCTATTTAATATAGAAGGTTGAATTTTTTTTAGACCAATGTACTTCTGTCCGCCTATCCTTCGATCAATCGGTACTGCACATAAACATAATTTTATTTTCTGATATCAAAGACTAATTTGTGTGAAGATTTGTATGACCACTGCACTGATCATCGTTCGTCTGTCTGTCGCTTATACCGCGTTTTCTTCTTTTAACTTTTAACTTTTGTGTTTTTACTTTTACTATTAGGAACTTTGCTACTTATGGATATTATCATCATTGGTGATGATTTTTAAACTTAGGGATCTTAGGAGATAATGTCCTATATTTAATTTACATCCCAAATGATGATAAACAAAGGTAAGCCTTCTGTTGATTTAAGTTTGGACACTTCTAGTATGTATAGAACTGATGAAACACTGATTAAGTTTTTTTAGTCAACGTGGTTACTAAACTTTGGTTAACGGTGTAATTTACAGTCAAATGTTCCCTCCTTCCCTGAGGAAAAGAAATTTTGGTATTGAAACTATCCTTCTTCCTCTAAATTCATATGGTCCATTAGTCTTTTGGAGACATCATATTTTAATAGCTAAAATATTTGTTTTCTCAGCTGCTATCAAAATTAAATGGCTTAAATTTTTAATCAAGATTATAATGGAACATTTGCAAATTCCGCTGTTATTTAGTAGCGAAGCTTATTTATAATTCAAAATGTCCGTCCGTTCGTCTGATGGCTAGGATTAGGGGGAAATGTGATTTTCTCTCTTCAATTTTTCAATTCAATGCCTGAAAAATTGTGTAAATATTCCCTACATAGCTTGTCAGTGTGGACCTTATTTATTGGTCAGTTCGTTCATCCAGTAAGAGGGAAGGAAATGGGGTAGAAGGGTTGTATAATGTTAATGATCTATTTCTACAGTTGTTCTGTCCATCCGTACGTCACTAAAAGAAAGTTCTGATTGTTAATTTAGGCATATTAGAATTGTTCTATTGAATTAAAACTTGACAATAAAATTCATGAAACTGTCCTGCAATGAAGTCAAAGTAAATTTTTACCATTGCTTTACATAGTTTCCCCATCACCATGACGTTAGTATGTCCAAATAAAATAACTTGTATTTAAGGTATTAAATGACATATTTACTCAAATTTTTGCTGCAATATTAATATTTTCTCTTTTAAGTGCAGTTACTCTATATTTCTTAATGTTCTTTAGTATTTAGTAGTTCTTTACGGATTTTGTCACCCTTGTTAATCTTTCTCCTTCTCTCTCTCTCTTCCCCCCCCCCCTCGTTATATTTCTCTCTCTACTCCCTCTCTCTCCTTATCTCCCCCCCCCCCCCGTTCTCTTTCTCTCCCCCCTCTCTCTGTCTCGTTACTACGACTTTTTAATGTCTTACGTTAGAATATTTGTTTAACTGAGTATTCAGTAATTAGTTTATATTTTCACCCAATTTAAAAATACACGATTTAACGTTTTGCTTCCTTTTTTAAAATCATTTATTAAAGATTAAAATCCTAATATTTTTCATTTCAAATTTTCGCCCTGAAAGGGTTAAAACATTTAGTTCAATATTTGAACACATTTACGGGAGTGTCGCACGAATCAATTCATTTTAAAACTAAGTTTTCTAAGATATACTATTTTTAAAATTTAAGTTTTCTGCTTTAAGAATAGAAATCAAATACTTTAAAGTTATTTGAATAGCAACATGAATTTAAAAAACTGAATTTATGATGCAAAAAGTAGAATAATGGGTATTAACGTTCTGGTCAGTGAGAGTTTAATAGGGATTATTGAAGCACTATGAGTTTTTAACACAATATGTTTAGAAGACTCGAGCTTGATTATAGACGTTTATTTCCTATATAGATCTGTCATGGATCTTGATGCAATAAAGCAGGCCGTTTTATACATGTTAAAAATTGGAAGATTTCATTAAATAAAAGTTGTCTGAAATATAGGTATTAAATAAAGGATTTATACAATGTATTTTTTATCCCAAGACTTTTGTAATGTGAGCTGAGACAAGAAAAGCATGTTTACTTTCCTAATTAGTTATTATGAGTAGTATCTTTACATGGAGTCATTCACATAAAAGTCAGGAAATAAAACAATCATCTGTTAATATGCTTCAAGAGCTTTCTGCGAATATTTAAATAATTTTAGTTTTGTTAGGCCCGAGGGGACGAAGGCCCGGGCATACAAAACTAGTATTAATTTTATGATTTTTATTTTAATATTCGTGGAAATTTGTCTGTGCTATACAGGATTTTTCAGTATGACTGAGAAACGGTTCTAATCCAGTAGATATTAATTGGTTTCAAAGCCATACTAGAAATCAAATTACTTTTTACAATAATCATAAACTTGCAAAATTGTAATTTAATGTTTTTGATCCATATTCATGTCTAATATTAAATAGAGAACAATAATTCCTCAAAAAAGTACGTTTAAGACATCACTTTTAACTACAAATATAAATACATAAGTCGCCAATTATATTAATAATAACCTGTACGTAAATAATCCTCGGATCTCCGTGACAATGTTTTGTAATTAGCAGAGCAGCCATTACCAATTAGTACACGCTTCTGTAATCATGTCTTATACCCAGGGAGGGAGATACTCGTGTCTCTACTTTATAAACAACTAGCGGCTACGCACCCTTTAGGTATCCAGAGTCACTTGAGGAGGGGGGAGTTAAATTCGATAACCCAATTCTTTATATTAGACTTTTTAAAGTCAAGAACCATAGCGGTTCAGCAAAGATCCTTCGGTACAGACAGACAGACAGACAAATATACAGTCAGACAAGTATCCTATTACTTTATTATAAGGATTTTTGCTATTTTTTCTATTTTTTTGTGGACACCCCGGTAAAGAGGAAAAAGTACAGTTTCTGGTTGAAATTTAATTTATTTATTTAACAGATATGATGAAACTTACAAAAATGTGAAGACATTTTTTGAAAAAGCTAAGCTTTTCTTTTATTAGGGTCTGTCAATATCGTTAATTAAGGCATGAATTGTCCTATAAATGTCAAACTTGGCAGGGTGATTCCTGTAATAGGTAGGTACGATTACGAAAGTGTAGCAAATCTTTAATCGTAACCAGAATGCCCGTACGCCCATCTAAACATGTTGATTTTTAAACTTTCTGACAAAAATTTTTATGTGATAAATATAATTATCGTATTAATCTCATTTTTGGAATACTTATTCCAATTATAATAAGGTAGATATTATAAGCTAGGCATCTCTATAATCAAGTTTTAAAAATAGAATTATGTCCTTAAACAGAATATTTAAGCAGTTTTGAAACAAATTTATACATTTATATTCTGCCTATTTAGTTCCCGACACTCTACAAGAGTTAATGTTCGTCTGTTATACTGTTTCATAGCTTCGCTTTTATGGATGTTGTCATCCTTTTTTTAAGACATACTTCGTTTTGTAATTTCCAGGTTTTTAGGATATTTCACTATTATTTATTAATATAAAAAATCATAATATTATGTGTTTAACTAAAAAAAAGTTTTGATTTTAATTTGCATCTTAATAAAAGACTAATCAAATAAAAAGATTAGTTGTATTGGGTTCGAGGATTAACGCACAGGAGTGTCTGAAATATTAAGGTAATAAATTATTTCTATACAGGTTAAGTTATGTTAAGATATACAAATAAGCACCCGCAGTGGTTAGACAATAGACATTTATAAAAACCTATATGATGGTTTAAAATAGGTTAGGTGAGGTTAAGTGTCTACTCTTACGTTTGTCACTCAAGCGTTTGACCTAGAACTTTGTATTGTACTTTTCAGGAAAGCTTTTACTATGTTGTATGAACACCTTGATATAAAAATTGTGTATGTTCACTCCCTTGGGACTTGCCAATGATACCTAGATCCCTACACGCATATGTTTATACAATATTGAGAAAATGTATGAAAATAAATATAACCCTTATATGAAAGTAACAGGAACTGTGTCTGTTTTACCACTGAACCGATATGGTTCTCCTTGACAGTGAAGCTTCTCATGGGTCCTCAGAAGGTTTTTCCTTCTTAAAAATTAAATTCCTTCAAGTGTTCCTAAAGGCCTCAAGGGTGTAGCCGCTAGTGTATAAATATTGAATATTTAATAATAAATAAAATTAACGATTTTCTGGATGATAAGTTGTAAAAAGTGGCGTGCACAGTGTTTCACAAGTGGATGTGGACGTTAGGAGAGTTATAAAACCTCCCAAATGTCAATATCAAAGGGGTGTTGACACCCCCTAAACCCTCCTCCACACGCCCATGGTTACAAAGCACTCTTACATGCAGGTGTGAGTGGGATGTTACAATCATTTTGTTGGAGGGGATAGGGGGGTTCCGGACAATTATTAACTCTCCCTAAATAAATTATTAATGAAAAAAATTCCTTAATATTTGGTTGGTTTGTAAACATGTTTTTCCTTGGTGAACTGAAATTAGTTTCCAAATGTGAACACATTTTCCTAGGTGTTTCCCAATCCTATCTCAATATTTGCTACTAGCTAAAAAACCTTCAAACTTCCAAAAAAAAAATCTAAATTTGAAAAATTAAAACTTTGAATGTATAATGTATAAATCGTTAATACATTCAAATTTTGATTTTTTTTTTGAAGTTTGAAGGTTTTTTAGCTAGTAGCAAATATTGAGATAGGATTGGGAAACACCTAGGAAAATGTGTTCACATTCGGAAACTAATTTCAGTTCATCTTTTCCTTGTCTTATTTTTGTAGTCAAGTAATGCATTTTTTGCTTCCAGAATTTGTATCATAATTCATTGATTAAAAATGTATTTCTATTATTGAAAGGGAGGCTTTTTATAATGAGGGTCAGTCTGTCCGTCCATAACGTATAGAACTTTTCGTTGATTTAGACATATCAGGAAGTGGGACAAAGTGTCTCAAAAATCAGCCATGTTACGTCATAAAAATGAGTGATTATCCAAGACAAACTTTGCATGATGCTTCCTTTAATATTTAGGTACAATATAGGAAGGGTAGCAACTCTATAATATTTACCAGAAAGACCATACGTTCATATAAAAAAAGAACTTTATTACTTTATAATGTTATAAAAATAATAGTGAAAATTCAACTAAATTCTCCATCTTTACATCAATTAATCCATTAAAATTTATCGGTGAATTGGAGGTGTATCTTCAATTACGCACATACATAATCAAATAAATGAGAATCGCACATACATATTAATACATATCAATTTTCCCCTTCCTCTTTTCATCCCATTATATATTTTCTTAACAATTATGCTAGTGCGAAACATTTGCGGAAGTGCGAAATATTTGCTCATATAAAAATATGCGGTATTGTGGGAACACTGATACCTGAAACCACTTTTCTCGATTACTTTTCATGAGAAACATCATTTTAACTTCCGAGATATTTCTTTTTTCAAACGAAAAAAAAAGAATATCCGGGGTGGGGTGTAATATCACTCCAAAATTATTAAACCAAATATTAGATTTTGCCTTACTATCTGAAGTTTAACCTCAGTTAGAGGCAGTGGCGTGCGAACCGAAGGGGGCATTTGGGGCAATCGCCCCCCCCCCCCAGCGACCAAAACGCCCCCCCCCTGCCCCCCCCCCTAGCAACCGCCCCCCCTGCCCCCCCCCCTAAATGTTAAAAAATGCCCCATTTTGCCCCCCCCTGGTCAACAAAAATGCCCCTTTTTGCCCCCTACCCTACAAAAAGCAAAACTATCCCAGTTTCCAAAAAATATCAAGAAATACTCCAAAAAAAAAATTTGGCGCTTCGCGCCAAACAGACAGTTACTATTCATTTAAACTTACCAAATTTTTAAATTAGTGTAGAAATTAGGTTATAATCTTTTTTCACTGAACATAACAAACCAGGTTATAGGAAGTATTTTATTTTGTATAATATAAACTTTTTACCAAAGAAATTTTGTACATCCCCAATGATGATACACAGAATTACCCCTTATATAGATTACAATTAGTGGATGAAATGTATGGAAACTCGACTTAATTAACCAACCAATCAAAATTCCATTAAAGTCCCCAAAGTTGTTGAGCCAACCATAGACGTCCAAGGGGGGGGTAATGGGGCGATTACCCCCCCATTTAAAATTTACCCCTACCCTGGGGGTGCTGTAGGCACCCCCAACCATTTAGGAGGGGGTATTTACCCCCCCCCCCAAAAAAAATAAAAAAATCTCTAATAAAAAAAAATTTTGCGCGCTTCGCCCCGGGGTAAATTTTGGGGGGGGGTAAACTAAATTTACCCCTGCCAACAGATTTCAGGAGGGGTAATTACCCCCCCCAAGCAAATTTTACCCCCGGGGTAAAAATTTTGGGGGGGGGTAAAAAAAATTTGCGGCGCGCTTCGCGCCCCATTTTACCCCCCCCCAAAAAAACCAATTACCCCCCCCTTAAAAATTTTTACCCCCCCCAAAAAAAAAAGCTTGGACGACCCTGGAGCCAACGAATAAGAAAATTTTATATGAAATATTGGGGACTAGTGTAATAAATAGGTTAATTTATCTTCTGTACTATTTTTTCGAAGATGCTTTCTAGCTCCCTTCCCTTCGGTCATTGCAGGGTGGGGAGAAGGGATGGGGGAGAAGAGATAGGGGGGAAGAGGTGGGGGATATAAATGGGAAATAGGGATGGGGGAAGGGATGGGGAAGAAGGGAAAAGGACTAGGAGGCCCATAATCAAATAATCCCATCCCTTAAAACGCCCTTATTTAAAATTAGTATATATAATCAAAATGCCCCCCCCCTAAAGCAAAGTGCCCCCCCGGGGCACTTTGATTTAGGGGGGGGGGCAAAATTTTACAAAATCTTCAAAATGCCCCCCCCTAGACAAAGTGCTTCGCACGCCACTGGTTAGAGGGGATATTACCCCTTTCCCCCTTGCCCCTAACACACCTTCCGAAATCACACATTTCATAGATCTTGGTTTTACAAACCAGAGGAATTGTTGACTTTTTATACACTAAAACCGACCACATCCCCCCGCCCCCCATTTTATTTTCTAAGAGGATATTTAGCCCTTGACGGATAATATCCTTGCGGGGCTTATCTAATCTTTCTCTAACCGAAAATAAGCATATATTTTTTAAATGGTCCCTATTCTAAATGAGGGAAACCGACATAAATACATTATCAAAGGATCAGTTTTCATGCAATCTCAAAAAAGGTATACTCAGTTCACATACTATGTAAATTAACCTATCTCAATTAAGCTACAATCTATTCATTTTATTTATTCTTTCTTGGTATATTGTATCTATCTACATTGATGTATTACCCTTTTCTATAAAACTTTCCGACACAAAACCAATTTTAGTTTTCTTATACCTACACTTTTATACACTTTCAAACACTTTCAGATAAAAACCTAATCTAACATTATACTTAATAGATATAGATAGCGAAGGTTGGGTTCTTAAAAAGATAAAATTGTAAAATATACAATGATAATCCATAGGCATAATCTTAAAAAAAAAATATTTTAGAACACCTTTTTTAGTATAGCTACTATATAATTAACTTTGTCTGTCCGGCCATCCGTCAGTTTGTTTGAAACGCAATGGATGTGACTTTTTCAGCTACTATTGAAAATAGACTGCTGATTGTAAAGATACACTTGCCAGTGAGCATCCAGTGCATTACTTGGTCCGTCAGTCTGTAGGTCATGCTACAAAATACATTTGTTTTTGCATGTATTTGTTATAACTTATCATTTTCCTTTTTTCCCAATCTTTTTCTTCTAAAATTAATGTTAGTGGTGCAGCTACTCTATGTATAGCTAATTATCTCAGAATGTTTTCTTACGAAGCTACCTCAGGTGTTTGATCACTTCTGTTTAAACGAATCAGCATGCAAGTCAGGAAAAATCCCATTATAAAAGTTTCAACATTTCTGTAACAAAATGTCTGCCTCTTTGTCCTTCTGAAGCTTAAGATCTCAGTAAATAATAGTCCTATTGGACAGTGCTTTTCAGAAAATGTACCTATTAGCCATGCAATGGTTCTAGGATTTTCACTTAGGTGGTACGAAAAAATCCTCCCTCTTATCTTTATCATATTTTTTACAATACATATTATATATCTCTAATTTTTGTCGTAATCATATGAATTAGCGTTGAGATATTTAGACGGAAATGATAACACACTAAAAAGCAAAGTAAATATATAACCAAAAAATGTAACTTTTATAGTAAGAGAAAAAAGGAAGAAGTATTTGAAATACTTTATCTAACTATCTATCTATCTATCTATCTATCTATCTATCTATCTATCTATCTATCTATCTATCTATCTATCTATCTATCTATCTATCTATCTATCTGACTATCTATCTATCTATTGTAGAAGCTGGTTATTTTGATGATATAGAGCAGCTGCAACAGTTACGACTCCAAACCTCCCCCAATGCTGTCCCAAGAATTGGAAGAAGATCTGATAAGAATTTTCCTCATATTGGTATAATTATTCAACACAGATTCACAATTAGTAGCGCAGCAACAACCTAACTTTCATCTCATGAAATTGAATAAAAAATGGATTTAAAATTGTTTGGATCTTACACCAGATTATCATGTACTCTAATGAAGTGAAACTTGTAGCTGGCTTAAATAACGATCCACTCCCCATTCGCCCTTTTTAACCCATCTTTTACACCCTACTGGAAAACAAACTGACCATAAAATGATGTCCATTTTAGCAAGCTAAATTGACGTCAATTTATCCCTGAAATAATATCCATGTATATTCTATATCCATTGCAATATAGTATTGCTTTTTAAGAACTTTAGTAAATGTAATGTTTAAATATCAATACATCAACTTACAGCAAAGATTTTAGAACAAATAATTGGAACAGGTTGATATGTGAAAATTCTTTAAATATTAGCCTTGCAATTTTGCCTGCGTATTTGGTGTGTATGTTTGTCTGTGTGTAGATCTGCCTGGCGTTTAAATATTTTTTTTTTTATAAATGGATTAAACATACCCTGGTTATAGAGTAGATGCTCTACAAACAAAATGCTTGAAATAATTTATGTAGAAAACTTTTGTAATGGCTGCTATGTAGCCAGGACATTTACGAAGATTAATAAAAAATCTAAGGAAATACTTATATGTAAGTAACAGGATCTCTGTATGTGTGTATCAAAGGATCTCGCTAACCTCTGAACCGATATGGTTCTCCTTAACAGTGTTGTTTCTTATAGAACATTGATATTGTTTATAACTATTTAAAGGATGGTACTACCACCCTCCAATAGATAATCCCCCTAGAAGATAATTAACTCGGTAGTATCCTCTAGTAAATCAATAAAGAAATGAGAAAAAAAAGTCAATGACTTTACGCAATGCCTTTATTGTTCAAGTCTCTTGGTTAGTTTCATTCAAAGAATCCTTTTTCTAGAATTATTCAAACGTGGAGTTCCATTGTTTACCTTTCCTCTGGCATTTGGTGAGAAAGGACAACCCTTAGCTTATGGCAGGTCAGTAAAATATATTTTAACTCCATAAGGGCGTTTTACCTCCATAGACGTCCAAGGAGGGGAAAGTTGGGATTACCCCCCCAAAAAAATTTTAAATTTTTTGGGGGGGAAACAAAATTTACCCCTGCCAACAGATTTCAGGGGGGGTAATTACCCCTCACCCCCCAAGCAAATTTTACCCCCGGGGTTAAAATTTTTTGGGGGTGAAAAAATTTGCGGAGCGCTTCGCGCGCCATTTTACTCCCCCCTTGGACGCTCCTGTTTACCTCAGAGTGCTTAGTCGAGCACAGAAACCCCTTACCCATTATATTTGGTATAGCTCCACAGGGTTAGTATTACACAGGTATAGGCCCTGTATGGTGCAAATCTCAGCTGCGTCATCAAGTTAAAACTATCGGTCAAAGTAGTAGATTTTTTTATTTGTTCAGTTTATCTCTCTAACTATTAACTAACAGATTGGGTTCTCCGTTTTAATATTTTACATATGCCCTTGGCAAGGTTTAGGGTATTTTATTTTAATATCTAAGTCTTGGGGTGGTTTTAGGCTCTTTTACATCTCCCACTACCCCAGATGTTAGAGGACAAAGCAGCTAGTATAGATTATAAAATATCAGAAGCACGATCTAAGGGTGTGCAAAAAAAATGTGGACATTTTTAAAATTAAAATTGCGCGGCTTGTGTTAATAGTAGAAAATTCTAAAATTTAAAAATGTCCGCATTTTTTTTGCACACCCTTTATCTATATATCATACTATTCATCTATCTAAATATCTATCTATCTAGAAATACCAGAGTATCTAACCATATCTTACCATACCTGGCAGGATTTCCACCAGTTTTAAATTACTAAGAGCACTGTCTAACTATCTTACTATCTATCTAGAAATACCAGAGTATCTAACCAGATCTAACCATACCTGGCATGATTTTCACCGGATTATAAAGTACCAGGACCACTGTCTATCTATCTGTCTTACTACCTATCTAGCTAAATATCTATCTATCTAGGAATGCCCGAGTATCTAACCATACCTGGCAGGATTTTCACCGGATTATAAAGTACAAAGACCACTGTCTATCTATCTGTCTTACTACCTATCTAGCTAAATATCTATCTATCTAGGAATGCCCGAGTATCTAACCATACCTGGCAGGATTTTCACCGGATTATAAAGTACCAGGACCACTGTCTATCTATCTGTCTTACTACCTATCTAGCTAAATATCTATCTATCTAGAAATGCCCGAGTATCTAACCATACCTGGCAGGATTTTCACCGGATTATAAAGTACCAGGACCACTGTCTATCTATCTGTCTTACTATCCATCTGTCTAAATATCTTTCTATCTAGAAATGCCCGTGTATCTAACCAGATCCAACCTTACCTGGCAGGATTTCCACCGGATTATAAATTACCAGGAGCAATGTCTATCTATCCATCTGTCTAAATATCTATCTATCTAGGAATGCCCGTGTATCTAACCAGATCCAACCATACCTGGCAGGATTTCCACCGGATTATAAAGTGCCAGGAGCTGCAGGTTTTATACTTTTTTTCTGTTAGAAGCAAATAAGCCTATTTAATAATTGTTGGTCTATCAGTAGAGAAGCATCTTAAAATATTGAACAACAGAAAAAAAACAATACCTAACATACAATCTTAAAAGAAAGGTATGGGAAATACTAAATACCAAATTATGAGATTTCTTGAAAGAGAAACTTAATATTTAATAATTTTTTCCCTAAGGTGCATTGCACATACAGACATCCTACTCATTTAATTCTACTTTTTTTTTGTAGAAAAGGTAAAATTAGAGTTTGGGGGTAGAGAAGACGAAATATCAGAAGAAAACCCAACAAATGACGTCACACAGTCACAAGGATATGATCAAAACAATCTCCAGGTGAATAACTCACATTAGACTTGTAGACTCTAGACTGCGTATATTTTTAGGACCCGGACTGTCAGTGGTACTGACTTCCCAGCCAGAAAGTAGCATCACTATCGCGCTACTATAGCGCACGATATCGTGTAGCAATCGAGCACGAGTTCTTACGATATCGCTAAATAGTCGTCCAATGCACATTGACGATATGTTACGATAAGTGGTCGAAAAGGTACTTAGAGCTGCGCGATACACCTACGAACTCGTAAGTAATATCGTAAGTATCGTACGCGATATCGCATCAGTTTCGTAGCAGTTTCGTTATGGCATTGACGCATTTTTTACGACATTTAGCGATATCGCATCAATGTCGCGAGTATTTATGGGGGTCAATTAAACGATAAACGCGATTAAATCGCATAACTCGTCGCATACTAATTGTAGAAGAGCGACTCTGCTAAAAAGGATACATTGAAACAACAGCAGGGATATTAGGATGTGACAATTGATCTAAAGTCCATTCTTTTGGTTGTATTTTACTATGGGCACTACAACCACCGCAACTTCTCTTATTTTGGTAAATTTTAAAGACTTTGGGACTAGCGCAGAATGCCGCAAAATAGTTGCTCTTCTAGCAGACAAATCTAACTGAAAAAAAATAAAAATACACACTAGCAGACATGGAAGTTAAAAATGAGTATTTGTGTTGACAAATCCCAAAACAACAGTGACCTAATTCTGTCTGTCAGTATATGAATGTAACGTTTTCTATATTTTTGTTACAGAAAAGAAAACTTCCTCCTGGATTTGCTATTCCAGCTTGGCGACTTGGCAAAAGGTTGGTAAAAATAGATAGATCGATTTATACAAATACATAGATTGAGTGATAAATAGTGGCGTACAGAAGAGGGGTCAACTTCCCACAAAAATTGAAATTGGCAAGGCTTTCCTTCCCTTTTTCATTCCCAAATTGTTACACACCTCCCTGGTTACCTGGTTAATCGCTGTGCACGCCACGGGATGAAGATATATGCAGAATAAATAGATATAAAATAAACAAAAAGACAAGAGTAAAAGAAACTTAATAAAACAAAATCTGAATTGATATTTAGGTTTACGAAGAAATCAGCGGAGCCCCCTGTAGACGAACAAGAAATGGAGTACTACTGGAGAAATATTTTGAGATCCCCACAGGTTATAGTAGAGATAGATTGCATGGGTTTTCAGACAATTGTTTGACATAAATAAGAATTATATTGACAGAATAATTTGGAAACCTATTCCTGTATGTGTAATATTTCGAAAATAAATAAAATCTAAATGTTTTAGGGATTTAGATTTCATGACACATATGGAGATCCCTTCCATTCATCAAGGTAATTACAATCTACATTTTTTAATTTTTATTATTTAAAAATAATTTTCTTTTTATTAATCCTAATGACTGTGTGCTAAAATTGTTTAATTTCTTTCAAAGTAATGTTTTCAACTTTTCCAGTATGGCTTCGAATCCGATTGATTTCTGCTGGATTAAAACCGGTTCTGATGCTTACTGAAAAATCATTATTTTTAGATATAAAAGAGGGCGAAGCTTAATGCAGGAATTGAACTCTGTTCCTCTGCTTGGAAAAAGAGAAGGTATATACAACCAGAAGCTTGCAGAGGGGTGGTGTCAACTCCCACATAAAAAAAATTGGGAAGTCGTGCCTTCTCCTTTTTACACTCTCATTAAATAAGACAATATGATACAACTAATTTGATTATGTTGATAACATGGCTATCTTTTTTTATGACAGGACGCGGGTTATTTGAATGTAGCACTACAGTCAATCAAGCCTTTGATTCCAATATTTTCCTCTAAAGTCCTATTTTTATTTTTCTGCCTATTAGCCAAGGTATTACCCCCCTTCCCATTCGTCCGACATAATAGTAGTAGGGACCTTTTTTCATTGTATCAGAATTCCTATCTAATAATTAGTAAGGTTTCTGTTGTATGCTCGTCAATATCTCAGAAACACTGAAACGCTTAGGAAAGCTTCACACAGGACATTGGAAAGTTTTAGGCCATTTTATTTCTAAATTAATGTCTTTGGATGTTTAATGCAATTTTTCTGCCCTTTTCTCCATTCTATTATATTAAGGATATATTATTTCTTACACCCACCAGATTTTCATGGTCTCTATTGAATTTAAACCACAGCAGGCTAAAATAACGATACCCCTTTACCCCATCTCCTTCCATCCTACTAGACAAACGAAATGACCAATAAACTAGTTCCCTGTTATCGACCTTAATTGACGATCGTTTTCCCCTGTCACGTATATTCTGGAATCTCCATCCATATAATAAATAAGATAATTTTACTCTCCAACTTTTTGAGGCTACTAGTACTCAAACACAAATTAATTGTAAATTTTTTTAAAATTTAAATATCTCTACATTCATAAACTAACATTCACACAAGAATAAGTTTATTCTTAGAAATCCCAAACTTTTGAAATAATTTTAAGAATGATACAAACAAAGGAGGGAGAAAATTTTAAAAGTTTACATCATTTCAAGAAGTTTAAACTTTAGTTGAATTTTAGGAAATAGAAAAATAATTTCAAGAACGCTATTTTTACAGTTTGAATTTTACAAGGGCAATAATGTCCATTAAAAGTGCAAATTGATTTCTCAAGCACAGAAACACTCACATCTTATTGTGTATGTCTATTGGAAGCTCTTTATAGTACCTATAATAAGGGAATTTTTTTTAAAGAAGGTGTATCAACTTTTTTTTTATAGCTAGCCGGTTCTTTTCTTTTTTCATAGAATTCAGATATGCAATCGGTTTTTTTGTAGACCTCTTATTTTTTAAGTAATTTAAGTTTTTAAAAAAAAATTAAGTCGATTTTAAGGTACTAAAATGCAACAAAAAAAAGAAAGAAAATGGCCATTATGAACAAAAATAGTAAGATCTTTAATTTGACACCTTACTTTTTCAATTCTGTCAGGTAATTATTGAAAAAATCGATTTTATTAAACCCACGAGAATAAAAACTTTGAACTTAATTTTATCATTTCACAGGTAAAAAAATATGGGTTCATATATACCTTTAGAATCAGAAAAATATTACGAATCCATTGTAAGCAAAATTGAAAAAAAAAGTTTACAATATAGTATATAAACTACAATAAAAGGAATTATATGAAAATATCATATTATATTATACAGGCAACGTCTTAATTCTTGAATTGAGTATAAAAATGGGAAGGGGGTAAAGAGGGGGTAAAGAGGGGGTAAAAAAGTGAAGACGAAAGTGTTGCCTGAACAAAAAATATAATTGGCCATTTGTTTATTTTTTTATTTTTTTTTCAATTTTGCTTACAATGGATTCGTAATATTTTTCTGATTCTAAAGGTATATATGAACCCATATTTTTTTACCTGTGAAATGATAAAATTAAGTTCAAAGTTTTTATTCTCGTGCGTTTTAGTACCTTAAAATCGACTTAATCTTTTTTTAAAAAACTTAAATTACTTAAAAAGTAAGAGGTCTACAAAAAACGATTGCATATCTGAATTCTATGAAAAATTTTACATCTACTACTTACTAAAAGAACCGGCTAGCTATAAAAAAAAGTTGATACACCTTCTTTGGCAAAAGTACCCCGAATTACGTCATATTAGGGTAATGGATTTTTCTAATATGACAACATTTGGGAAAATTTGGCCAAAATTTTAAATTTATCCCCTTTTTTTAAAGGTACTATAAAGAGCTTCTATCTATTGAGAAAATATTTTAGAAATACAATAAAAGTAGGCATGGAGTAATTTGTCAGCAAATATTGGTTATATGAATCTACTCACAAAAATCCAGAAGTTATTAATCTTCACTGGAAGGAGAATCATATCGCTACTGACAAACAGACATCCTGTTATGCGTCGAAGCTTTTTCATTTGAGGGGGGGGGGGGGGCGGGTAATCACCCCTTTACTCCCTCCTCCACCCCATTAGACGTCCTTGGATATATCTACTTTTTAATTCATCTTTGCCTATTTACAGCATAGGTAGTCTTGCTTGTAAGTAAAGCCATGTCATATTATAGTTTTCAAATGTGTTTTTTTTTCAGAATTAAATGAAGAATCCAAAAAGCTTGCAATGTAATCATCATTTTATTTAGTACCTTTATAGTCAAGTTGTCATAAAATTACTTATTTTAGAATTTTAAATAATTTTTGGTAAAATAAGTGTATTTAGACCCTAGTTAATAAGTTTATAGCATTAAGATTAGTTATACTAGTAAAATGAGGTAACATGTTTATCTGTTTATTGAGATCTCACAAACTGCTTGACCAATAGAAGGTTTTCCTAATAAAGAAAACTTCATTTTAGTTCGTTAAGTTATGTCTAAGTGTATGGTAATTAACCCCTTTTTCTTTCCCCTGCAATTTTATATATGTCTGCAGATGCTTGGGGCGCAACCACTAGTTTTATTTACTTTAGAATTTAAGGAATTTTAGATTGTAAGTTATTTAATTACTATTCGTTATTTTTATTCTTATCTTATTTATTGACTTTTTGTTTGACAAATAAAATAAAACTTTAAATAATTTTTAAAAACTTAACAGACTTTCTGTGAATACAAAAGACCAAATGACAAAATAAACGTTGACTTAACTATGACGTTTGACAAGTTAAGCATGAATACATCTGATTAAATAAAATTTGAATTCATAAAATTGAGAACAAAAGGACAGAATATCTATTTATGACTTATGACAAAAACAGATTCTTTTTTAATGATACTTTTGATATGACCATAAGACTTAAAAAGACTCAAAATACCACAGAAAAAAAACTATAGAAAGACAAAAGTACCTTTTAAAGTTTAGCAACTTTGACAATAATCTTGTGTTTGAAATTAGAAGAACAATTATTTATAAGATTTTATTTTAGTGTAAGGATTTTATACTGTATTTTAGATTTAAGTTAAATTCGCAGCTAATAATGTTATATCATTGTATACAAAAAGTGTTTTAGCTTTATATTTTTTTAAGTAGTACATTTTTTGCCTCTCAATGCAAAGTTTTAGTTTTAAGGTTTAGTAAAATTAATTTGTTAGTTTTAATTTAGTCTGTAAGTTTAATTGCTCTTTTGTAACTGAGTAATATTTATAATTAGTAACAATTTTAAATATATATTGGATAAATATGTGTTGTTTTTAGTAGCGTAGCTGACGTATGATTCTTAATGTTCGTTCCAAGTAACGTTCCACTTGATTTAATTTATTTATCTATTTTTTGAGCCGTTATAAAAGATTAATTAGATTTCGCCTAATAAATTAAACGAAAAAAATCAATTTAAGTAGGAATCGAGGGTATTGTGGCAAACAAACATCTACAATATCCAGGGACAAAATAATTTTTTAAGGGAGAATATTTTTTTGTACATATTGTCCTATCCCTGAAATATTAAATATACAATAAAAAATCTGTTGAAAATATTTTATTTGCGTCTTTTATGACTCATTTTATACAGCAAAAAAAAACAAGGATGCGTTAAATTGATGTTAACAATTTTTTCAACTGTTGCTATGTCAGATGCACGACATAAGTAATGCGCTTTGGAGTAAGCGAAATGCCTTGGCCCAAAACAGTTACAACCCATTACAGTGTACATTTACGACTTATGGAAAAGGGTCGTTAAACAAAATAGTTGGTTGGGTGTTCATTCCCGTCCCCTAATTTGCTCAGAAAAGGAAGGAATGGCTCCCCTTAGTTATATTATTGTTAGACCTGGTCCTGCATGGAGAGTATACCCTTGCCCGACGAACAAAGTGATTTACAGAGTAGATTGTAATTACAATAGTCAGCAAATATCAAACTAAGAAATAAGCCATTCATCTTATGTAACAGAAAGGAAAACATATTTCTCCCATAGAATGTGCCTGCATGTCCTCTGGACCATTACAGACATATGACGGGTCAAGGGAGTTATAGAGTAGATGCAGAATCATCAGAAATAATATTCATTCTATTTATAACACTAGCGGCTTCGCCCCTAGCCTCTAAGGGCTTTGCCCCAAGAGATGGTAAAAAAAGTGTAAGGTGAAATTTGTAAAAAAAAAAATAATAAGAAGGACCAAGGAAATCTTCTACAAAGGAAATATTGCACAAAAAAAACCTTCTACAACGGAAATCTTCCACAAAGGAAATCTTCTACAAAGGACCAAGGATATTTCTTACAAAAAAAAAAAAAAAAAAATGGGGGGGATTTTTTTTTGTTTTTTGGGGGGTTGGGGGTGTCCCACCCCCCAAGAAAATAGCTTAAAACCACCACAGGACCAATAGGTATATACCCTGAAGAGTAGAATCCGATCGGTTCAGTGGTTACCGAGATCTTAAGGGACAGACGGACAGACATCAAGCTACTTTGTATTATAGATATGCGTACTAAAATTTATCTTATAAAGACCAAATGGCCGCCAGAGCATTACCGGCAGATGGGAAGACGGATATTTGGAGTTATAGAGTAGATTTGCTACAAAAAAAAGATTGAACGATAATAGTTATTTTTTCATCGTATCATAAACCACTTCCGCGGATATAGAATGTACAATTATAAGATTAAAACCAGATTTTTGTACATTTTTATATTCCTATCCGGTTCCTATCCTCTGGATTTGAATAAATACGATAATAGTTATTTCTCACATCGTATAATAAACAGCTTTCCGCGGATATAGAATATACAATTATAAGATTAAACCCAGATTTTTTAGCCCCGAGATGCCGTAGGCATGGGATAAAAAAAACTGGTTTTAATCTTATGATTGTATGTCTATATTCGTACAAAACTGGATATATTACGATGCTAGACATAGTTTTTTCGTATTGATGAGAACCGGTTTTAATCCGCGCCGGATGGGAAGACGGATATTTGGAGTTATAGAGTAGAGTCGCTACAAAAAAGATTGAACTATAATAGTTATTTCTTTCATCGTATTATAAACCGCTTTCCGCGGAAATAGAATGTACAATTATAAGATTGAACCAGTTTTTTTAGCCCCGAGGTGCCGAAGGCACGGTCTAAAAAAACTGGTTTTAATCTTATGATTGTACATTTTCATATTTGTAGAAAGCTGGATATTATACAATGCTAGACATAGTTTTTTTTCGCATGGATGAGAACCAGTTCCTAACTTCCTATCCACCGGATTCGACTGAATAAGAGAAATATTATTAAAATAAATAAGCACTAAAATTCCTTATGCACACGACGACTTTTAAGTAAATATTAATTTGCGGCAAATGCGCTTCTAATTTTGAAAGCTTTACAAGTTTTTCTGTACATTTTTTCCCAAACTATGCATTTAGAATACTCTAAATATATTGTTAACATATTACAGTAAAAAGGATATTTATTTTTTAATTTTTAAGAGTAATTATTTTTTTATTTCTATTATTTTTTATGTAACAAAACATAAAATGCCAAAACTCATTAAATTTAGCGCAACTTAATGGGGAAATATTATCCAAAAGGTATTTGTCCCCTTTTTTCTCCATTATGATTCTAGAATGTACGAGAGAGCTCATGAGTCAATGTAAACAAATGTTTTTTGAAAGTGATTTTGTCCGTTATCCAATATAAATGTATATTATAACGTCTTTTGTGGCTTTGGTATTCATACAAAATTGCAAAAAAATAATTACAGTTAAACCTTCTAATTTTATACTTTTATTGCACATTTCATAAAAAAAAATTTCTTCATCAAAATTCATTTTTCTTGAAAAAAAATGGTAAACTTTTTGCTTGAATTTATTTTATTTGGAATTCCATAATGATGAAGGGTTATTCTATATACTTATGTTTAGAAAACACAGTGGATTTTAAACGGATTTTTTAAATAATTAACATTAATTATATATTTTGACATTTAAAATTCCGGCTTTTTGTTGGTATGCCAATTCCTTAACAAGTAGAGGTAATATATTTACAGGCAATTTTCGATATTGCTTAACCAATATGAATTAACTTAAGATGTTAATCATAGATATAAAATCTTATCCACCTTGAATTTGTAAATAATTTAATTTGACTTGCTTTTGATTAATTTTCCTCCTAAATATGATTTGTTAACAAACGGAATCTCCAGTAGTTTTGTTATCTCTACTCTTACTTTAAAATGCACTGTGAAGGCTGACGAAATTATAAATGTTTACATTGAATACTTTCACTGAGTACAGTATAAATATTTAGTAGTTGGGCAGTTTAGGACATTTGCCTTTTAACTTTCACAAAGAACGGGTAAGATATTGTTTTTACTAATAATTTATCTGTTGAAAGAAAATTTTTGAAATGACTCACTATTTAGCGAACCATCCTTTTTTGCAATGTTAATTATTATGTTATGCATTAGTCATATATGTAAAACTATATTATATATATATATATATATAACATATTTTGCTGAGAATTTATGAAAAAAAAATGCAAATGCTTTACTTTCAAATTCACCTACTACGAGTATATGATATTTAAATGCTCAACATTATTTCTGTGATATAGCCTTTAATTTTATTGTAAAGGGTATGAAGGATCGGTATTTAATATTCAATTTTACTCTCTATTTTGATTTGAGCTTAGTATTAATTCCTATTTGAACCGTATCCCCTCTAAATTTTACCTTGTTATTGAGACTTAAATTTGTATTCTATATATTTTATAGTAGCGAAGCTACTCTATAATCCACTTTGTCTGTCAGTCCTTAACGCAAAGAGGGAAATGTCATTTATGTATGTAATTTACTTGGTTCGTCAGATATACTACAAAATATAAATATTAAATACATATTCTTTAATTTAAACTTCTGATTTTTTTTGTCCTACACTGCACTGCGTATAATTACTGACGTCATTCATGTTAAAATATGTAACTCATATTGCACAAACATAACTTAAAATGTTTTTTTTTTCTGTATACAGTCATATATTTTCAATCTCTTATTATGATACCCATATATTATCAGATTGAAACATTGTTGTTACGACTTCAAAATGGTTCGTGTTATTACACAAGAAACTTTTGACGATGTGGTCAAAGAAAATATGAAAGAGTTTGACATGGAATATGCCGATGCTGTTAAGTAAGTTTTAAAGTTTTGGAATTATTATTCCAGTGAAAAATAAGTACAATATCATAAGCGAAGCATCTCTATCATATCCTTTTCTGTATCCTGTTTTCACACAATTTTGCAACTTTATGTACAGTTGAATTTTGTTTAGACTTAAAAATTAAAGTTCTGCTTATTAAGTTTTGACACACACTCTACAAGAGTTATTGTTTGTTTGTCCTTCTTTCTTGTTTTAGAGTTTCGCTTTTATTGATATTGTATGTCATTCTTGTTAAAGTTATATTGTCACTGGATTTATGCGTCATAGAATTTTTAACATTATCACATATAAACACTTTTATCACATTTAATCTAAGTCTAGTTAAAAACATGTTTTTATTGCGTTGGTAATTTGTTTTATAATATTTTATTTACTAGCGGCTTCACCGCTTGCATCCTGGAGCTTCTTATGATAAAGGAAAGGGAGGTAGCAGAACTAGCCTAAACCCACCCTTAAAATCTTAAGCTACAGACTTAAAAAACTTTACTATAGGAATATAATTCATCTAATAGTACTTTATTTCTATTATTCAACTTTAACCTATTGTTATTTTTTAGAGAGGCGAAAGAGCAGTTTGAAAGCCAAGGTGTTAACTTAAGCAATATTGTCATCTCAGAGAAGGGTAAGGAAGGATACTTACTTAATTAATATATTTTGTAGATACTCTGGGTTGGGTAGGTTTTGTCCCCACAAGGCTAGGAACGAAAAAGAACCCCCTCCGCACTTTCAAATTATTTTACTAGTAATAGGAGGGGGTTCTGTGGCCGCTTGAGGGAAAGTACCGAGTATCTTGATTTCTTTCGCATAGTTTTCAACAGGGTTTCGGATCCGCATTGATTTTATGCGGATCCGGATCCGGATCCTCAAAATTTGGTCAGTGCGGATCCGGATCCTACTGGATCCGGATCCGGATCTTTGACAATAAAAATAAAATCACCAAATTTTTCAAAAAAATTTATTCTTCAATTCGAAGTCAAAAATACTTTTAATTTTCAAGTCTGAACCTAAACCTTAAAGATTGGCTCTCATCAAGAGAATGTCTGAGATTTTATATAAATTTAGGTAGATTTTTCCATTTTTTTCGCATTTTTTGGAGTCTAAGGATCCGGATCCGGATCCGCATTTTTTTTGCGGATCCGGATCCGGATCCTTGGACTCAAAATATGCGGATCCTTGCGGATCCGGATCCGGATCCGAAACCCTGGTTTTCAAAATATGAGAACTATGTATATTCCTAACAAAGACATGGTTAATATAATCTACAAAATCAATAGGTACTTAGTGAATTTTTGGTGAAACAGATTAAACTCATAGAATATTTAAAGGTGTTCATGAAGTAGTTGAAGCTCTAGAGAAGCTAAAACCTGAGAATGATGCTACGACAAAGATGGAAGCTCTCAAGAAAATCCAGGAACTTTGCAAGGATGATCTTGCCCAAAGGTAATAAAATAAAATATACCTTGAAGGCTATTTGATATAAGCCAAAACAATATGATTACATTAAAAGTTTAAACTACTGCCATGTCGAAATGCGTAGGTAAATAGCAAGAAGGGGGATGAATGTCCTAGCCCATTAATATAAGCTTATTGAAACTTTTCATTTTAAATAGTGAAATTGACTTTGAATGTTATTCAATAAAATAGTTGGTTATCTGTAAAAAAAAAGATAATTAAGCTGATTTTTATGCTAAATTACCAACCACACCCTTGGTATAACTTATTATAAGGCTTTCTAAATTAACTTGCAAAATATGGAACTTCATCAAACATAAATAACACAGTGGGATCTTTTGCCAAAAAACGGGACATTAAGGGTAGACAAAAGTAAACATCAATAAAAAAAGTTTGTATTTGACGAAATGATGTGATTTCTTTTGCTTTAACTCAAAAATAACATAAATTTTGCTCCTGTTAACTTTTATTGTGCTTTTGGTATGTACGTCTTGCTGTTTTGGAGGAGCGAAGCTACCCTATTTTTAAAAAATCTATAAACCTTCATAACTTTAGTTAGGATAGGAATATTTTAACAAAATCAACGTCTATGTAAATATTTCTTCAATGCAAACAATGTTTGTGAACATGAATATAGCGTCAGGTGCACCCAGTTCGAGTCCCGGCATTTTTAGGTAAGTCCAGTATAAGTAAAATAGGACACTAATAAGGCATGTTTTCTAATGTTTTTTTTACAGATATAAACAACAATAACATAATTTTCAAAACACTTTTGATTTTGTGTTAATACCTTTATTCTAAGTCTAGCTATCTTCATTTAAAGTTTGTATAAGAATATAAACATAATTACTAATATTATATTCTCTCTCAAACGTATATTTCTCTCTCTCTCTCTGATGCGTATATAATGTTTTTGCAATATTATAATTAATTCGCAAATTTGAATTTCTGCTGGACCAAAACCAGTTAGAAATACAAATTTTTTTAGAACACATGAAATTTAGCAAATTTAATTGCTAAAATAAAAGTATTTATAAGTCATCTTTTTTTAAGGACTCCTTGTTCTCTTAAATGTTCATTAAAACCGCGAGAACGGCAAAAATCGTTAAAAATAACGCCTACGGCGGCAAATAACGGCGAAATGGTTGGCCGGAGGCAAATAATGCATAAGTAAAGAAAGTTTCGCCTCAAAAAGTTTGAAAACATTGCAGAGATGACTTTGGGCTCTAAAATGACTCCTTCCCCCTCTAACGGGGGAAAATTTGAAATTAACAAGAACGAAATTGTTCAAACCATGCAATGTAAAATGCTCAATTACTCAAAAACGGACAAGAGGCCCCAGGTTGTGAAAACTGTTATATACACAATACATGTTGTATATTGATATTATTATTGCAAAACCCGGGGCCTCCTGTCCGTTTTTGGGTAAAATGGAGAAAACTGATTTTTTGGGGTTAAAAATCTTAATATTTTTGGTGAAATTCTCTCACAAAATGTCAATTTACACCATCAAAAAAATATTTTTTTAAATTTTTTCTTTAATAAGACATTGGTACAGGTATCTGAAAAGTGCCTCAATAAATTTTTTTTTCATAAGATGAACATAAATGTATTTTTTGTTGCTTTGAAAAAATTGTGTAAAAAAATCTGGAAAATCATCAAAACTGAAAAGAAATTTTTCACTACCTTTTTTAAAAATGGCATAAATCCGCCAAAAATGAATATTTTTTAAAAATTTCTTTTCTAGCTGCCTACTTACAGCCATTATTAGGTCCTAGGATAGATAAAAGTCGATTTTAGATTTTTTGGATGTCCCGATTTTTTTCAAAAGATCCCACTGTGAATAAGGTTCATTCGGAAATTTTAATGATGTTTTATTTTCTTTTTAGAGTGATGGCCACGAACAATGGTGCCTACAGCTTTCTACTGCGTTTAGCTGGGTAAGGAAATTTATACCATTTTAAATGAAAAAAAAATGTTTGCCTTTTACAATGTGACGCAAGATTTATCATTTATACAAATTGTCTTTGAAAAATTTCAAACTTATCCACATATTTGACCTTTACCGAAAGGAGTTTCAACTTATAGACACAGTTATTCTTTTTAGTGAGGATTGTTTAATTTTAAAATTATTTTAGAGAAAGTGAAAGTTTGGAGGTGAGAAAGGAAGCTTTGACAACTCTGGCCGTTGTTATGGACACTAATCCCGACCACTTGGAACCTCAAGGGGTAAGATATACGTTTAATGTTTACAGTAGCGTAGCTAATTCTTAATTACATTCAGGGTATATCCGTTCATTATATTATATTACTACCATTTAAAAACTTTTATATTGAAACTTTTAATAGACATAAAAATAAAATATGTTTTTATGTTTTTTGTGTTAAGATTTCTACCATCGAAAAATCTGTGAATCATCCCGAACTTGGTGTGGCTACTTTGGACTGGCTTCTAGTTTGCTGTGTCAGGTACGTATTAACCAATATTATCATCTAATCTTTATAATAAAGTAGGTATTTGTGTGCTGTCGTGTGTTACTTTCGATTTGTGAAACGGATAAGTAAGAACACAATGTTATTTTATTCTTACTATGATTTATCTCTTCCCAATATATAGGTAGCAGTGTATAAATTGTTAGCTTCCAAGGATTTTTAAAAGCGAAGCTTTTTTATAATTAGGGTCGGTCCGTCCGTACGTCCGTAAGTCCGTCCGTCCGTACGTTAGAATTGTTAGAATTGTCCTATCGATTTCAAACTTTGCATGGTGATTCCTGTAGTAGTTAGGTACAATTTAGAAAGCGTAGCAACTCTATAATCGTTACCAGAATGTCCGTACGTCCATTTTAAACATGTTGATTTTTTTACTTTTTTAATGACAATTTATTATGTGATAAAATCATCCGATTGATCTGATTTTTTGAGTACTGATTCCTATTACAATAAGGTACAATATTATGAGCGAAGCATCTCTATAATCAAGTATTAAAAATGTCAGTATGTCCTTAAACAGAATTCTGAATTTAAGAAGTTTTGCAACAAATTTACGTATAATTTTTTTAAACCTTATATTTTCATATTTTGTATATTCAGTTATGACACTCAACATTAATGTTCGTCTGTCATATCGTTTCAGTGCTTCGCTTTTATGGATGTTGTCATCCTTGTTCTAATTTTCAAAACATAGGTTTTTACGGGATCTCTACATTGATTCTTTCTCCTCTTCATTTAATTTTAAGTGCTATGGGTGCAGTAGCAGGTTTTGTCTATATTCAAACTCAAAGGACAGGGGCAAAGTAAGGGGGGGGGGAAGTTTGTACAGTTATAGGAAATGAAAATTCAGTATCAAATTTTGGCCTGGCCGTTTGGGCTTGTTTTTATAGTTATCAACCTAATTCTTTTTGTAAGCTCTCTTATATGATTGGATCTACCTGTAAAACTTTGAAAATTGAATTTTGGGACTTTCCCTCTAGGGGCTAGTGGGGCAAAAGACCCCCCGAAACACTAAAATTTTAAGTTATGAGCTTATTTTTAAAGATATCGAGCTGATTTTTTAAATGGAAGCTTTTATTGCATAAATGAGTTGATTAGCCATCCCATATTTCATTTTTGCACCTTACCTCTAGGGGCATGTAAGCTCAAAACTTATAAATTTTGTATTTGGGAGGGTTGTTTTACTCCAAAAGCCCCTTGAAGTAAAGTGCAAAAATGAAATATGGGGTGGCTAATCAACTCATCTATGTAATAAAAGGTTTCATTTAAAAAATCAGCTCAATATCTTTAAAAATAAGCTCATAACTTAAAATTTTAGTGTTTCGGGGGGTCTTTTGCCCCACTAGCCCCTAGAGGGAAAGTCCCAAAATTCAATTTTCAAAGTTTTACAGGTAGATCCAATCATATAAGAGAGCTTACAAAAAGAATTAGGTTGATAACTATAAAAACAAGCCCAAACGGCCAGGGCAAAATTTGGTACCGAATTTTCATTTCCTATAACTGTACAAACTTCCCCCCCCCTTATATGTTTAGCATAATATTTAAAAAGAAAATATGTTTTAGGCATGAACATAACAGACAGAACATTGTGAATAGTGGAGTTTTAGAGGAAATCAAACATGCTATTGCTAAAGGTAAAAATGAGATTTTTTTGTTATTTTCTTGAAGTTCTAATTTAATCTTTGAAGGATTATTTATTTTTATGTAAAAGTAACAGGATGTCTGTCTTTTTTTAAAGGATCCCACTAACCGTTGAACCGATATAATTTTCCTTTACTATTTAGCTTTTCATAGGTTCTGGGGGGGGGGGGGGGGGACCGGAGGGTACCACTATAACCTCTCTAGTGAAATAGTCCCTAACTTTTTTTTATTTTAGGAAATCGTGAACACCAACTGCGAGTAAGCCGTATCTGGATGGCTTTAGTTCAGGCATGTTTATACAATTACTTAAATTGATGGTTGTTTGTTGAATTTTGTGTTCTTTCTATTGTATAGGGATGAGATATTATTAGATGATAAGGAATATTTGTGGTTTAACAAATTTTATATGTTTACTACCCAGGCAAAAGTTTTTCTTGGAAAGAAAAATATACCTACCTAGAAAAATAGTGAGGATAAGTAATGTGAGGTTAATGACCATTAATAGCCTAAAACCTAATTTTTTTTTTTACAAAGCTTACCTTTCTCTTTTAGTTAACCCGCGACCGTGGCTCAACACGTAGCGCATTCGCTTGTCGTCGGGAAGGTGATAGGTTCGAATCTCGGTCCGACACCGCGTCAAAACTAAAGACGTTAAAAATGGTTCCCACTGCTACTATGTCAAATGCGCGACGTAAATAGTTAGAGTGGGGGGAATGCCTTGGCCCAAAACAGGCGCAACTCGTTACCATGCACAGTTAGGACTTCTCAGACAAAGGTCGTGCATCACAGAGAGTTGGTTGTCTGTAATGTACTGTACTACGGGTATGAGGTGAAGGACCAAGAGTCTGGCCTTGAGTTGACAAGTTGACTGTTCAGTCCAGGTGCAACTCACCCAAACGACATTAGCATTAGCATTTCTCTTTTAGTTGATGATTCAAAGTTTATTGTATGTTCAAATAAAATAGGATGATGACATCAGAGTTCCATTTGGTAAAGCCCACGACCACGCCAGAGAGATAGTAGAGAAGCATGAAGCTTTGAAAATTCTGACCAAGTCGCTCACAAACTATTCTAATGTAAGTATATCAGATTTGTCCTACGTAACAAAAAAAAACATATTATTCCATAGCATTCCCGGAAAGCCATGTATACAATTGGACACTTACTTTACTGATAAAGCAGCAATTTGAAAAAAATAAACGTTAGTACACTTTTGTGTCCTTTAATAAATGCTAAGAATCATCTTACTGTTGATTGATAAAAACATACATTTGATTTGTGCAATGCAAACATATTTTAGTATTACAGCTACTCCACCACTTGTTATTTCGTACGTCAGTCTGCTCGTGTAAGTGAGTTCGACCGCCTTCGGTAGTCAAGTAAATATCAATTTCACATTTAAATGAAAAATCAGCAACATTTTACTGTTATGATTTCAATAAGTTTATTTTTGCGCTTGTAATGGACTTTTTCTTGATAATTGCATAGTTACACAAATATTGAAGACAACTTTTTTTTTTAAAGGATGAAGAAATATTGTGTTTGTCTGTGAGTACATTGGCCTGCTTGTCTGTTAGAAACGAATATTGCCAGGTAATATTATTGGTTTGGCGTACTTTCAATCAACAGGTAGAATACATTATATAAGGATGTGTAATTGTGTCGTGCATTCTATGGCTTACTTTCAAATTCTCTATTGATGGTACTTTTAAAAAATTTAACCTAATCCCTTTTTTTTGTCATTGCGATTAAATTGTCCATTTTTACTTTTATATTCCAATTACTGAGTATCTGATGTCATTGAATTTTATAATCTTTCATTATTTTAAATCTTCTCAACTGTAACCACAAACAGAATTAAGGGGGGGGGGGAAGTTTTGACACATTTGCGTAAACCTGGCACCTAGGCTTTATCTTGGGACTGAGAGGATATATTATTAATGATAAAATCATTCTTATATGATGAATTTCACGAAGTTTTAAGATTTTTTGGATAGGCCTCCAGGTTTCGGAGCTCCAGGCCTCCAGGTGGTCTCTGTACAGGTAAAAATGAAAAGAAAATTTTTTTTTTTAAAGTTACAAATCAGCTTATAAAACAAAATATGCATCTTTTTTCTTCTAATATGTGAATAATATTACCTAAAAAATATGCATATTTTGTTTTATAAGTTGACCTGTAACTTTAAAATTTTTTTTTAATTTTTTCATTTTTACCTGTACAGAGACCACCTGGAGGCCTGGAGCTCCGTAACCTGGAGGCCTATCCTAAAAATCTTAAAACTTCGTGAAATTCATCATATAAGAATGATTTTATCATTAATAATATATCCTCTCAGTCCAAAGATAAAGCCTAGGTGCTAGGTTTACGCAAATGTGTCAACCCCCCCCCCCCCCTTCGTACTTTTAGCTGATTTTGTAACCTTACTATTTAATTTCTACGATAGCCCCGCCAAAACAGCTGAAATTGCCAAATATTTATTTTCGAATTTATTCAGCTGTTATTTATAACTATTCCTGAAAGTTGTACACTTGTTGGATACGACTAAAATATGCACTGAATTACCTGTTAATAGATTTTTTACAAGCACGGGTGTATATTCTACACAAGATAATTTTTTCCAAATGAGGGGGGGGGGGAATGGAAAAATATTTTCAGTAGTTACTCTTTATTTTATTCCCTCCCACATATTTTTCTAGTTTTGTTCACCCAAGGAGGGAAAAATGGAAAAAAAATGTTTTCAGTACCTCTTCCCCCCTTCCACATATCTTTATTTCCTCCTCCCTTTAGCAGGGGATTTCATGCAGAATCCTAAATTCAGGGGATCCCTGTTTTTTTAGTTTAGCTACGATAACTTTTTTACTTGTAGGAAGTTGTAGATGAAGGTGGCCTGCAGTTTATCCATGATATTCTCATGAATCATCGTAACAAAGTTGATCTAGGTACATACTTAAAAATACCTAATTTTTTTTAAAGGTTACAACATATAAAACGCGAAGCTCAACTAATCAAATTATAGAACCAACGAAGTTTAAACATTTTAATGTATTGAGTATTAGCACTCTTTAAAAGAATCACAATGTAAATAATCATAATTAACAATAATAAGCATTTTAACTATTTTTAAATTGTCTCTCTAATATGTTTTATTTGTTTAGTGACAAGATGTTTAGTCCTTGTGAAGGTCTTGGCTGGAAACGACAAAGTCAAGAGTGAGGTTGCCAAGGTGATTAATTTTTTATAATCTTATTTCCAGCTTTTCACAAAATCGGACTCGAATCAAATATCTGGATTTTCATATTTTCGGATTTGGATCCTAATTTTTGAGGAAAAATGGCGGATTAATTCGAAACGGATTTGGATTGTCACGTTTGCTTGTTTTTGGACCCATTGGAAGATTTCAAGTAGAAGAGGGCTAACCCGAATGGCTTTCCAGACTTGACAAATGACTAAATTACATAAAAACTAATCTATTTTTAATTATTGTAGGGAGGTGGAATTCCCCTGATCATGGCAGGTATCGAGGATCATATTATGAAGGCCAACACAGTGGACGCTGGACTACAGTCCATCACAGCTGTTTGTCTCAGGTATCACAAATTCCTGTACTAAAATATTAGCTACTAGTGGCAAAGCTACCCTAAACTCACGTTTCGTCTGTCAGTTCTGTAACGTAATGGGGGAAATATTTACTTGGCTGCTATTTAAGATACAACTGTATTTTCAGAGAAGATTCCCCTAGACAATGTCATGTGCATTCGGTTTTAAGTCATGCAACAAAATACATAAATATAGAAAATGTTTATGTATATATCATAATATATATCATACGATACATACAGGTTTCGTGATTTTCTATTGGTTTAATATTCCGTTCTCTCGTTTTCTTATGACCCAGGCCCTGAACAACTGCTCTATAACTCACATTGTCCGTTTGTACAATCCATCCATAATTGGATGTATGATCCATGTTATCTATGATTTTCAAACTTAATATTTACTCACATTATTTGGTATTAGCCTCTTAGTGCTTTAGCTAGAGTTTCTTTAGTTGTTTCAGAGATCTTGAGCTCCATCAGTGCATGTGAACAATTTTTTTATGCATTCTTATTTGTAGGCAACCCGAGAACTCGCAACAAGTAATGGAAGCTGAGGGAGCCAACCTTATCCATTCGGCTATGACTAAGCACCCTGGTAGCAAGTAAGTTCATCTTTGTTGAAGGATATAATTTAAATATTGAATTTAAAACTTGTTTTGGTCCATTTCTGGAACTGAAGGGCCTTCCCTTAAGAAAATGAGAGCACACTCATGCAATAATTAATAATTTGAAAATTAGGAATACGTTTCATTAGTTTAATTTTGAATCCTATGAAATACGATTTTAAAATGATCTACCTACACTTCTATCTATTTACATATATTTTTCAATATTGAAGGAAAGTATTATCAGCTGCCAGCTTTCGATGATGAATATTGTAATCATCCATCTATCTAAATTCTATCTATCTATTATAATCTATGTATTATAGGAAAGTGTTATCAGCTGGCGCAGCTGCTATAAGAAACATTGTTAGCAGAAACAGATCTTTATGTCAACCCTTTATTGATCTTGGAATGGAGGAGGTTCTGAATGATGCTTTGGCAAAACACGGAACCCAGGTATAGCTTTTTCCTCAAAGATTACTTTTTATACTTTTTATTTGCGGAGCGGTTTTTAAGGGGATTTTATGATGTAAAGTTGGGAGATTTATGATAAAGTATTGATCTTTCTAGATCGGAGATACCCTGAAGGCAGCCCTGAGAGACCTTGGCTTGGAGGTAGAACTTACATGTAGATGGAATCATACTGGAATTCAACTTGAAGCATAAGAAAATTATAAAAATAATCATTTTGGATTAACTTTTCTGAAAAGATCTTGTCTTTTTCTCATGTCTAATATATGAAGTATGTTATTTTTTATTAATTAAACTACACTTGTTCACTTTTTAATTTTATACTATATTACTTGCATTTATTTTATTTATTATATATGTATGTGATAATCAAGCTTTATTAATAAAAGCACGTCTAAAAAAACAAAGAAAGGAAAATCATTAAGAAAAATAGCATAACAAGACAGAATATCAATAAGTATAGCATTTACAATTTATTATTGTTAAAATTGGGATTTATCATTTTATTTAAAACTTAACTGCCTTGTTAGACCGATAAATTTATTTAATGTTTTTTCGTTTCTATACATTTGTATCGACTTAGAATATTGTGATTCTTGTTTGAATGGAATATATTTATAATTACCAAAATTGAAATCAGTAATACGCAGTATTATTTCTTATATTTATGCCTATATTATTCTTATGTTTATTTGATATTTAACCACAATAAATATTCCCTAAACTTTATATTTAACTTTCAAAGCATGCATTAATTTGTCTTGAGACAATTAACGCTAATACTTAAACTGTTAATGCTTAAAAGGAGGGTTTAATGAGAGGTTTTACTACCTCGTAATCAAGGTATGAAATAACTTGGAAACATCTCTAAAAAAGTAACAATTATGTATAGCTTTCTAGAAGTAGAACAATCGAAACAAATGAAGGTTAATAGTATTTTTTTGGGGGGTGGGGGGGTGTAAGAATACGATATAGATCTCTTTGACATTTTACTTTAATGTTGTTTCTTAGGGTCCTACATTTCATGATTATTAGGTTTTAATAATCTCCCTCTTGGCTATTTTTGTTACAAGATTAAATGCTGAATACCATTTAGCTAAAATCTAGGACAATTGAATTTACTGTATTTGTAATTTTGTAATCTACATATAATAATACTCATTAACACACAATGCACAAAATTTATATAAAAAAATTCTGTTACTATTAACTTAAAATACTATATAACATTACTAAATTTCAGGCTCTATGTAGATAAAAAGTTAAATATAATATCAAAATGTCTGTTAAAGTACCCATTTTAGACTGCTGTTGCTCATTTGAAACATTTACATCCACACAAACACAGAAGAAAGAAATCTATAAGAAGGCAATGCTTTCTTTGAATAGAAATGAGTTTTCAGAAATTGTTCTTAACGTTGCTGTTGTAGATAAAGGTGCTAATACAATACGGTTCTAAATTAAGTATAATAAGCGACAAAGTTTCAATTAAACCAGTGAATCATTTTGATTTCTTATAACACTTACCTAGTGTTTTGACAAAAATACTGTAACGACTGAAAGAGTTGAAAAACACTAGGTACATATGAACAGGTATTTACATTGACGCCACCTTTACAATCTAATTTGAAATATTAACACCAGTTAAACTTAATATTAAAACTAGGGTTGGCAATCCGCCCAATTTTTAGACCCAGAATCCGAATCCATAAAATTGCGGATTCTTGTTAATTTTTGTGACTTTACTTTTGTAGCACTCAAAAATAAATTTTAAAATGTGGCAGACGAAAACCAAGGGTATTTTATTGTCTCTTAGCTACAAGTAAAATGGTGGGTAGCATCCAAAGTTTTTTTGTGTTTTATTTTCATAGTAGCTTTTCACGCTTATTTTAGGTTAGGTTAGGTTAAATAAGGGTTAGAAAATAGCCGCTGTATACACAGCTACTGTAGGGGTTAGATTTATTTATTTATAAAAAGACACAAAATTCGGCGGATTGTCAACCTAATAAATATAAATCAACAATTTGACAACGACTCACTTATTTTAGCCTAACTATGTTTTGTAGGCATACAGACTTAGGAGATAATACAATCAGGAAGATAAATAAATGTTTATGCCTTTTGGCAGCTCCAGATTCGTTGAAATTTTATGATTGTCCTTTCAATCCTTAATATCTTCTCCATTTTAAGATATTTGATTTACTAAAACGCAAATATTTCTTTAAAATCAAGTAAACAAATATTACCTACTGCATTCAAAATAAACTAAAAGAAGTTAACTACTACCCTTAAACCATCTTTCTTTTGTTTTGTAAAATCATAGATATTGTATTAACAAAAACAAATGAAAAAAGGTGTAAAGAAAACCAGAAACATATTGCTCCAAGATGGCGACCTTACAATACACAGAAAGTTTGTTAAAGAAGGAAAGTTGACCATGGACTTTAAGGAATCCAAGGTCAAGTTGATGATTTCCAACGCGCCCAGAAATGAGCTGACTATATTTGTCAAGACTCTGGCTGCTAAAATGGCTGGAAATAAGGTTTGTAGTTGAAATATTTTCCCAGATTTTTTTCGAGAACAACTAATAAAATTGTCTTGTCCGTTAGGTACAGTTTTTCTTTTCATTTTTTGAAGTAGAAACCAAAACAACCTTCAAAAAATGATACAACTTGGAAGAATGTAAAACTGTTGTGTTCTTTTTCTACTTTTCTAATTCTAACCATTGCTATTTTCAGGACAAACCTAAGCTTACAACACGTGCCAAGTTGTTATCTGAAAAGGGTAACTCTATCGAAGAGATCAGCCCAGTCACCTCTAGGAATGTTCATTTTATTTTGGATTTTTTAATTATTTTTTATGGTAGTTTTAGATTTTCCTCGATCAAAAATATTATTATATTTTGTTCATGTTGCAAAATTGTGTAGGTAGGTATTAGGTCTAGGTAATATTTCTGGAGAAAAATAAATTGCCTAAAATAGTTATTGCTTGATGAGATACCTATTCTCTCTGAATAGAAATCAAATGGCTAAAATAGTTGTTTCTTGATGAGATATCTCTATCCCCTGTAGATGCAACAGTAAAGTGAACCTAATATTGTCATGTAGGGATATAAAAAAGATGCAGATGTCTGAGGCTGGAGGCCAGGGGTTGCTGAAGGCCAGAGGATACACGCCAAAGGTTGATTCGCCGCTGGCTTCAAGGCCTGGCTCATTGAAAAGAAAAAGGTTAGGTAGAGTTTCAATTTTCAATTTACAGAAAATGACAAAGCAGTTGTTATTATGGAGTAGAAAAATGACCTAAAACCATACTCGGGCTTTAATTTAGATTTAGAGAACTCCTATCGGTCCAGGGAAATTTGTAGGTTTTAACTTGTTTAGATTAAACAAAGAGAACTTTGGAACTCCTGGAAGAAAGTGGGAGGATAATACACCAAAACGCCAGTTACTCAAAGCAAGAAGGGCTTTACAGGTTAGTCTAAATATTTTGGCGTTGTCCCTCAACGCTTTTAGTCGAGCACAGAAACCCCTCCACTCTTATTTTGAGATAAATTAAAATAAGGAAGGATAGGGGATATTTTTTCGTTTCTATTTATCTACTTTAGGTTATACTTAAAGTTTGGGTACTGCTGGCATAGGTCCCCAGTCCCACCCACTGGGATTATAAATATATAGAATAATACACGGCACTGTTGTTGAAAAGAGACTATCCAAGGATAAACACACAGCTCAATTGAATTGTAGGAATATTTTTCGATTAAATCACATCTAATCCTTGTCAACCTGCACAAAATTAACCATATTTCATATAGTTATTTATAATAAAATCAGATACATATTTTAAAAAGTATAGGTTATTTTATAAAGATACATAGAAAAAAAATACTTTCCCCCATATTTTCAAACTATTTTAAAAATAAGAAGGTTTCAGTGCTCGTTTTTCTTTTTATGGGAAAGCTCTAATGTTTCCTTTCCCTTTTATATATTTATGTACCTACCTAATCTTTATTTGGAAAGCAATGCAAAATTGTACAATATTTGTGACAAACATTTTTACCTACCTAAGGTATATTAGGTATTTTATTTAGGAAGAAAAGGCTAAAATGATGACACGAGAACAAAAATATGTTCTGGATATGGTTAGAGGAGGCAGAAATGTTTTCTTTACAGGAATATACTTGCAATTTTAATGTTCTTAAAAGAACGATTATCCTTATCTAAAAGTAACAGGATGTCTGTATGTTAAGCGAATGATTTCGCTAACCTCTGAACCGATATGATTCTCCTTTACGGTAGAGATTCCTATAGTTTCAGACAAGGTTTATAACTATTTTTGGGGAGGATACCTTCATCCTTCCAAGAGAAATGATAACTGAATATTTCGGTTTTTGGGTAAGTAACTAATGTGATTTAAAACTTGGGCGGGCGGACATGTAATGCAAGTATTAACTTAATGGTAGGAGGCGCTGGTACTGGGAAAAGTTTTCTCATCAACAAAATTATTGGTGTCCTACCACCAGAGCACACTTTTATCACGGCTAGTACAGGTTTGTGTACATTATTATTTTTTCTGTATCTTTAAAAAGAAATTTGACCGCGGATACGTGTATATTTTTTTTAAAATCTCATGTGTTATTTTCAATTGTATACCTACCTAGGTGTGGATTGTGGAATTTAACCTAAGGTACATTTGTATTTGTTATTAAACCAACCAATCATAATTCATTAAAGTAACAAAAGTTGTTTAGCCAACGATTAAGAAAACGTTCTTATAAAACTTTGGGCACTAGTTTACTAAACAGCCCATTGTCTCCTCTCGCTCTTCTATCATTGTCCCTTCCCTGCAGAAAATGTGATATAGCAATGAAAAGGTGATTTTGCAATACAGTTAAAACTAAACCAGCATGTGTTATTTTTTTGTATTTAAAGTCTTTTTCAGTTATAAGATATATATATTAAATTAAGTCTAATATAATTAAAGAGATAAAGAATTTTAGTAATTTAAATATAATTTTTTTCAATTACATGTTTGTATAAAGTTTTTTTTACAGTTGCTTTGTTTAAACATCAAAGGGAGATAAAAATGGGCGGACTTAGGATGAGCAATATTTTATGAGCATTAATTATTTGACCATTTATGACCTCGCCTTACAACACTTTTTCAACAGCGCAGCTATTTAGTAGTAAGTGTATGTCTGTACATCTATAATTATGACATTCCGTTGCTTGACTGAAATGTTTTACAAAAATCTATTTCACCGAGGCCGTGGGTTTAATCAAATAAATCTAATAAATATAAAATAATTTCAATTGTAATGAAATTTTTCTTTTTAGATTCATACTTACAATACTTGTTTATTACAAGAGAAAAAAATTTTGCTTTAATGTTGCTGCACTACTTACATATGATATTGTCCTTGTCTTTAAATCAGTGCAGCGATTCATCTGGGGACATATTCGGGAAAAATAGGGGAATGCAGGGAATATTAATTCAAAGAGGACTATCCACGAACAAGAGCAGGTGATTCTAAGTACCTTCCAGCATTGATCCTGAGTATTTTCTTTCAGAATATAATAGGTCACTATCAATAATTAATATATTGACGAGAAAATTTATGTTTCACCACTTCAAGTTGAAGAAAAGTAAAAAAATGTCCACCATTTTTCGTTAAAGTTCTATCAAACGTTTTGTTGAGTTCGGGGTGTCTTTAATTGTCCATGTTGTCAAATGATAAAAATTAAAAAAAGTCAAAAGCACATTTAATATATCTCATATGTATGTTTAAATTAATGCTAATATGGATTAATTTAAAATCTATATAACACGAATATTCGCATATGTATCCTCAAATATCCATTTCATTAAAAGAATTAGCTTCATAAAAGTTTTCAAAATCAATTAAAATACCTAAAAAAACATGGTGAAACATAAATTTTCTCTACAATATATTAATAATATATGTTGACCTATTATATTCTGAAAGAAAATACTTAGGATCAATGCTGGAAGGTACTTAGAATCATGTGCTCTCGTACGTGGATAGTCCTCTTTAAATGGAGGTGTTGTCACCCCTCTACAAACCCCTACTACAGGCATTTTCATTTTCTTTTTAAGTTTTAAAAAGAAAAAAAAATATTTTTTTGGGGGGTGGGTAGATACCCTCCACAAAATTAGTTGAAACCTTCCCTGGACACATATGAAGCTTCACTGTAAATGAGAACCATATCGGTTTAGCGGTTAGTGAGATCCATCGCTACAGACAAAAAAAGCGTATTACTTTACATAATAGGATAAATTCTAGCGTTTGTCGTATCTATTGTTTGTCGCCTTTAGAAAAAATCTAGTGTTTGTCATATTCTAGCGTTTGTCGCATTCTAGTGTTTGTCGTATCTAGCGTATGTCGTGTCTAGGGTTTGTCTGTCTACTGTTTGTCTGTCTAGCGTTTGTCGCATCTACTGTTTGACGTATCTAGGGTTTGACGTAGTACCAATTTCGGTACTACGTCAAACCCTAGATACGTCAAACAGTAGATGCGACAAACGCTAGACAGACAAACAGTAGATACGTCAAACGCTAGACAGACAAACGATAGATACGTCAAACACTAGACTACGACAAACAGTAGAATTTGCCATTTCGCGACAAACAGTAGAATTTGTAAAGTGCGACAAACACTAGAAGCGACATACGCTAGAATATAAACTTTAAAAATATTTATAAATTTTTTCGTTCATTAATACTAAATTTATATTTCTATTAATACAGGGATCTAACTGGATAAGATAATTGCCGTAAAAATCTATGTACATCCCCTGTAGCAAAAATTAGTGGTTGAAACGTTTGAACACTCAACTTATTAAACCAACCAATCATAATTCATTAAAGTAACAAAAGTTGTTTAGCCAACGATTAAGAAAACGTTCTTATAAAACTTTGGGCACTAGTTTACTAAACAGCCCATTGTCTCCTCTCGCTCTTCTATCATTGTCCCTTCCCTGCAGAAAATGTGATATAGCAATGAAAAGGTGATTTTGCAATACAGTTAAAACTAAACCAGCATGTGTTATTTTTTTGTATTTAAAGTCTTTTTCAGTTATAAGATATATATATTAAATTAAGTCTAATATAATTAAAGAGATAAAGAATTTTAGTAATTTAAATATAATTTTTTTCAATTACATGTTTGTATAAAGTTTTTTTTACAGTTGCTTTGTTTAAACATCAAAGGGAGATAAAAATGGGCGGACTTAGGATGAGCAATATTTTATGAGCATTAATTATTTGACCATTTATGACCTCGCCTTACAACACTTTTTCAACAGCGCAGCTATTTAGTAGTAAGTGTATGTCTGTACATCTATAATTATGACATTCCGTTGCTTGACTGAAATGTTTTACAAAAATCTATTTCACCGAGGCCGTGGGTTTAATCAAATAAATCTAATAAATATAAAATAATTTCAATTGTAATGAAATTTTTCTTTTTAGATTCATACTTACAATACTTGTTTATTACAAGAGAAAAAAATTTTGCTTTAATGTTGCTGCACTACTTACATATGATATTGTCCTTGTCTTTAAATCAGTGCAGCGATTCATCTGGGGACATATTCGGGAAAAATAGGGGAATGCAGGGAATATTAATTCAAATTTAAATGGAGGTGTTGTCACCCCTCTACAAACCCCTACTACAGGCATTTTCATTTTCTTTTTAAGTTTTAAAAAGAAAAAAAAATATTTTTTTGGGGGGTGGGTAGATACCCTCCACAAAATTAGTTGAAACCTTCCCTGGACACATATGAAGCTTCACTGTAAATGAGAACCATATCGGTTTAGCGGTTAGTGAGATCCATCGCTACAGACAAAAAAAGCGTATTACTTTACATAATAGGATAAATTCTAGCGTTTGTCGTATCTATTGTTTGTCGCCTTAAGAAAAAATCTAGTGTTTGTCATATTCTAGCGTTTGTCGCATTCTAGTGTTTGTCGTATCTAGCGTATGTCGTGTCTAGGGTTTGTCTGTCTACTGTTTGTCTGTCTAGCGTTTGTCGCATCTACTGTTTGACGTATCTAGGGTTTGACGTAGTACCAATTTCGGTACTACGTCAAACCCTAGATACGTCAAACAGTAGATGCGACAAACGCTAGACAGACAAACAGTAGATACGTCAAACGCTAGACAGACAAACGATAGATACGTCAAACACTAGACTACGACAAACAGTAGAATTTGCCATTTCGCGACAAACAGTAGAATTTGTAAAGTGCGACAAACACTAGAAGCGACATACGCTAGAATATAAACTTTAAAAATATTTATAAATTTTTTCGTTCATTAATACTAAATTTATATTTCTATTAATACAGGGATCTAACTGGATAAGATAATTGCCGTAAAAATCTATGTACATCCCCTGTAGCAAAAATTAGTGGTTGAAACGTTTGAACACTCAACTTATTAAACCAACCAATCATAATTCATTAAAGTAACAAAAGTTGTTTAGCCAACGATTAAGAAAACGTTCTTATAAAACTTTGGGCACTAGTTTACTAAACAGCCCATTGTCTCCTCTCGCTCTTCTATCATTGTCCCTTCCCTGCAGAAAATGTGATATAGCAATGAAAAGGTGATTTTGCAATACAGTTAAAACTAAACCAGCATGTGTTATTTTTTTGTATTTAAAGTCTTTTTCAGTTATAAGATATATATATTAAATTAAGTCTAATATAATTAAAGAGATAAAGAATTTTAGTAATTTAAATATAATTTTTTTCAATTACATGTTTGTATAAAGTTTTTTTTACAGTTGCTTTGTTTAAACATCAAAGGGAGATAAAAATGGGCGGACTTAGGATGAGCAATATTTTATGAGCATTAATTATTTGACCATTTATGACCTCGCCTTACAACACTTTTTCAACAGCGCAGCTATTTAGTAGTAAGTGTATGTCTGTACATCTATAATTATGACATTCCGTTGCTTGACTGAAATGTTTTACAAAAATCTATTTCACCGAGGCCGTGGGTTTAATCAAATAAATCTAATAAATATAAAATAATTTCAATTGTAATGAAATTTTTCTTTTTAGATTCATACTTACAATACTTGTTTATTACAAGAGAAAAAAATTTTGCTTTAATGTTGCTGCACTACTTACATATGATATTGTCCTTGTCTTTAAATCAGTGCAGCGATTCATCTGGGGACATATTCGGGAAAAATAGGGGAATGCAGGGAATATTAATTCAAATTTAAATGGAGGTGTTGTCACCCCTCTACAAACCCCTACTACAGGCATTTTCATTTTCTTTTTAAGTTTTAAAAAGAAAAAAAAATATTTTTTTGGGGGGTGGGTAGATACCCTCCACAAAATTAGTTGAAACCTTCCCTGGACACATATGAAGCTTCACTGTAAATGAGAACCATATCGGTTTAGCGGTTAGTGAGATCCATCGCTACAGACAAAAAAAGCGTATTACTTTACATAATAGGATAAATTCTAGCGTTTGTCGTATCTATTGTTTGTCGCCTTTAGAAAAAATCTAGTGTTTGTCATATTCTAGCGTTTGTCGCATTCTAGTGTTTGTCGTATCTAGCGTATGTCGTGTCTAGGGTTTGTCTGTCTACTGTTTGTCTGTCTAGCGTTTGTCGCATCTACTGTTTGACGTATCTAGGGTTTGACGTAGTACCAATTTCGGTACTACGTCAAACCCTAGATACGTCAAACAGTAGATGCGACAAACGCTAGACAGACAAACAGTAGATACGTCAAACGCTAGACAGACAAACGATAGATACGTCAAACACTAGACTACGACAAACAGTAGAATTTGCCATTTCGCGACAAACAGTAGAATTTGTAAAGTGCGACAAACACTAGAAGCGACATACGCTAGAATATAAACTTTAAAAATATTTATAAATTTTTTCGTTCATTAATACTAAATTTATATTTCTATTAATACAGGGATCTAACTGGATAAGATAATTGCCGTAAAAATCTATGTACATCCCCTGTAGCAAAAATTAGTGGTTGAAACGTTTGAACACTCAACTTATTAAACCAACCAATCATAATTCATTAAAGTAACAAAAGTTGTTTAGCCAACGATTAAGAAAACGTTCTTATAAAACTTTGGGCACTAGTTTACTAAACAGCCCATTGTCTCCTCTCGCTCTTCTATCATTGTCCCTTCCCTGCAGAAAATGTGATATAGCAATGAAAAGGTGATTTTGCAATACAGTTAAAACTAAACCAGCATGTGTTATTTTTTTGTATTTAAAGGAAGCCTGCAATAAATACCACGCTTTAACTGCTGAAAGACTGCCACAAGTAGACCAAATACCCCAAATTTGAAGCCTTTAGCTTCTATAACAAAAAAGTTCTAGGCATTTTAAAATGACATTTTTTGTACATAAAAATTTTGAAAGAATTGCAATGCTCATGTTGAAAACTTTGAAATTAAACTACGTGGCCTATAAACAAACTTATAAGCTTATTTTTGTCATAAATTTAGGTTTCCAGTAACTAATTATATTTTTACAATAGAAATACCACTTTTTATAGTCAAAATCATTAAAAAAAATTAAGTTCTACTTGCGTTGTACCGAATGTACTGTAGCCAATCAGAAGGCTGAATCAGCTTAACAACCAATCACAGCTAAGCTTGTATTAGTTTACCCCTTTGTTTCCGCTATGATTTTCGTTTTAAAATGCTATCTAAATTGATTTTTTTTCATAGATTTTGACTATAAAATGTGGTGTTTTTATTGTAAAAATGTAATCAGTTACAGGCAATCTAAGTTTCTGACAAAGATAAGGTTATAATTTTGTGTCTAGGCGACGTAATTTAATATTGTTTTTTCTTTTATGAGCATTGGAAATCTTTCAAAAATTCCATTGTACATAAAATGCTATTTTGAAATGCCTAGAACTTTTTTGTTATTGAAGCTGAAGGCTTTAAATTTGGGGTACTAGGTCTTCTTGTGGCAGTCTTTTAGCAGTTAAAGCGTGTTATTTCTTGCAGGCGTCCTTTAAAGTCTTTTTCAGTTATAAGATATATATATTAAATTAAGTCTAATATAATTAAAGAGATAAAGAATTTTAGTAATTTAAATATAATTTTTTTCAATTACATGTTTGTATAAAGTTTTTTTTACAGTTGCTTTGTTTAAACATCAAAGGGAGATAAAAATGGGCGGACTTAGGATGAGCAATATTTTATGAGCATTAATTATTTGACCATTTATGACCTCGCCTTACAACACTTTTTCAACAGCGCAGCTATTTAGTAGTAAGTGTATGTCTGTACATCTATAATTATGACATTCCGTTGCTTGACTGAAATGTTTTACAAAAATCTATTTCACCGAGGCCGTGGGTTTAATCAAATAAATCTAATAAATATAAAATAATTTCAATTGTAATGAAATTTTTCTTTTTAGATTCATACTTACAATACTTGTTTATTACAAGAGAAAAAAATTTTGCTTTAATGTTGCTGCACTACTTACATATGATATTGTCCTTGTCTTTAAATCAGTGCAGCGATTCATCTGGGGACATATTCGGGAAAAATAGGGGAATGCAGGGAATATTAATTCAAATTTAAATGGAGGTGTTGTCACCCCTCTACAAACCCCTACTACAGGCATTTTCATTTTCTTTTTAAGTTTTAAAAAGAAAAAAAAATATTTTTTTGGGGGGTGGGTAGATACCCTCCACAAAATTAGTTGAAACCTTCCCTGGACACATATGAAGCTTCACTGTAAATGAGAACCATATCGGTTTAGCGGTTAGTGAGATCCATCGCTACAGACAAAAAAAGCGTATTACTTTACATAATAGGATAAATTCTAGCGTTTGTCGTATCTATTGTTTGTCGCCTTTAGAAAAAATCTAGTGTTTGTCATATTCTAGCGTTTGTCGCATTCTAGTGTTTGTCGTATCTAGCGTATGTCGTGTCTAGGGTTTGTCTGTCTACTGTTTGTCTGTCTAGCGTTTGTCGCATCTACTGTTTGACGTATCTAGGGTTTGACGTAGTACCAATTTCGGTACTACGTCAAACCCTAGATACGTCAAACAGTAGATGCGACAAACGCTAGACAGACAAACAGTAGATACGTCAAACGCTAGACAGACAAACGATAGATACGTCAAACACTAGACTACGACAAACAGTAGAATTTGCCATTTCGCGACAAACAGTAGAATTTGTAAAGTGCGACAAACACTAGAAGCGACATACGCTAGAATATAAACTTTAAAAATATTTATAAATTTTTTCGTTCATTAATACTAAATTTATATTTCTATTAATACAGGGATCTAACTGGATAAGATAATTGCCGTAAAAATCTATGTACATCCCCTGTAGCAAAAATTAGTGGTTGAAACGTTTGAACACTCAACTTATTAAACCAACCAATCATAATTCATTAAAGTAACAAAAGTTGTTTAGCCAACGATTAAGAAAACGTTCTTATAAAACTTTGGGCACTAGTTTACTAAACAGCCCATTGTCTCCTCTCGCTCTTCTATCATTGTCCCTTCCCTGCAGAAAATGTGATATAGCAATGAAAAGGTGATTTTGCAATACAGTTAAAACTAAACCAGCATGTGTTATTTTTTTGTATTTAAAGTCTTTTTCAGTTATAAGATATATATATTAAATTAAGTCTAATATAATTAAAGAGATAAAGAATTTTAGTAATTTAAATATAATTTTTTTCAATTACATGTTTGTATAAAGTTTTTTTTACAGTTGCTTTGTTTAAACATCAAAGGGAGATAAAAATGGGCGGACTTAGGATGAGCAATATTTTATGAGCATTAATTATTTGACCATTTATGACCTCGCCTTACAACACTTTTTCAACAGCGCAGCTATTTAGTAGTAAGTGTATGTCTGTACATCTATAATTATGACATTCCGTTGCTTGACTGAAATGTTTTACAAAAATCTATTTCACCGAGGCCGTGGGTTTAATCAAATAAATCTAATAAATATAAAATAATTTCAATTGTAATGAAATTTTTCTTTTTAGATTCATACTTACAATACTTGTTTATTACAAGAGAAAAAAATTTTGCTTTAATGTTGCTGCACTACTTACATATGATATTGTCCTTGTCTTTAAATCAGTGCAGCGATTCATCTGGGGACATATTCGGGAAAAATAGGGGAATGCAGGGAATATTAATTCAAATTTTAAATGGAGGTGTTGTCACCCCTCTACAAACCCCTACTACAGGCATTTTCATTTTCTTTTTAAGTTTTAAAAAGAAAAAAAAATATTTTTTTGGGGGGTGGGTAGATACCCTCCACAAAATTAGTTGAAACCTTCCCTGGACACATATGAAGCTTCACTGTAAATGAGAACCATATCGGTTTAGCGGTTAGTGAGATCCATCGCTACAGACAAAAAAAGCGTATTACTTTACATAATAGGATAAATTCTAGCGTTTGTCGTATCTATTGTTTGTCGCCTTTAGAAAAAATCTAGTGTTTGTCATATTCTAGCGTTTGTCGCATTCTAGTGTTTGTCGTATCTAGCGTATGTCGTGTCTAGGGTTTGTCTGTCTACTGTTTGTCTGTCTAGCGTTTGTCGCATCTACTGTTTGACGTATCTAGGGTTTGACGTAGTACCGTCAATTTCAAGTTTATAAGCTACTCCCCCATGCCTACAAGGAGATTGAATGTGTTATAAGATTAACCCTAAATCAATAGACATACTATATAATATTTAGATTACGCTTCTGACCCGATTTTTCGTCAAATCTTAAAAGGAGACGATATATTATTGTTTACTTTCGACTCAAGCTGAGGTGGATTCTTTAAAAAATAGACTCGCTACTCGATGGTGAGGCAAAATTATTTTTGTGAAAAATCATCCAAAAGCTTAAAAATTAAAACAAAATCATATGTTTATACCCCTTTTATGATTTTATTTAATTTTTGTAGATTTTTTATGCGATTTTTGAGGAATTTTCACAAAAAATAATTTTGCCCCACCAGCTAATTTTTTTTAAAGAATCCACCTCTGTTTGAAGCTTTCTCATTTATGACGAAATTTTTGAGCAAGTAAGTTTGATTCAGTAAAGCTTTGTACTAATATTGTTTACAGCTGACTTATATCTATTTATGAAATGAAAAAAAGCATGCGTTTGTAATGAAATGTGTACACAATTTTAACCTATGAGATTTAATGTAGGTACCGATGGGATTCTCCTATTGGCTTAATCAGACATTACCTCTCTTGTCTTACTACCTTTATTCCTAAATCTTACAAAACCTAACCTTCCCTCCCTCAAATTTGAATTATTTTAGAATTAAGGGGAGATTCAGTGCTAAATAGGCACTATGAGTGAATACACTATTTACCTAATGTTCCTTTACTTTTTTATGTTCTTAGGTGTAGCCGCTTTTCAAATTGGAGGAACTACCCTGCACACGTTTGCTGGAATAGGCCACGGCACTGCCCCCACCGCCAAGTGTGTGGAACTAGCCGCGAGAAAAACCGTCAGCGCACAGTGGAGGAAATGTAAACATCTTATCATTGATGAAATATCTATGATTGATGGAAATTATTTCAAAAAGCTGGAAGCCGTTGCAAGAGCAATCAAGGGAAGTGATAAGCCTTTCGGCGGTATCCAACTCATTTTAACCGGCGATTTTCTGCAGCTGCCGCCGGTCACCAAGGGGGATGAGGAGAGAAGGTTTGCTTTTGAGACTAGTGCATGGCAGAGATGTGTTCAGGTTGATACTTTTAATTAATATTTTTTTAGAGAGTGTGGGGAAGGGGGGGATTTTCACCATCTTTACTATTTTACATGTGATTAAATTGTAGAAGAAAGAGTAATCCCTTACTATTTCCCCTTACTCCATTAAAAAAAAACTTTAGATAGACATAAAACACCAACATAAGTTATGTTCATAATTAGTAAAGCAATAACAAGAAAAATCTTTTTGGTGATAAATAAATACCTATTTAATTGAAGTATTTAAAAAAGATAAGATATGACATTATTATTTAAACAAATCTATTTCAGCTAAGTATATAAGTTTATATGTAGAAATCTTACTTTAACGAATTTTGTTATTGTTATTAAGAAAGAAAATATACTATATAGGTGAACATTGAGTTAACCGAGGTGAAGAGACAATCAGATGAAAACTTGGTGTCAATATTGAACAAGCTGAGGCTGGGACAGTGTGGAGATATGGAGACACAAATATTAGCAGGAACATGTTTGTTGATATTATTATAAAATAATTATGTGAATAAGATAACTAGGACATTAGAAGCCATATTTAACGCATCAATTACAAACTACGAAGTCTTATGCAATAAAAAATACCTAACTAATAAAGATTAATAATGTAGAAAACTTTATGGCAATATTAGCAAAGTTTAGCCAAATTATCTAAGGCATTGTGCGTAGTTCAGTGTATATGAATTGAATTGGTTAACATTATTGATATATTAATACTTGGATGTTGCACCAGATTTAAAAGTAAGCTCGCAGCTGGCTAAAATAACGATTCTACCTATCCACCCCCTTTACCCAACTTCCTCCCCTCCTTCTAAACGACAGACCAATGAATGAGGTCCATATTAGCAAGCTAAATTCATCCAGAAACAAGGTAATGACAAGGATTTACACTAGTTAATGATAGTTATACACAGGGCGACCACTGCATACTATATATACTATTTATACTATATAGGATGAATTTGGATACTATATCATACTATATGACCAAAATTTACTATATATACTATATATTATTACCTTTACTTGACCAAAATTTACTATATATACTATATAATATTTCATTTATATAACAAAAAACGAATATTGTCAGTTTTGTGACAACGTCTCTTAACCCTTTACAGTCGGGCCCCTTGCCGCACCTTTGTCGGTCGGGGGGGGGGGGGGGGGGGGCGTTCAACGCCCCCCCTTATTATCTCAGTTTCTGTTAGAGCTAGAGGGCTAAATTTGTTAGTGCAAGTCCCCTGTTTGATAATGAATATCCGACCTTGTATAAGTCTAAGTCAATTTTCGCTTCCTTCACCCTTTTATTTAACAACCTTTGTTTTTAGGTCTTTTTTTACCTAAAAATTTCAAACGGCTGTTATTTTTGAAGCTAGAAGAACAATTTTTTTCCAGAAAATGTTTATCTTTATGTAAATTTTACATTAGAAATATCAAAATATAAATTTCAGCGGCCTCAGCTGTACTTGGCAGCTGTCAGCCGCCGCAGTCGGCGGTCGGCAGGAAAACGGCGTACTTTATGAAATCTTAATACGCTATGTAGACATGTCAGAAAAGCTTAAGTTTAAAATTTGAAGTCTCTTAGTCAAAAATTGCGGCAACAGGAGCCTTTTAAAGATTTCTGGAGACCTGCAGGATCATACCTGGAACCTGAAAGTTACTTAAACACCTGTATAATTGTATTTCATATAAGGATGTACTACTAGAGGATATTTTAGTATTTTGGTATGATACAATCTTTAATTAATAAATAGCATCTATAAAGATGCTTATGTTGTTTAATAAACCTCCTTAAATTTAAAATTTTTATTTTATGCGTGTACAGAGTCCACCTGGAGGCCTGCAGCTCCTAAACCTGAAGGCCAATTTTATTTTTTCCTCCTTATATATAAAGAACCTCCAAATATAAGCTTATTTTGTTTAACTAATATACCATTAACTGTTCAATTGAGGGAAGTTTGATTTTTTACCTGTCCAGAGTCTGCAGGACCAGAACTTAGAGGTCGATTTTAATTTTTTTCTTCAGTTATGTTATGTTAATCCAAAAAGATGAATATTCTTTTTTATATGTTGACCTCTAACTCTTCAAATAAGAAATTTGAATTTTTTACCTGTCCAGAGTGGACATGAAGGCCTACAGGACCAGAACTTGGAGGCTGATTTAAATTTTTTCTTTAGAAATGTTAATAGCATTAAAAAAGATGCATATTTTGTTTTATTAGTTGGCCTCTAACTCTTCAAATAAAAAAATATCTAACCTGTCCAGAGTGGACCTGGAGGAATAAAAGACCAGAACTTAGAGACCTATTTTAATTTTTTTTCCTTTATGTTAATAACATCCAAAAAGATGCATATTTTGTTTTATAAGTTGATCTCTAACTCTTCAAACAGAAATTTGAATTATTTATTTGTCCAGAAACCACCTTCCAGATAGCCTGCAGCGCCTGAACCTAAGACCTTTCCAAAAAATAATTAAATATATGTGAAATGCTAATTAAAAGTAAACTTTTATCCTAAATAACCTATAGTCTCACATTAATACCTAGCCTAATAATCACAGAGTAATCCCCTTATATGTGAAATTGCTTTGATAACAGATATGCTTTGAATTGATGATGTATATACTATGTATTACTTAATAATTCTAAGTCCGATAATATATCATACTATATGAGTTTTAAAAAATATACTATATATACTATATGGATTAAAAAAATATACTATAAAAATACTATATTTTTTTTGTTTTGGAGTGGTCGCCCTGTATACAAAAGCTTGCTTCTTAAAACTTTGTATATACTAGAGATAAGACAACAGATAATAAATAAACGCCCCTCTCATCCAAAGTCCTATTTATCGCCATAAATAACAAATATATGTTATGATACAGAAACGAAGAAGAACAATTTCAAAGACCTGGGAATCTTGCCAACCAAGCTGTGCACCCACTCTGATGATGTTAATATGATCAATACTAAGGAGCTTCATAAATGTCAGGGAGAAGAAAAGGTGAATTTATTCATGAAACAGAACATTAGGTGCTTCTTTCAAAGTGGTTGTCGAGCATTGACTACCCCCCTCCCTATAACCATTAGAAATAAATTCAAAATAAGGGTGGATAGTAGTTTTTTTCTTCTTATACTCTGCGGACTCGGAGCCTTTATCTATTATAACCTAACATATTCTGAGCTAATATATGGGGAGAGGGGTTTCTGTGTTAGACTAGTCACTTTGAGGGAAACCACATAATATTAGGAGGGAAGTCTGATAAACAATTAATGTTTATCTGCTTCTATACTGTTATTGAGAAAGACCATACCTACATACCATTTAAGAGACAATTCTATAATGTAAAACGTTGGTGTTAACAAAACTATACGAATGAAGAAACGCTATGTTTTTAAAATTGTACACGTTTAAAATCTTACAGCAAAGTTTAAAATGCATTGGACGATTTTAACATTTTTAAATATTAATTTAGGTGTACCGAGCTCAAGATTCAGATTCGAATATGACAAGATTTCTAAATACTTGTACACCTGTGGATGATATTCTCAGGCTTAGAGTTGGGGCACAGGTGATTATTTTTATATAATAGTAACAGGATGTCTGTCTGTATTTGTGTCTCTCTGAAAACAGCCTTTTCGATATGATTCTGCTTTACAGAAAAGATTCTTGCAGGTCTATGGAAGGTTTATGACTATTTTTGGGGAGGATATCTCCTTCCGCCCAAGAGAAATCGCGCCTAGAAAAATATGACTCCCCCCTAAAAAAAACTTTTTTTTTATAAAACTATAATTGAAGTGCCCAACCCCAACCCCCCCTTACTCCCAAGTACCCCAAGAGGCCTATAGTTGTACTAGTTCAAAATCAACAAAGTGCCAAGTATACATACCTACCTTTCAAGTTTGCGTGTATCTTTCATTTAGGTAATATTATATTCTATTTACAGAGTATTTACTCTATCCCAGAGACACCGAATATTTTATTTTGGCGTTTAAAAAATATTTTTTAAGGTTATGTTGCTGAAAAATCTAAATGTTCAGCGTGGACTTGTGAACGGTGCTAGAGGCGCTGTAGAAAGCTTCAGTCAAGAAGGCTTTCCCATTGTTAGGTAATTGGATCTTAATGGACGACAGATTGATATTTATCTACAATGATGATAAACAAAATTATCTCTTCTTACCAAAAGTTTTTAAGCCTAATAATGAGAGATCGTGTTTTTAACAATAATTTTTCAGTCTATTGTAAACTCCCTCCTTTGATTAAAATTTTTGCTCTTGTATTCCGAGATCTCTACATTAGAGCACCAAACCCTAAGTCAAGTCTGCAAAAATATTTTTCTATAAAATTCTTATTTAGATTTATCAGCGGCCGTAAGGAGGAAGTAAAGCTGGAGAAATGGCAGGTGAAATCTGGAGTGGGTACAACTCTAGTCAGGACACAGTTACCTCTTAAGTTAGCATGGGCTTTCTCCATTCATAAGTCTCAAGGCATGACTCTTGACTGTGTTGAGGTGAGGACATTGAATTTGTGTATTGAGGCTTAAATTAACCTCTAACCCTTTCTTACAATCTTTACCCAAAAAGTAGTCAGGATATAATATTTACCCCTGTAGTTGGCATGGGCTTTCTCAATTCACAAGTCTCAAGGCATGACTCTGGATTGTGTTGAGGTAAGAACAACCTACAACCTCCTCAACCCTCCCCTCCCTCAATTATTATAGTCAATCAAAGATATTTTTAGAAATAAGTATACCTAAGGAAGATAATACTTCAGTTTATCTGCAAACCCTATTATTATCCCATTTATTATATAATAGAATATTTACCAAAGAATTTAGGGGTGGAGCCAACGATGGGGATTTTTGTAAGATTTATAGAGATTTTTGCTCAGATGCATAAGATTTAAAAGTTTTTAATAGTTATTAAACATTAATCAAAACTAGACGTTTTTTTTAGATAATTATGGCTTTCTGTTTGGTTAATTTATTATTTGTCACACTTTCTATATTATTCACTAGCGTCTACGCCCCCTAGAGGCCTCTAGGGGCACTTGAGGAGCAGAGAGTCGAATTTAATAACCCAATTTCTTATTTTAGATTTTAAAAGGAAAAGTAAAAAAATTTGGGTTGGGGGGGCGAAATTTTTTTTTCTTTCGGGGGGGCAGTTTTCGTTTTTTTTTTGGGGGGGGGTGTCCCCCCCCCTCCCCCAAGAAAATAGTTATAAACCTTCCCGGGACCTATGAGAAGCTTCCCTGTTAAGGAGAACCCGATCGGTTTAGCGGTTAGCGAGATCCTCCGGTATAGACACACAAACATACAGACAGCCTGTTACTTTGGTATATTATTCATATATTTGTCTATTAATATACATTAATTTTAGGTATCATTATCTCGTGTATTTGAATGTGGTCAAGCCTATGTAGCCCTGAGTCGAGCTAAGTCACTGGAATCTCTAAGAATTCTGGATTTCAAGCCTGGTTGTGTCAGGAATGTAGAGATAACTTTGTTGTTTTGTCTTATTATTTTTACTTTGTCAGTAATTTTTACTCTTTTACTTACAAGTAGGTACCTATGCACATTTTATTCTCACATATAACCCATTAACACAGCGCACTATCAAAATTCTTTCACATCTTTCATTTTTTTTTTACCTCACCCATAATTTTTCGAGTTTTCCCCCCTACCTAAATTTTTTTTATCCCTCCCGCCCCCTTTAGCAGGGAATCCCATGCAGAATGTACACCCCTACAAAAATGCCTTTTTATCATTGCTGCGTTTCTTAATATGCAAATTTATCCTTTTTTTGTTTGCTTTTTTTAAAATTTCACATAGTTAACTCTAATAAATGAAAACAGGGCTGACGCAAAGGTTATTAAATTCTACCAGAATCTCAAATGTGAAGCTCTACCCGGACAAGAGAGAAATGTAGAATAGATTCACATTTACATATAATTATCCTTTTATCTTCATTCAAATTATAGAAATGTTTATGAAAAACTTATTGTTGAAAACTCAACTGCAATATTGATAGAACGGGGGGAAAGAGGAAAGTTACGCTTAAGTTATGCAACACACACTCCCTTATTCCCCCCACAAATTTAATCCGTAAAGGCTCGTATTTGTGAGGAGAAATTAATTTAGATTAATTTAGGCAAAACTTCCTCCACGTGTTAAGAACTACTTTTTTTTATGTTCTGTAACTTTGTATGAATTTAGTTGTATTGTTTACCATTGACTGTTGCTTAATTATTGTTTTTTTTACTTCGTAATCATTGTATTGTATTGTGATTTTTATAAAGTACCTGATTGACAATCTTTGCTTACCTATTCTATGATCTAAATATTTAAAATATTTGATGTACCTGAAATTTTTTTTATATAGAAAATGTATTTTTTTTAGCAAATCAACAAATTGGATAATATTTTACAATGATTGTTTTGGTGTAAAAAGTTGACTTATGTTAGCTTATTTATTTTTCATTAGGATAATTGATTAAGATATGTAACGAACAATTGCAGATTTTCTTTTCTTTAAAATCAAAATGTCCAACAATATTAATGATCCCCGCCGTCCTGACCGTATTCAGCGGTACGTGGCGCCGACGGCGGTTGTAAATGCCAGCGGCGAACGTAAAGACGTTCCCGGAGAGGTACGTTTTGTTTCTAGTAGCGAAGCTACTCTATAACTTAATTTGACTTTTTGTACGTACAACTTAGTTTTCAAATATTTTCATCATTTATGGTACATCTTAAAGGGAATCATGTAATAACGAGAGCAAGTGATCTTTGTACCTTAGAAAACTTTTTTTTTTATATTTCTCCAGAGTATTTCCAAGAGATTTCTTTACGCGATCTTTAGTTTGTCCATTGCAGAACATTTATTACAGGACCTGACCCCCGACTACATGAACGTGTTGGGGATGATCTTCTCTATGTGCGCCCTGATGCTGAGGATCAAGTGGTGCTCCTGGGTGGCCGTCTTCTGCTCCTGTGTATCATTTGCAAATACTAAATACACGGATGACACTAAGCAGGCGTGTTCACAGTTTCATTTCATTTTCTATGCATTTTTAGAAAAATTATTTCCATTATTTAAAATATTTTTTTTTCTTGTAATTTATATCGCCCTTAGAAGTGAATCTACTCTTTAGATAGGCTATGTTAATACGCTTGAGACATTTATTAAAACTAAAAAAACAAATCCTTTCATTAAAGTTCTTATAAGAAAATATATTGAAATGAATTGCTCGCAAAGGGGTTAACTATTATAATTAACTGAAAGAAGGGGAATGATAATTTTTCCTTATAATGAAGATTGGGTATTTGTTTGCCAAAAAAAAACAATTTAAAAATATCCAAGAAAAAAAAATCTTCTAAATTAATTTAAAGAATACCTAGACAATAAAACTGTACACCTTACCCAGATCATGTCGAGCTTTATGTTGAGCATCTCAGCTGTGGTCATGTCCTATCTGCAGAACCCCTCGCCCATGCCTCTACCCTTCTCTTCCTAGAACTAACTAATGAATCAGCAATGTTTTGTACAAGATTGGTCTTCTAATAAAACACGATCCCAGAAATTTTGTACCATTTTTAAATAGTAAATTAATTGTGTTTTTGTCTTGATTTTAATTTCAGTTGTTAAAATTTACATTTAGGGAAAAATGGTTACTCTCAACTAACTGATTATTTTATTGTGTTGTTAAATTATTGATTTTGTTGTAATTGTGTTTTAGGAATTTTTGATTTAGGGAATAATAAATTGATCTCTTTGTATTATTACAGTTTACATTATTATGTACTCTTCGCATTTAGAGCAAAATAATGTATACTCTTTGCATTGAAGACTAAGTTACGTAATAATAGTGTAAACTTTTGTATTACAGATAATTAAAATGGCAGACACAGATCATCAGATGCCAAGTTTAAAGAAACCAATAAGACCTTTCTTTAACCCATCTTCACCCCCAGATGAGGAGCATTCAAATGATGCCCTGTTAACCTTGGCTATGTTTAGCTTTGTTATGTTCACATTGCCTATTGGAATATTTTATTTTGGTTAGAATTATTAATATGATTTTTATCTTAAATGTTTCTAAAGAAATTTTAAAAAAGCTTTTTTTTTACTTTAGAAGTCCAGTTCATAGGAATAAGATATCTAAACATATTTTATTTATTTTTTGAGACTCACTATTATTTTGTGAATATACCTAGCTATTCTTCTTTTAAAACTATTTTAAGAAATATAAATATATTTTAGTTCGAGATTATTTAATAACCAACCAATATGATGAAATCTACACAATTGTTGGTCCTGTATTAGCAGCTATGATCACTGTTAATATAATCATTGTTATTTATGTGTATAGAGCTTATCAGGTAAGGTTATTATTAGTTCTGCAACCACAAATACGTCATTAAATATCGTCTCATAATTGACTGTCACAGTTTTTCTATACTTTTTAGTTGTTGCAATACTAACAAGATTGCCTGCCTTATTTCATAAAAATTTAAGTTATATAAATTGAATGGGTGCTTTCTCTCAAAGTTCTTAGCACCTAGCAAGCACAGAAACCTCCCCTCCTCTTATTTAAAAAAAAATAAGCCAAATTTCTGCGCGCCCGCGGGGCTATAACCGTGCATAAGCCAATAACTACGGGGCTACACTTCACTAAAATATAACCTAATCCAACCTGACCTAAAGTATAAAAACAAGCAGAAATTAAATTACCCCGTCCCCTATTTTTTTCCTATGATTTTAGATAAGTAGGCCGAGGTTTTCTGTGCTCGCCTAGGCATCACTTTAAGAGAAACCGCCAATCTATTATTTATTTTAGATTGAGAAGAGAGAAAGCAATGGCGGAAAACAAAAGACACAATAACGTCAATAATCCAAAACTAAATTTTGCAATGCATTTGTATACTAATTGTTATTGAAAGGGATAGTTCCACGATGGGGATTTATTTTAATGTTAATGATTTTTTTACATTAGTACATCAATGTTCCATTTACAGGAATTATTATGTTTTACTTTGTAATAATAAAAAAATGCAACATGAGGTAAACCTGAACCTGAAGTTTCTTTCGATTTTCATTTTACAAATGTTATACCTATACCTTTCGTTAAGCTACCCTTTTATAATTTAATTAATATAAAACTATGATAATTTATGAACATTTTAAATTAATTTCTGTGCTTGTACCTGATTTTTGTAAGTTGTATTTATTTTGAATTTTGCTTCTTAAAATTAAGGGATTAGACACTAAAAGAGATAACATAAAGTTTAGGTATACTTTATTCGATCTCTCAAATATGATTGTTTAATCGTATATGGTATCCTAAAAAGGTTCCAAATATGTGTTTACGATATCATATGTAAAGTAACGTACCCCACCTCTGGTAATCAATAATTGTTTTGACTAACATATATTTTCCTATTATAACAAAAGGCTATTCACATATTTTTGATTTAAGAATTGTAATATATTTTGCATAGGTAGCTATTAAAGTATTGTGATATGATTTCAGAATTATGCAATGGCATGGGGCGTAACAAATTTCAAAAATCATTTTTAACTCGTCTGCTAGATTCTGTTCCTGGCAAACAAACTTTTGGAGTTTACAGGTTTTTTATTTAGTAGATTTATTACCTAGTTATAATTAACTATTTCAGTGAATTGCCTCCTAACGTCTTACTAAGCTAAAATAAAGTTATTCAAGAACGTCTCGGCTTTTTGTTTAGGGTAGTGTAAAAATTTAATTACCCTAAAGGGTGGGAGACGGGGGTAAATAAAATTTGGTAAAAAGAAGTATGCCAAATAGTTCACGTCATTTTTAGCCCCCTCCCCCCCCCCCCACGTCTTCCTCTTTGACGGTCTGAGGTCCATTTAATTACATCGTCCGCCAACTTTAATTCTAAAATTACTGAGTCAAATGGTTATTTTTCGAATATTACAGATTTGTACATTTTTTAGATTTCTGCCATTTTTCTTTGTATTTGGCGGTGCCCTCGAGTTTTCTATGATCAACTGGACAGGAAATAGTTTTTACATTTTTCAATTTTACCCCAAAAAAACTAAGATTATTAGGTATAAGTTCAGCGGAAGCAAACCCGATTCTTTTTATATGGAGTAATGGTAGAAAAAAAAACATTTCATATTTTTGAAGAAAAACATTTAACAAAAAATGGCGTTGAATGTTTTTCTTATTAGCAATAGAAATGTAAACATTTTTTTTGCTCATATTAGGTGTATTTTGAATAAAAACTATTAATAATAGTCGGTGAAACAAACTTCTACAAGACTTACAAGAAACGTCAACGTAAGTTGTTTCTGATTTACATATTAACCCTGCGACCGTGGCTCAACATGTAGCGCATCAGCTCGTCGTCGGGAAGGTGATAGGTTCGAATCTCGGTCCGACACCGCGTCATAACTAAAGACGTTAAAAATTGTTCCCACTGCTACTATGTCAGATGCGCGACGTAAATAGTTAGAGTGGGGGGAATGCCTTGGCCCAAAACAGGCGCAACTCGTTACCATGCACAGTTGGGACTTCTCAGACAAAGGTCGTGCATCTCAGAGAGTTGGTTGTCTGATGGGTGAATGGACGCTTTACACTGCAATCATAAGCGGAGTATGATTCAAGGTGCGTGGAGAAGAGGTCTAGTACCCGAGCGACACCTAGCCCCCTAGAGTCTTATCATTCTTATCTTTTCTGATTTACATAAATAATTTTCAATCAAAAAAATTTACCTAAATATTTACTATACTCATATTTTTTACAAAGAGGAGGTAGGTTGTGCTAAAATTCCGTAAAGGTGTGAGTTTTAAGACTTAAAAACAGTAGTAGAACGCTAATATTCAATAAATACAAATATATAAAATAAAATTTGTCTATGGTTCTATTCAATACGGAATACACATATTTAGTGAATATTATCGTTCTACTTTAAGCCTTAGAACTCACACTTTTACGGAATTTTAGCACTTTCTACCTCCCCCTTTTTTCATAAAATGTATTTCCCTAAATCGAATGACTTTGACACACAATTTTAAGAGGTTTTTTTGTAAAAAAAAAAAATTCCTTAAGCGTTCAAGTAAGATTCATTTTAGTTCAAAATCTGCAAGAACTGCAAGAGTCTGTAGAATCTCAGGCGAACTCAAAATAATCAGTAAATCTACACCTCAATTATCCAGAAGCCTGTCTATCTGTACACAGTACACATGCCTGCAGGTCAGTATTGTTCAGGGATAGGTTAATAGTTGGTAATATTTCCTTCCTGTTTGGGAACATTAAATGGCAAAAAAAACATTCTCACACAGAATAACAATTTTTAAACCGATGGTGAAACTGTAATAAATTTTGAATCTTTCGTTAACTCTTGGAAAACTGTTACCCCACCTTTTCCCCCACTCCTGAAAATAAACTTATTTCTAACGCCGGTCGCTCTTTTTTCCTAACCTAACTTAGGATTGCGTGAGATTTTTGTCGGCTGCGCTACTGTCTATGGCAGCTGGTTCACAAACTGTTCACATATTAATGATATATTATTTTTTTCATATTTGGGAGTTTCTGTTTTCACCTACGTGAGATTTTTGTCGGCTGCGCTACTGTCTATGGCAGCTGGTTCACAAACTATTCACATACCTATTTATGATATATTGTTTTTATATATATTTCTACGTGAGATTTTTGTCGGCTGCGCTACTGTCTTTAGCAGCTGGTTCACAAACTATTCATATGTTAATGTTATATGATTTTTATTTAGGGGTTTCTGTTTTCACCTACGTGAGATTTTTATCAGCTTCGCTACTGTCTATGGCAGCTGGTTCACAAACTGTTCATCTATACTACAGACCGCTTGAGGAATAGATTATTTAGATTAATGATATTTAAATAGTTAGGTTAAGATACATGTCCCTTTTGTTTTATATTTCTTTCTTCTGCCCTTAACATTGTGTTCTTTTTAAAAGCGAAGCTTTTCTATAATTAGGGTCGGTCCGTCCGTCCGAGATAGATAGCTTTTATTCGTTAATTTAGGCAGGTTAGAATTGACCTATCGATTTCAAACTTTGCATGATGATTCCTGTAGTAGTTAGGTACGAGTTAGAAAGCGTAGCAACTCTATAATCATTACCAGAATGTCCGTACGTCCATTTTAAACATGTTGATTTTTCTACTTTTTTAAAAACAAATTTTTATGTGATCTAATTTTCCGTTTGATCTGATTTTTTGTATATTGATTCCTGAGACAACAAAGAACAATAGTATAAACGAAGCAACTCTATAAGTCCTAAAAATGTAAGTATGTCCATAAACATTATCCTGTATCAAGCAGTGTTTCAACAAATTTACTTACAATTTTGCTTCGACTCATTCGATTCTTTTATATTCTGATTATTCAGTTTCAGACACTTTACAAATGTTAATGTCCGTTTGTCCTTCCGTTTCAGTGCTTCGCTTTTATGGATGTTGTCATCCTTGTTATAAAAAGAAATGCTAAAAACTTGTTTAACCTCATTAAAATATTAAATGAAAACAAGAATTGCATATTACCTGAACTTTTGTGTTGAAAAATGTCAAGTTAAATTATCCTGTTTAAAGGACATAGAGGAAATAGTGAAAGAGACGCAAGAAAAAGTTCTTCCCCCAGAAATCAAAGAAATCATCAAGAAAAGCCGCGGAGAAGCGAACAAATAACTTTTTTTATTTGTTGCAACCAAGTGAAATTCTAGAATGCCTATTTATCAATATTTTGGCCAGCCCGCCAAATACCATGGCAAACCCCTCTTCCATATTCTCTCCAACCTTAAGGTAATACCTAGTCAATTGAAATATTTTAGAATTCAGAATATAGTGTGTTCATAAGTACCGCAATAGTAACGAGCAAACACCACTATCAATTAAAAGTTCATTATAAAAGGGTTGCATTTCTTAATCAATCTATAAAATATATTTTTTTAAGATACCTAGATAAAAAAATTGAAATTCATATAGGTATATTTTAAATGCTTTTACTTTTTCTCACATTGTCTTAGCTTGACCGAATGTTGGCATGTGTCTTTAAATTATTTCTTTTTTTCTAGAATTTTGGTCGGGGAAGAATAATTACAAGAGCTGGCTTTAAGGGCGATGAAAAACCCTCTTTTTACAGGTAAAAGATTTATTAACCCTAATACTTATGTTATGGAATTTGGTGTTCAAGCTTGTAACTTAAGATATTATAAACTGCTAAAATGATTTGTCTGCAATTTTAACCTAAACTTTGTTACTATTCAGGGATCTAAAAGGATAAGACATTATCAAAAGTCTCCAAAGTTGTTATTCCAACGAATAAGAAAACGTTATTATAAAACTTTGGGGACTAGTGCAATTAACAGCCTATTGTCCCCTCTCTCTCTGGTTACTATTGTTTATAATTGTCTTTTTTATAGGGTTCTATTTGCTCAACCCTTGATGGACCAGAAGAATGAGGAAGGAAGAGTTATTGTTGAAAAGGTAAATTTTTTTTATTTAAGTACCTACCTACATTAGGAAAGTCTGTCATTATATTAGAGATTTTGTATTTAAGGTATTAAAGGACATCTTAAAAGATTCATAAGTTTCATAGAAAAAAGTAAAATTAGGTACAAGTTAGGTACTTAAACAAGGAACATAAAAATTATACCAAAGCAACGAAGCAAGGAATATGTCTAGTATTCTCGGTTTTTAATAGAGACAATTTACGAAATAAACAAATACACTAATACACTGAAAACTGCCATTTTTTATCGAACTATGGAATTCAATCACACTTTATCATTCTTTTAAAGACAAACGGACGGATGGACAAAGCCAAGTTTTTTTTTAAGTTTGGCTACTGAATATTTTTTATTTTAGGTTAGAAATGGAGTGAAATACACAGAGCCTGTTGATTTGAGCAAAATTGCTCCACTCCCTGATTTTATTCTTATTCCCAAAGATTTAGAGGACAGTTTTTGTAAGGTAATGTTTCGCTATTGTTGAGTTTATTTTTTGGCTGCTTTTAAAGTAAACTTATTTTTCCTCTAACTTTTGTGTCAGTCAAAAATAAAGTCATCATTTTTATTACAGACAACTTATTTAACTGCTCGCCACTTGTTACTCGTTTTACCTGTATATGGCTCAGGGCATTTTTGTAATATTACTTTCATTGCACAGCGTCCGACGTAAAAGTAGTAGGAACCATTTTTAATGAATTGCGTTGAGGCTAGAATCGAACCTCCAACATGTTGACATCCAACAGTATGCTGAAGTCGAAAAAAATAGGTACCTATATATTTTTTTTTATTTTCAGTGGTCTGAAATACGTGATTATTCATCAGAAAAAGATGTGGTTAAGGAACCTAAATATTATACAATGCCTCCTTTACTCAAGTAAGATTTACAAAGATAGAAATTGTGTTATAAATTAATGCAGCTTTAGAAACTGCCTCTTATTCCTGAGCTTCGCTAGTATAGGTGTTGATGTCCTTGTTTTACTAAGGATATCGGATGGGTTGTTCTTTTGTGGGTAAATAGAGGATCTTGGGATTTATCCATGTCAAAGTACAGAAATCTGACCCCTTACAATTATAGTTTCAAAGCTAAGTACTTCACTTAAGATATGGGGAAAAAACTTCGTCATGATACTAAACTTTGGAACTCCATAGATATTTGGTTTTATTTATTTTAAAAATAATGGGATCAGGTTTATGTATTCCAAAAATGACCCAATCCATATTGGTCCTTTGATACTGGTCCTACTTAGTAAATATTTTTTTTTTTAAATACTACTTTTTCCATAAACCCCCCCACCCCCAATAACCACCTATTTTTACTCTTAAGGAAAAAAAATATAGAGGTTTAATGGGGGATTGGTTGTGAAATATACACCCACCCCTGTCTCAAAAACAATCAATATGATGATATTTGTTTAGGCTTTACATGGAAAGAGAAATGAAGATGAGAGGAGCTGAAAATACAGAGGAATCATTTTTACTTCCTCATTACAAAACTTATCAGAAAAAGGTAACAGATTGTTTAAAAAACGTGTTTACTTTACATCATAGAAATAAGTAAGTTTGGGATAATTAAGAAATTTAAGTTATTGAATACGGATTATCTACTTTAATCTCCTACCCCTCCCTCCCCCTCTGCTGACCTTTGTTCTCTGGACAAGATTTATTGGCTCACTTTGCGTAATCAATCTTTGCCTTATGTAATTTAATTTAATTAAATCTACCTCCATGAGCAAAATTGTATTTTTAAATGATTTAGGTATATTGCCTTTTTGGTGTGACGTCATATTGATCAGTTTTTATTGAATCTGAACAAAAATTGTGTTTTATTTCAGAATGCCGACGTTTTGGATAAGGATAAGATTGAAACTTATCAAGAAACTGTTACAAGGTAGTATACTTTTGTTACTGTATAGCTTCTTTTAAAATTTCTAGCGGCTACACCCTTAGAGGCCTCTAGTGGTACTTGAGGGGGGGGGGGGTTGAATTCAATAACCAATTTTTTTTGATTTGAAAAAGAAAAAAAAAATCGGGGGGTGAGGATAATTTTTTTCCAGGGGCGATTTCTCTTGGGAGGGTAGTGTTATCCTTCTCCAAAATAATTGTAAACCTTTCTAGGACCTATTAGAACCTACCTTGTAAAAGAGAACCATATCGGTTCATTGGTTAGCGAGATCCTTTGCAACAGACAAAAAAAGCTTACTACTTTATGATAAACTATACATGTCGTTTGATTCTTGAAAAACTACCATATTGATTAAAAAATGAAAATAATATATGCAATTATTACTCCGCTCCTTGTAATGTAATTTAAGTCTAATTCTTGTTATCGTCATTTTGTATTTTAATTTTGCCACTTATAATTGAAAGATAAGCATTTATTAAACAAGGGCAATTGTGCACACAAATAACTACATATAAGCCTAATTAAAAGGACTTATTTTAGCAGGCATTGTGAATAAATAACAAAATATGACAAATTCGTCAGATATCTTAATTTCCTGTCTTTAATATTTTCCAATAAACAATAAATCTTATTGGGACATATTAACGTACAGACAGTTCCTATTTATAGAGAAGCTGCGCTAATAATATGTAATCAGTACATACTTTAATATTGCCAGTTGAAAAGTATGAATTTATTTGTATGGTTTCTCATTCTTAGCATTGATATTTTTTTTGAATTAAGTTATTACAAAATGTTTCCATTTACTTTAGCTTGTTAGAATTAAATTAATATATTAAATTGATTCGTGAAAAAATAATTTTTTTTAAACGAATTTTAAACTTTTGATTTGACTAACAAATGTGGCTATTAGGGTGACTCAAAATGCAAAAAAAATTGGCGCGGTTTTTTTGGTATCAATTGTCATTATATCATAAAAGGTAATGTGTTTGAATAATACGCCAATTGAATTTTAAAAACATTTGATTTTGAGTCACCGTATTTGTACACTTATAGCTGTTAAGCAAGCATTTATGCAATTGCATTCCATATCAGAGATGGATAAACACCAGGTTTTTTTTAAATAAAGAACAAACCAGTTTTTTTTTGTTTAAACCGTTTTTTTTGGTTCAAACCGTTTTTTTTTTATAAAAACTAGTTTTTATTGGTTTTTTAATAATATCCAAATAATAGGCCTGCCCACCCCCCCCCCCTTTTTTACCCCCTTCCCCTTTTTCTCACCCCCCAATTTTTGACTATTTTTTACATTATAAAAAGATATAACTGGAAAGATAGGCCTTTGTATAAATATTTAAAAAAAACATTTAAATTTTAAACCATCCCACCTTGGTTTCTTTAAGCTTGTTTTTTTTTGTTTAAACCACTTGATTTAAACCACGTGGTTTTTTTTATGCCATCTCTGTTCCATATGTTTTTGAATCTATCTAAACTTCAAGGCATTGATGTAAAAATTATGTTTTACTCAAATATTTTATATACCTACTTTTTGTTATTTAATTAATTGATTTTTAAATCTTGATATGTAAATTTTTCTCATTCTACTTTTATCATAAATCTATCATGTACAATGTACATGCGATCTTTGTATACTCTTTGTGCTAACTAAAATAAATGTACTCATTGCATGCTCTATATATTTAGAATTAGATATAGACTCTTTGTATTGTAGATGCGAGGGAACAGCTCAATATAGATATTCTGATGCTGTGAGCAAAGAATTTGAATTTGGAGTGGGCAGTGAGGATGGAAACAAACAGGTTGTGGACAAGCTACCAGAAGAAATGCCTTTTCCAACTCCATTTGTAGGTAAGATGATCATTTATATGATTACAAGATAATGATATTGTGAAAAAAATGGACATAAGATACGTGGATATATTGATAGGGGAAATATTTTGTCAAAATAGGTTGCTAATATGGACCTCATTTATTGGTCTGTTCGTTCATCCACTAGGAGGTGAGGAGATAGGGTATCGATATTTTAGCTAGCTGCGAATATCACTTTATTAGAGTACATAGTGCAACATCCAAGTAATAGTATATCGATTTATGTAGGTAAATATTGGGTTCGACGAAAACTTTATGATAAATAAGTTTAATGTTTAACACATGAGAGTTTAAGTTAATAGGTGCTATCAGATGCTGGGTAAAAAGCCAATCAGTCGATTGTAAAAAATAATTACCTACATAATAAATGAATCAAATATTTTCAGGAATTCGCTTGTACAAGATTCCATGGAGTAACATGGACAAGAGAAACCGTGAAGACCCTAGACCTCCCCCACAAGATTAGAATGGAAAAGTCTACATCAATTGTTTTATGCCTAACCAAAAAAGGATTTAGTTTTTTGCTTAAATTTATTTTTACAATCTTCTTTTGTTGTAAACTATAGATAAATTTTTGTATTTATTAGTCTATAATAATTTACACCAGAGTCCCCCCCTGTGCAATTTTCTTGGTTGCAGAATAATTTTTTACTCTGAATTTCAGACTTGTACATAATGCTTGAGTTGTGATGGATTTTGTAAAGCTGCTGATGTCAGGCTGGCAGCACGGTGCCAAATCTAGGTTTTATAAATACCAGGTTAATAACTTTTTACTAGTTCTCAATTTAAAAAAAATCAGCTTAAGTCTAGAATGTTTAAACTTAGATGTCTATATCTATAATTCATAAGTTCCATAGAACTAATATGTGTTTTTTCATCCTTTCCCAATGAGAGACAAAAAAAAATACATTTTATGACCAACATTTTGCTCAAAATTTTTTTGTTTTGTCTTCTAGAATAATTTTATCAATAATTGAAAAGTTTAGTTTAATTTTCTATTATTCATTTAGGAAAAGTTAAAAAGTGTCAACTGGAAGAATGAACGAGCGCCAAAAAATGAGCCATACAATCCTACGCCAATAGAACATGTTGCCAACATTATCACTCATGGGGTGAGTTATTTATGAGTATTACTCATATGGTACTTTATAAATGAGTCATTTAATTCAATACAAATAGATTATGGTGCCAAATTACTACATATAGGGGTGAGTTATTTATGAGTTTTGCTTAGGCGCTACTAAGATAATGAGCCATATCACCCCAAAAAAAGGACATTTAGCTTAGTTCATATGAAAAGACACAAGTTTTATGAGAACTAATCTTGTTATCTCTACTTTTAGGTTCTGGTCATTCCTACTTTCTGGTTAAGCAAAAATTTAATCCTATCAGCTGATTCTCCTCAACAATACTTTTCAGCTGTCGTGTACGGTCTGGTTCTTACAGGTTAGTATCACAGCTAAGCTATTCTATGATTTGTATATGACCGTTCGTAATATTCACCCAGCAGTAAAAGGATTTAGTCTGTTGCTAATATATGAATATATTTTCAAAAAAAATTTAGATTTATGGAATTTGTCTTTTATTGTCGAATTACAACTCTTATAATGAAGATAACTAGATGACTATTTTATGTTAATCATATTGTATGTTTAGGGTTATTTACAGTATCTACAATTTTTCATACAGTAGCCGCCTTTAGTACAAAAAGGTAATGAATTAATTCTACATTAGGTAAGTTCTTAGTGGTTATAGGCAGGGGTAAATGGAAGAATGCAGAAAGGGAGTTTAGCTAAAAGTTTTTTGTTTAGAAAGAAAATATTCTTTTTCTAACCCAGTGAAAATTATACTCACAAAAAGACATACTACTACGTTTCATACCAAATATATGATAACCTATTTTTAGTATATGGAGAAACTTATTTCACCGAGCAGACAGAGCTATGATATATTTGTTCATAGCTGGATCTTACACCCCTTGGTTGCAGCTTAAAAACCTTACTGGTGTTTCCACAGAGCTTAGGTAAGTGAAAAAAAAAGAAAAAAAAATTTTATGTTTTTTCTCGTATTCATTCGAATCCGGTGGATAGGAACCGGTTTTCATCCATCCAAAAAAAACTATGTCTAGCATTGTATTATATCCAGCTTTCTTCGAATATAAAAATGTACAATCATAAGATAAAAACCAGTTTTTTTAGCCAGTGCCTTCGGCACCTCGGGGCTAAAAATACTGGTTTTAATCTTATAATTGTACATTCTATATCCGCGGAAAGCTGTTTATAATACGATGCGATAAATAACTAATACCGACATATATCTATTTTCTGTCAATTGTTTTTATTTTATTTTTTAGATGGTTTGTATGGGTATTATCAACATTGGGCATTCTCTACCAACAACTATTCCATGAAAAATATAAGGTAAAAGATCAAAAAAATGCACCAAACTTTTTTCGCATCTCTGCAAAATGTGCATTCAATATTTCTGGAATTTAAAAGTCGTTTTAAACAGGAACGATAGGCATTTTTTTCAAATCAAATGAATAAGAGACAAAGACTTAGCTTAGATTGAATTACGTTTTTTTTTACAAAACATTTAATAAACTTTATTTTCAGGCATTAGAAACCTTTTTCTATGTTGTGATTGCTTTGCTGCCTTCTCTTGCTGTTTTTCAAATGGTAAGTAGTTTTTTTTTCGGCTACCAGCACGGAAAAATAAATACACTTCAAATAGGTAGGTACTTAATTAAAATTATATCCTTTCAAAAATGTGTAGATTTGGTTCTTTCAATTTCGTATTTTCTATAACCCTGCACAAAACTTAAAATTAAAAAAAATAATTTAAAATTAACTTTTTGTATCTTTATCAGACCAACATTTTTTTGTAGGAGGAGTTGAGTGGAATAAATGAGCTAAAAATGGGTGGTGCCATCTATATGACTGGAGTTGTATTCTTTAAGGTAAATAGTTGCATTAAGCGGTGGGTCATCCCCCCTCCCCTCACCTACTTTTATTTCTTGTTTTAAATGGAATTATAATTTTTAAAGGGGCGGGGATTTTAATTATGGTTCCATGTAGAGAAGTACCTAATCAAATAATTCATCAGCTAACAGGATATCTTAGTAATAACACACAGACAGACATCCTGCTACTTCTTTGATAAAGATTTTTTTTTATTTTTGATAAAGATTTTTTTTATTTTTGATAAAGATTTATTTTTTATTTTTAGAGTGATGGGGTGATACCACTAGCGCATGCAATCTGGCACATACACGTGGTTCTGGGAGCTATGATACATTATTATGCTGTTGATGTATATTTAATAGGTAATAATCTAGTTATTCTTATCTCGCTACTGATTGAAAATACCTTCATGTTTAAGAATTTTTTAGTAGTTAAAAAGGTCTAAACTTTTAAATTGTAAGCAGTTCGGTTTAGTCGTTTCCAAACATCTTTGCTTTCATACTTTTATTAAAATTAAATTATTTTTAAGGCCCAGTAGAGGAAATCGCTGCAATTCAAGCCCAAGCCATTGGAATGTCTTAAACAAACACCAGAGAGAGAAAGGACAAACTAAACTAGAGGAATAACCTGAAGAGGAGAAACGCAACTTTGTTCTGAAATCAGAGTACAATATAACCTAACCTTAACATGATTATGAAAAATATTTCTTATACCTACAAAGTAACCCCTGCGATTTAAAATATTAAACAAAGAATTATCAATAGGATACAGTTATTTAGCGATTTAAATCTAAATTATTAGAATATTTTCTTCAAAAATATAAATAAATTAAATTATATTTAAGGAAAATGAATCTAAAAGATACACGATTTTAAAAAGGTGAAGAAGCTGATTGTTTTCTATTGTATTATTTAAAAATATCATATGATCCAAAATAACAAAAAGTACAATAATAAAAATATCTTCCAATTTATATTTCTAGTAATTGAACACAAAATATTTCAAATCTAATACAGCCAAACAGAGCATGCAAACAAATATTGTTTGTAAAGCAGCTACCTACTCTTCAACTAAAGGATTATGCCTGTAAATTAACTGTAAAACTAACTTCCTTGTTTATTGACAGTTTTGAAATTAAACTTTTGATAAACAATAGCAAAGTACTGAAAAGATGCCTATAAATTTTGTCATTATCTGACCTAACTGTACTTCTTCCATCTACGAATTGTTTAATTTGTTATTGCTGCGCTACTTACGAAATTTATTCCTTGATTTTTCTTATTTTGATATTAACTTTGAGTTTATAATGCTAGTCACTTTTAATTTTAATCCTAAAGGATTGAAAGTTGAGATTTTAATATTAAATGTTTTTTATGATATATGTGTTATAAGCAATAATTATTTATTATAAATATATAACTAGGTAAATACGTATTATTGTTAAGAACTTTTCAAAAGCGAAGCTTTTCTATAATTAGGGTCGGTCCGTCCGTCCGTCCGTAACGGATAGCTTTTTTCATTAATTTAGACATGTTAGAATTGCCCTATCGATTTCAAATTTTGCATGGTGATTCCTTTAGTAGTTAGGTACGATTTAGAAAGCGTAGCAACTCTATAATCATTACCAAAATGTCCGTACGTCCATTTTAAACATGTTGATTTTTTTACTTTTTTAAATAGCTTTTTTCGTTAATTTAGGCATGTTAGAATTGTCCTATCGATTTCAAATTTTGCGTGGGGATTCCTATAATAGTTAGGTACGAGTTAGAAAGCGTAGCAACTCTTTAATCATTACCAGAATGTCCGTACGTCTATTTTAAACATGTTGATTTTTTTACATTTTAACAACAAATTTATATGTGACCTAATTATCTGATTTATCTGATTTTTGGTATACTGATTCCTGGGACAACAAAGTACAATATTATAAGAGAAGCAACTTTATAATCAAGTCCTAAAAATGTAAGTATGTCCATAAACATTATCCTGTATCAAGCAGTTTTTCAACAAATTTACTTACAATTTTGCTTTGACTCTTATACATTCGCATTCTAATTATTCAGTTCTGACATTATACAAGTGTTGATGTCCGTTTGTCCTACCGTTTCAGAGCTTTGCTTTTATGGATGTTGTCATCCTTGTTTTAACTTAAACTATTGTTCTTCTTGAGGGGGATGGACACTTGGTCAATAACAGAGGGGGGGGGGGGGGGGATTGGATCATATGATCAAATATGAGAAACGGCAAGAAAAGTTTGGTGCATGGTAGTTAAGTGTATATAGGTATTTTGCACAAGATTTTTTTCCCCGGCTGCAGAATATTTTTTTTTTCATCCCCTCCCCCTCCCTTCCATCTAGTTTTAGAAAAACATAAAAAGTATTTTTTACACTCTTTATTTTATTTTTTTTACCCCTCACATATTTATTGACTTATTTCCTGGAAAAAATGTTTTCAGTACTCGAATGGTATTTTTATTTTTCTCCCCTCCAAAATATTTTCCCACTTCCCCTTATTAACAGAGGATCTCATTCAGAATAACCCCCTGGTTTGCTGTTTGATATAAACCTGTTTGCCAATCCTCCAACTCCCTTTTCTCTGCTAAAACTGACAAAGTATCCATCCCCCCATTTTATCTTGATATAAATATATATTTTAATTATTATCTACTCCTATAATACTGTAAACCAAGAAGCATTTATTGTTACAATTTTACTGTAATAAAATATATATTTTACCCCTTCGACTAATACTGTAATAGTTATTTCTCGCATCGTATTATAAACGGCTTTCCGCGGATATAGAATGTACAATTATAAGATTAAAACCAGTTTTTTAGCCCCTAGGTGCCGTAGGCACGGGCTAAAAAAACTGGTTTCAATCTTATGATTGTACATTTTTATATTCGTAGAAAGCTGGATATAATACGATGCTAGACATAGTTTTTTCGTATGGATGAGAACCAGTTCCTATCCACCGGATTCGAATGAATATGAGAATAATATATTAATTACCTAATAACTTTTTTATATCAACAGGGTGGTGTAACTTGAATATTTAGATTTAAAAACTTAAATATAAGACTAAATAAGTCTACGTGTAATTGGTTCAATAAACTTTACAGGCCATGTATACAAATATTCATGTTTTACTCTCCTGATGTTATAAACTTTTCAGTACATGTAAAAGTATTTTTTCAGAGAATTTGAATTGGTCCTTTTAAATGCACATTGATTCAATAACTTAAATCGCCATTTGGTCATCCATTACCCATCCCCTCCTGCCTCCCCATTTTGGTATAAGAGGGGGGGGGGGAAGTTTTGACACATTTGCGGAAACCTGGCACCTAGGCTTTATCTTTGGACTGAGAGGATAGGTTATTAGAGATAAAATCATTCTAATATGATGAATTTCACGAAGTTTTAAGATTTTTTTGATAGGCCTCCAGGTTCCGGAGCTCCAGGCCTCCAGGTGCTCTCTGTACAGGCAAAAATGAAAAAAAAAATTAAGTTACAAATCAACTTATAAAACTTAAAAGATGCATATTTTGTTTTATAAGTTGACCTGTAACTTTAAAAAAAAAAAAAAATTTTCATTTTTACCTGTACAGAGACCACCTGGAGGCCTGGAGCTCCGGAACCTGGAGGCATATCCAAAAAATCTTAAAACTTAGTGAAATTCATCATATAAGAATGATGTTATCATTAATAACCTATCCTCTCAGTCCAAAGATAAAGCCTAGGTGCCAGGTTTACGCAAATGTGACAAAACTCCCCCCCCCCCCCCTAATTATTTTCAAAAATATGCAATCTCTCTTCCGGTGTAACAGCCTGTAACATTACTTAATATAACTATGAAGAGAATCTTGCTAATACTTTCTTTTTATTGGGGAGGGCCCGGGGTAGTTATGGTGCTTCAATTGCAAAATACACGAATTTACCCTAGAAATAGTACAATAGATAGATTGTTAACTTCCATAGTAAATATGTAATATTTAGTGCCAAATTTCAATCAATTTTTATACAAAAACACCGTTCAAGCAATATTTATAAAGCTTATCATGGCTCTGCAGTCGCGCATTTTTATTAGGTTTCTACTAGAATCTACGCCTGCAAAGATTGGCACACTTGCGGTTAAATATTGTGCAGAATAGGCAGCTGCGGGGGTTCAATAAAAGCATGCGGATGCGGGCCGGGCATCGAGCTGAAGCTCTGAATTCTATATTAGCCAACTAAAACTTCCTTTTACTAAACCTTAAGGCCAATTTAACACATAATAATTTGATTCATTAACTGATCCTCCTCTATTACAGGGAAAGAACAATGGACGATGAAGTAAGGTGGGGGGGGGGAGTTCTGACACATTTGCGTAAACCTTGTGTATAGGCTTCATCTTTAGACTGAGAGGATAGGTTATTAGGGATAAAATCATTCTTATATGATGAATTTCCCCCAGATTTAAGATTTTTTGGATAGGCCTCCAGGTTCCGGAGCTCCAGGCCTCCAGGTGGTCTCTCTACAGGTAAAAATGAAAAAAAAAATTTTTTTTAAGAGTTAGATGTCAGCTTATGAGACAAAATATGTATGTTTTTTCTTCAAATATGTGAATAACAATCAAAAAGAAGCATATTTTGTTTTATATGTTAACCTCTAACTCTTAAAAAAAAATCTTATTTTTAATTTTTACATGTACAGAGACCACCTGGAGGCCTGGAGCTCCGGAACCTGGAGGCCTATCCAAAAAAAAGCTTAAATCTGGGGGAAATTTATCATATAAGAATTATTTTTTCCCTAATAGCCTATCCTCTCAGTCCAAAGATAAAGCCTATACACCAGGTTTACGCAAATGTGTCAGACCTCCCCCCCCCCCCTTATTTCCCTTATTTCTTACATTTCAATTTTGAGTACCTAAGGAAGTTTGGTCAATTTAACTGCCAATGCATTGGTTTCTCAAGTTTTGACAACACTTGTTAATGTTTAAAGTTTTGCAATATTCCTATAGGTAGATATAATATCACAATTGCCAACTATTTATGCCATTGTTAAAAAATTTCTAATATTCCAAATAAGTACAATATTTCTAACTTTACACCATGTTTAAATGTTCCTTACTACATACTAATTAAATATAGATTATTATATACCTAAATGTTATCTATTATTAAATTAAGAGTAGAAAATGCCTCTTTTAAGAATTAAAGAAATATAAATATATCTTTTTACAATTCGTTTTCTAATGGCATTAACTACCCTAATCATATAATTAACTTGTTAAATTTGTAGAAGTTTATCTTTGTAGCTGTTGAAATAAATATTTATTATTCCTACCTTATTTTGTTATTTTTTATAATAATAAATAAGATGAGATTTTTATGTTTTAAAGTCGAATCTTTTCCACAATCAAAAAACATTATTATCTACAATAAATTTATTAAAAATGTAAATAAAAATACCAATAAAAACAATAACAAATTATGCTGTAGAAAAATAAGCTACAATTTCTTCGCGCATCTTTTGGTCCATCTCGTTTCTAAAATAAATTGTGTAAAACTATACTGATATTATACAGTACATTATAGCACTATTAAATTTGATATTAAAGCTTTTGGATGGTTTTAGGCCATTGATTTATCTACCCCCTGACTACCACTCCTAGATGCTATTTGCATAGCTGATGTAGTAATGAAGTACCTGTTGAAAAATAGGGAGAAGTCCATCGGTTCAATTTCTTCTACATCTACAATATAAAAATATTATAAGAAGATCTCGTTAACCATGGGACCAATTGGGCTAGCCAAATGGGGAAATTTTCATGACTCGTAGATTGGTTTATGGGTATTTCGGAGAAAGTTGAGTCAACCCCATTTCCAAATATTCTATAGAAAATATCCTTAAAATGTGTACACCCTCGGTGATTGGTCTGAGTCTGTTTAACAATGCTTCCGGTAAAAACTGTATATATGTATGTATATTTCAAATTCAATTATTATACATATGACAACGTTTATGTAAGTGGATTATAGAAGAAAAAACAATTACAATTAATAATAATGCAAAAAAAGAACATAAAGTCAGTCATAAGTAAATAATTGCGACTTGACACCTCATTTATGACCATTAGTCAAGTTTGAGGGTTTACCCAAGCCGCGGTTTGTGTTTTCTGATAAGGGAGTAAACCCCCCTGGAGATATGATTGCAAAATTAAATGTGACTTAACTGGTGGTTATAATGTAGTTATATTGTAATTATAAATGTAGTTATTAATGTAGTTATATTGTAGTTATATATGTAGTTATTATTGTAGTTATAATGAAGTTTTTTAAGTAAAAAAATTGTAGAAATAATGAATGTCATTTAAAGTGTAAAAATATGCTGATTTGTGTGTTTAGAAGAAAATTATGCTGATTGTATCATAAATAAAAAAATTTTATTGTGATATTTAGAAGGAAGCTACTCTATATTTAGATGTTTAAATTGTTTGCAGCTGTGATTTATTAAAATGGAATGTGGTGGCCTTTTAGGATACTGTAATTTGGTTTGGAGAAGTTTACATTGCTGACATTTTTGTTAAATCATCTATACAATATTGACATTTCTGAAAGTTTAGGTTAATATATGTAGTCATAAATAGATAAATGCCCTTGCCCTCTTAAGCATAATCTAAAGACTAATTTTGGGAGACCTTTATAATAGAAAATGCTAACCCGACAACTTAGCTAGCAAAATTCTGATACTAGGCCATTGTTGTCATGTTTATTACAGAATGAATGATGTAAGTATAATTTTATAACTAATGTCTAGCAGATTAAGAATTGAACGTGGTGGCCGATTAGGATACATTATTTTAGGTTTGAAGTTGATATTGGTGACATTTGCTGTTAAATCTACTTAATAAAAAACGCCTCTGAAATTTTAAATTATTATATGTAGTCAAAATAGATTCATGCCCCACTCCATTAAGCGTAAATCTAAGGACTAATTTTTGGAGACCTACATAAAACCTAGAAAAATGCTAACCCACACACTTAGAAAGCAGAATTCTGATGCTAGGCCAATTTTGTTATGAATATTCAGAAGTGAGTGTTGTAAGCATGATTTTACAACTAATGTCTGGCAGATTAAGTTATATTAGAAGATTTGATGGAAGATTAATTTTTTGAAGGCTAAGTTGACTATGAAATATTACTTATTTTCTTGGGATAAGTGGCCGTTTTAGGTAAAATATTTTAAATTTGAAGAATTTTATTTTTATAAATGAAGGCAAAGATGACATAGTAGCGATTTTAATTTATGAGGATTATGAAATTTTGAAGATGAAGTGTTGATATTGTTTTAGAAATGTGGTTGACATTGAATTGGGTTTGTAGGATGTAGATATTTTCACTTAGATCCATTTTGAGTTGTAGTTTATTTTTTGTGTGAAGTTTTTCACTTAAGTCACAAGTGAGTTTACTGCAGCTTTCACATTGTGCATGCGACTGTATGCTCTGAGAGCTAACACTAAACTGATATATGGATGCTTTGTTAGCCACATAATGTAAATAGTTAGAGTAGTGGTAATTCCTTGCTCTTCAAACAGACGTAACTTGTTAACATGCAGTTAGGACTTACAGACAAAATTCGTGTAATCAACGGGTAGGTTGTCTGTTGAGTGTTACCTCATATATATCCTGGATGTTTGGACAGCAAAGAATATATAGCTCTCTTAGGATGTTGGACCTGACGTTACAGTGTCACAGACAAACACAGCAGCCTCGCCCCTAGAGGTAATGGCTATACTCAAAAAACGCCTATCTCAGAAAACGCCTATCTCAAAAAACGCCTATCTCAAAAAACGCCCATCTCAAAAAACGCCCATCTCAGAAAACGCCTATCTCAAAAAACGCTTTTTTCATAAAATGCCTACTACATTTTTAAAAAATAAAGACTAATTTAAAACTAGTATTAACTATTATAATAAAATACTTGTCATTCATGATCTCTTATCTAAAACACAATTACCAGTACAGATACCAAATCAACCAGTGACTAAACTATGTACAAAGATGGATAAAATGACAAACTAAAGAGTAGCTTCTATATTAAGGGAATAGGGATAGTTTAAATAAATGGAAAATGGGGGATGGGAGAAAATTATTGGAGTGATAACTCTTTAGAGGAAAGGGTTTAATATTGAAGCTTAATCAAAAGTACATAATTTTTGAATCTGATAAAAAAAAAGAAATATAGAGATAAGACATTAAAATGTTAAATTGCTTTATAATTTATAATACTTATTCTAAACTATTTTTTTTTATTTTAAAGAACAGCTATATAATTCTGATAATTTTAAAGCATATCATACTCAATAAATATTTTGTATATTATTTGTGTATGTTAAAAATGATATAATTTCTTTTAAGAATACATAATAATAACTAGAACAATATTTTGTGTTTTCAAACTATTTATACCTACCCTACATCCTACCCAAATTTTACACCCCATTAAAGGGTTTAATAATTGAAGCTTAATCAAAAGTACATCATTTTTGAATCTGATAAAAAAAAGAAGGAATATAGAGATAAGACATTAAAATGATAAATTGCTTTATAATTCATAATAATTATTCTAAACTATTTTTTTTTATTTTAAAGAACAGCTATATAATTCTGATAATTTTAAAGCATATCATACTCAATAAATATTTTGTATATTATTTGTGTATGTTAAAAATGATATAATTTCTTTTAAGAATACATAATAATAACTAGAACAATATTTTGTGTTTTTGGTAACAGTATGGGTAACATTTTTCTACTATAAACACAAGCCGCGCAATTTGATTTTTGAAAATGTACGCATTTTTGCAAACTCTTTAAATTAGTCAAGATCCAAAAATCTTCCAAAAATAGGTACTTTGGTAAAACCGGTTTTTAAGGCAGAATTTGTTGAAAATCGCCAAATATTTTTTTCTCTTACAAAATGTCCCACATCAATAAAGAATTTAAGATATAGATTATTAATTTCTGTCAATGGCAAATGGGTTAAATTAAGCAATACTTTTAACTTATTAAAAAAAAACACCCTGTATTAGGTCAAATAATAAAGAAAATAAATAAGAAGTATGTTTTTATGGAGCTCATAGTTGTTCATCTTATTGTAATAACTGAAAAGTAAACTGGGTTTTCTAGTAGATATATGAAATAAAGAAACTTAAAACATGAATTTAATAGGTGAAAGTTTTTGTTATTCAATTGTGATCAATTTTTAAAAAGCAAACCTTTAGTATGTTATTGCTCAAAATGATTAGAAAAATAAAAAGGGCCTAAGGAATGTACAAGAGTGAAATTATACTTTAGGGATACATATTTCATAAGAAGATTTATAATGTACATATTGTACAATATTCACAATACCTTCTTAGACTTACATGTTTTACTACAAAATAATTCTTAAAATGTAGTAGGCATTTTATGAAAAAGGCGTTTTTTGAGATAGGCGTTTTCTGAGATGGGCGTTTTTTGAGATAGGCGTTTTCTGAGATGGGCGTTTTTTGAGATAGGCGTTTTCTGAGATAGGCGTTTTTTGAGATGACCCGAGGTAATAACGGTACAACCCTACCTTTAAAATGGTATAGAACTAAGGTTTACCTAAATCAATGTTTGAATCTTTGATCCATGTTTCAAAAAGCTGTCTCTCCTCATCTGATACACCAGTCCAGAATGGAAGACCTTTCACCTGACAATTATTGTAAGTAATAGGGATAAGACAATGGACGAAAAATTTATATACATCCCATCTGATGATGATCAAGAAAATAACCTTGTATAGGTAAAAATTATTGGTTGAAAAGTTTCGACATAATCAGTTTTTAAACACCCCCTCCCTCCCTAGTTATCTAAAACCTATGAAATTGAATAATTATACCAAAAAAAATTAAATAAGGGGGGGGGGGGGGTAGTTAGTCAAAAATAAGATTTCAGTGCAAATTCTTAATCAATTCTAAGACGTTAAACCTCTTTAAGTTTAGGGCAGTTTTCTAATAGAAGTTCCAAACTCCAATAGGTTAAATCATTCTCCCCTAAAAAAAGGTTACAATTTCAATACTTTATATGCCGTCAAGAATTATATTTACAGTATGCCTTAAAAACCGATTAACATCCACTGGAATAGAATCGCGGTTTCTAGCAATACTGGAAAATCATGCATTGTATTAGAGACTAGACGATTTTACAAGAATATTAGAATAATGATTTTTTAATTTTACTTTCCGAGGAAAGCTTTTTATAATACGATGCGATAAATAAACATATATTTCTTGTTATCAAACGCGATACTAAAGTCTAAGTAACAAAAAAGGGTACTTAGAAATAAAATAACATTTCAAAAAATTACCTAAAATGCTGAAAACCTCTAAACTGAAAAGAATTATTATTCATTATTAGTTTTATATCAAATATAAAATCATTTAAATTAACTTTATCATTTACTTATCAATTATAGAATTTATTCCACAAAATCTAAAATATTTGAGAAATAGTACAATTTACAATCCATTGTCCCTTCCCTCACTGAAAATTTTGCATTACAGAGGCAAGTCGATTACCAAAAAAATCCCTCTATTTGTACAATCCAAGGGGAGGGGGCAGGATGAAGCAGAACAGCCCCCTTTCCTCTCCAGGGGGGATAGAAACAATAACCAAAAACTCTCATAGAAATAACTAAATTATGATTACATAGAAAAAGTGGAGAGTAAACAGGGAATCTATGTTAACCCTTTCCCCTGTAAAACCTGTGCACAAACAAATATATCACCTGGTAAATTTATTTTTTTCCAGGACCTGCTCCATCATATCATCATCCAAGGTTGTACCTGAACCTAAGTACAACCTAAAACAAGACATACATAAGTAGCGAAGCATAAAAGAAATCATGGGTTGAAAAACAGACAAATTGAGTTCTAGAGCAGATGTTCAATGACCTTCAAAGACAGGCAAAGTAAATTATAATGTTTTTTGATACTAAAAAATCGGCCTTTTAGTTATTGGATGAATATTAATAACTATAACTCAGGGATCTTAAGGGATAAGACAACGGATAATAATTTAGGTACACCCAAAATGAGATGAAACATTACTGTGGATTAAGATTAGAAAATACCTAGAAAACCAAATGGCATAAGATTTACAAAATTATATATATAAATAAGATGTTTTATTATTAGTCCTGAGATATATAATTTTGAACATCTATCTGCAATGGCAGCATTGAAAATCATGCCAAGCATTAATAGTAATAGGTTAGTTCATTTCTACAAAACACCCAGTCATACAAACTTAGTTATCTGCTGTGGCAAGTAACATGGACAGTAAAAAAAAATGGAGAATCCTACTTAAATTACAGATAGTACTTACAGACAAATGGCCTTTTTAACTGCTGCTTTCTGTCCTTTTTACCTGACAACATTTGGAATGTTTAGAAGAAGAAAACACATTGTTATTCTTGTACATCGTGATGACATTGTCAACTCCTCTGAACAACAACAAAATTAGTATCCGCAGATTAAAACCGGTTCGTAGCCATAATATATCGAATGTGTCGCATCGTATTTGGAAAATTTTCCACGAAAAATAAATTAAAAACCATAGAAATAACAACTCTTTAATCTGCCAAGGTATCTCAAGTAAATTAATCTTAAAAATTACTAAATGGGAAAAAGCTGTCTGTAATACGCGATGCAATAGATAAACAGTACTAAATACATTCAGGGCTTCTAGTAAATGTATTCAAATTTTGTAATAACTGAAAAATATTATAAATTTTGGGGACATAGAGAAAAAAATAAAAGAGAGGAATCGAAGCAACTAGAAGACGAAAATAGGCAGTGGGCCTAGAGGCCTACTTAGCGCTGTTGCCGCGCTAAAATTTATTGCTATTCTACTACTTTTCAAATGGGAGGATTAAAAATTATTTTAAAAATATTTTTTTACTTTTTACTATTTCCATATTTAGGGCAAGAATATTCGATTAGATATTTTCGTTTTAATGTTTTAATTAAAAATTACATAGAATTTTATTTTTATTTAAAAAAATTTGTTCATGAAAGATGAATCCTTCTATTTCTAAAAAGAAGGAAATTTTTTTCATAATGAACATTCAGCTGATTCTGACCGCCCACGGCTGTTTGCTAAATATCGCTTTTCTTTTTATTCACATTATTATTTATGATTGACTTACAAAAAGCCCTGGGCGGTTTTTGATTTTCGCCTGCTTCTAAATTTAGGGATGGGGAAGTAGTATTTTACCATGAAAAGGGGTGAGTATTCATCCTCTTATCCTTTTTCCTTATGGGAATGCCTAAATGGTTTAGATTTATTTTATACCTAAATGTTCAAATGGAACAATCACATTTTCCACCTAAAATAATATAAATCGTTATTTTTGATGATATAAATAGTCTTGTTCTTTTTAAATGCATAAGATAATATAAGCTAAAAGTAAAATTATCAATTTTTGTTAAATGCTTTAATATCTTAAAACAAATTAACTATTTTCTAAAAGCAATGCTAGTTGCTGGTTTTATTAGGGCTGAGCCGGATATCTGGCCAACGCCGGATATCCGGTTTCCGGACATTTTCAATATCCGGTCCAACCCTAGTTTATATTTAAATTAAAGTTTCTATTTACCTCATTTGATAATTTTTCTTGCTCTCTTAGAAGAATAGCAAGCTCTATTTGTTGAACTTCTTCCAAACTTGCCTCATTATAATAGTCAAAAAGTTCACTAAAACAAAAATATATTATCGTTGGTTGGGAGATTTTTTACCCAAAGTTATCATTTAAAATTTCAGATAAGCTTGATTTTAGGTTCAGTTCAGTCGCGTCTCTATATTTGACTAAATAAAAGCTGGAAAAAAAAACAAATTTCATTTAGAATCAAGTGCTTAAATGTATATAAGCAACAATATTTTATTTAAAGAAAACTGGCCTCTATATTAAATATAAAGAGAAAAAACATTTCTCCATTCTCTAAAAGTTTACAGACAGACTGACAGCCTAAGTGACTTATAGAGCACATCCAATAGCCAACTATCTCAAGTAATGGCCGATAAGAAAATTGTTACCTGTATAAAGTGCCATAATCAACAAAAGAACAGGTGTCAAATCTCAGCTGCTTTAGGTTCGGACAATTTAGAGACAACTAGAATTAAAAAATATCTTTTATAAAAACTGTATCTGGATGTTTAGGTGTTTGTCTGTCTGTCTAAGAGTAAGTAATAAAATATCTCTTTGACTACTTGATCAATAATTAAAGGGAATATATTTTATGTGAGAATGAATAAAACATCTCTAGAAAGATAGCCCCTAAAAAATTACTTTCGCCTCCTCCTCCCCAACCCTTTTTAAAAAAAGACCGGTTAGCAAAGAGAAGCAATTAGAGAGCAGATTTAAAGACACAGAAGGACAGAAAGACATAAACACTTATAGAGTAGCTAAAAATCTAATATTGAATTCTTATATTATTAATTTAAGATATGTGCTATGTTCTTTCTATGTTTTCAACAATGTTGAATTCTAATATTATTAATCTATGATATATTTACCTGTGTTATGAACTTTAATTCTATATTTTCAACATGGTTGAATTCTAATATTATTAATCTATGATGTATTTACCTGTGCTATGAACTGTCTATTTATGTTATCAACATGGTTGAATTCTAATATTATTAATCTATGATGTATTTACCTGTGCTATGAACTGTCTATCTATGTTTTCAACATGGTTGAATTATAATATCATTAATCTATGATATATTAACCTGTGCTATGAACTGTCTATCTATGTTTTCAACATGGTTGAATTCTAATATCATTAATCTATGATATATTAACCTGTGCTATGAACTGTCTATCTATGTTATCAACATGGTTGAATTCTAATATCATTAATCTATGATATATTTACCTGTGCTATGAACTGTCTATCTATGTTTTCAACATGGTTGAATTCTAATATCATTAATCTATGATATATTAACCTGTGCTATGAACTGTCTATCTATGTTTTCAACATGGTTGAATTCTAATATAATTAATCTATGATATATTTACCTGTGCTATGAACTGTGTCTATGTTTTCAACATGATTAAATTCTAATATTATTAATCTATGATATATTTACCTGTGCTATGAACTGTCTATCTATGTTTTCAACATGGTTGAATTCTAATCTTGTTAATCTATGTCCAATAAGCTCAAACAATGCTCTTATAGGATCTCTGTAAAAAAGATTGATTATATTTATGCTACATTTAAAAGAATATATCATTATTTTAATGTTTAGTCGCAGCGTAGCGAATTTAAAAATCTACACTTTTGCGAAAAAACATTATTAAGAAAATATTTCACTAATATGAAGCCCATTTTTTAAATTAAATAAATTGACTAGATTAGTTTACATAAAGTTCAATTTTTTAGCTTACTGTTGCTGAGATATTATAGAAATAATTGTGATTGTTTTAACTACTAAAATTTATTTAAACTTACCTATTCAAATCGCCTCCGTTTATTCTCAATTCTCGAAGATTTTTGAAATTATCAAGTACACTAGTATTACAATAATATTTTGATTTTTTAATTTGTAATAAGATACAATGGTGGTTTCCTACATATTACTTTGGACCACACGGAAGTACCCAGTATGTAGGGATAGTTCCCCGCATGGGCATGGCATAGATTGGTTAAAATAAATAGGTTTAAAGACTTTAAAATATAAGATTTTTTTAAAAGCATATTAATACTCATTTTTAAATAGATTACAATTCCACTTCCCTTCTAAACCCTATAAGATTTACTATTTGCCAATCGTAAAAAAAAACCAAAATCAAAACATTTCCTTAATTCACAAGTCTCTTCGCCATCGTAAAAGAATCGGATTTTTCTATGAAATAAAAAAAATATTTAACTCACTGATTATTGACTATATTTCTGTTTAAACAATATTCGATGCATAATTTTTCAAAATGTCTTGGAACCGGTACTATTCCACCGGAAATATATCGGATTCGGAGCCATACAGAAAAATTTTAACCTGATTTCTGGACAAATTTTGTTGACCAATTCCATCTGAACTGTTGTGTGGAAATAATATTCTTCAGAATTAAAAAATTCCTTTAATTGAAAAAAATGTAAACTTTGTAATTCAATTTTCTTTCTTTAACTATTTCTTTGCATTTTTCCTCTTTCCTTTCCTACTTTTAAAATTGAAATAAAAACATTAAATAAACAATCGCATGAAACAATGTAATAAACTTTTTTTTTATTTCTTGACAAAAAATATTTTACAAAAGTTTCATCCCAAAGTTTGTCAACTTGTTCTCTTATTCGTTAGCCAAGCATTTTTGCAGGGAAAGGTTGGATTAAGATTGAAAAAGACAAAGCAACCTAAACCTACAATAATTTTAAATCTATCAAAGATGATTTCTTTATTATAATTTGGGAGGGAAACTAATTTATTGTTTACTGTACTATCCCTGAAAATACCTGAACTTTGAGTATGGGTGGTGGCTGTCCCTTCAACCAAATATCATCATTGTCATTTTGTATATACTCACAAACATCGCATAAAAAATCTGCCTAAATTTTGTTAATTGTAAACCCATTCGCTAGTTGTCGGGTAGGTGTTTATAGGCTTAGCTTAGCCGTGCTACATCAGACGCGTGGTAAAATTGCCATGGTCTGTGGAACAATATTTTTTCAAAGTGTTTTGTTGAAAGCAGAAGGAAGCTTGCAGGAAATACACTGCTTTAACTAATAAAAGACTGTCATAATAAGACCCAATACCCTAAATTTGAAATTTGAAATGAAAGTAAAGCTCAACATGTTAGACAAAGGACATCCAAGCATTAAAAAATTCTTGCAAGGGAGGTTAATTTACATTGGAGGGGGTATGAAATAGTGCGAGAAGCCGTTGGTATTCTCAAGTTTGGGTTAAGGGCCTTTAACATTAAGAATTATATAGTGCTTTTTTTACTACACAGAATATTATTTGGCAAATTTTTAAAATATAATTTTAATAGTTTAAAAACAAACTTACATTAAGAAGATGTTTTAACTTCTTTAATCTAAAAACAAGTTCTGCCAATGCTGGTGTACCTAAAAACATGCTAATATAGTTATTTATTGCATCGTATTATAAACAGCTTTCCGTGGATAAAAAAATGTACAGTTATAAGATAAAAACAGTTTTGTTAGCCCCGAGATGCATGGTCTAACAAAATTGGTTTTAATATTATGTATGTACATTTTTATATTCGCAGAAAACTGGATATAATACGATTTAATACATGATTTTTCATTATGGCTCAGAACCGCTTCTAATGTAGCGGATATTAATTGGTTTCGAAGCCAAAATGTGAAAAAATTATATTGTTTAAATTCAGTAGTGACTGCGCCACTTGGTTTTAAGGCATCTAGAGAATTTTTGTGGGGAGGTTGCATCAATCTCTTTCTATAAATAGCCTAAAACCATCCCTGGATAGATACAAATCTTCCAAGAAAATTGTGGAAAGATCGGCCCAGAGATTTTTTAATTAAATTTTTTGTACCTATTGTTGTGCCTGCTAAACTCAGTAGCTCTAGGTTTTCTAAAATTAAAACTATATTAAACAAGGATAACAACATCCATAAAATCAAAGCTAAATAAATCAGAAAGAGGAACATACAAATATGAAAATTGAACAATTGTAGAAAAGGAATGATTTTATTTAACAAAGAAAAGATAGAGAAAGATTAATATGGACATTTCTACTTACAGTATCATTTCATAAAGTTTTAATATCATGCCCATTTATCCTAAGAATCACTTCAACTTTCTGACTGTTACCCTTTTGAAATTATTCATAATTGTCACTCGCGGACATGACTTGATTTAAGAATACGTATTCAATAGAATTATCATGAGATTGAATCTTACGTAGTTTTTCCATTTTGACGGCGGCTTGATCAGTCAGCTGTTCACAATGATCAATTTCCAACATTCGTAATGTGTTCTGAAAAAATGGGCTGTTTATTACAAAAGTCCCCAAAGTTTTATAATAACATTTTCTTATTCGTTGGCTTAACCACTTTGGGGACTTTTTAAGAATTTTGATTTGTTTTTTTTTAGTTGAATGTCCAAACGTTTCAACCAACAATTGTAATCAACAAAAGGGGTAATGGGGTGTATTGACATTTGGAATGTATTTCAATTTATCGGCCATTGTCTTATCCCTTTAGATCCCTGGTTCTGAAATTCCATCTATTGTCAGTTTGACTTTATAATAACAGTCGACAATATTTCTGTATTCATAATAATCGATATATTATTGCTCGGAGTTGCTCAGATTTTCATGTACTCTGATAGATACCTCCCATCCATCCCCTATACACCATAAACACCCCCCCCCCCCACATCTGGATGAACGAACTGACCAATAAATGTTGTCCATATTAGCCAGCTAAATTGACAACAAATTTTCCCCTGTTAATATATACAATACTTTATCAATTTTCATATAAAAAGTTAATAAGTTAAAATGTTTTTAGATATAATCTTAGAGGTTTTATTGATATTTTTTTGCTTTACCATTCCCTTCAAATTCAGAACCCTTAGATACTAAGGCGCATCCGATCATATACACAGACGCTTGCAAAAGAGGGGTGTATCCACCCCAATGCAATGGCAATATTAAGGGGGGCTGTTCAATGGCCTCTCATTCCCTTAAACACAATCCCCTTAAACAGCCAAGGGGGGTGTTAAGATAAAAAAAAGTCACACGCCCTTTAAATTTAAGATAAATAGATAGATACCTGACAAGTTCTAGATAACGCAACAATGATATTATTTGTACAGAACTTGGGAAGAATAAGATGAACCAACTGTTTGAAACCACGCAGAGCATCTAAAATAAAGTAAAAAGCGATAGCTACTGAAAAGTCTCACAAAAGGCAAATTCTAAAATGATAGAGAATAATTATTTAATTTTATATGGTGAAAACATAAACTTTTCAATAAATAGTTAATTATCCAGTAAACAAATATAGAATATGAATTGGTAGGTTTGTTAATATCAACAAAAAAAATTAAATACCTCATAAACAAAAAAGGTTTTTGAATGAATAAAAGAATTATGTATCTACAGTGAGGCTTTACTAAAAATGAGATACCAATAATATTTGAAGGGGCAACAATTTCTTCAACTGAGCATAGTCGAGAATCCTAAACAGAAATTTTAACAATTTAGTTTAATTAAGTCATGCTATACAATCTACATAGTAATTTAAAACAATGAATGAAAAATTTAAATATTTACCTTTCCAAATCCTAGTAGCATAAGATGCAATTTTCTGACACCAGTAAAATCTCTAAAGCAGAAAAAAATATAAAGAATAGTCCGATCAATTTTAATATGATAATAATATTTAATCAGTTTGTCATTGTTCTTTTTAAAAAACTTTTGATAAAGAACTGAAGCATTACATAATAATAAGTGATTTAAAAACATCCTTATGTCAATTCAAGTATCCGAAACATTAGGTTATTATTACAAAATAACCTTAAATATTGAAGATATATATTAATTAAATCTACGTTATTTTCACATTCTAATATTTCTATGAAAAAAACTCAGAAATCAGATATATTTTAAAAGTGAAATAAATGATGAAGTAGAAAATTTTATAAATGTTTAAAATTATTTTTTAATGATAACACACAGACTTTCAGTTCTGTCTCTAATGGTCATACATAGTACATACCCTAGATATAGGGTAGATGCGCTAAGTTAAAACTTACTTTATTCTACTAGTGAGATGTGTTCTTAAAATTTTTGGAATTGAAGGCATATCCAAGTGTCTATCAATCAATCAATCATTTCTAATAAAAGTGGTAGGATATTTGTATTCTGTCAAAAGGAGTTCCTATAATTGCTGTGTTTTTTAAGGAAAGCTTTATTTTGGTTGGTTTAAAGCTATTTTATATGCTTCTTATTATCATCTTTGTGCATCAACAACCTATTTGATAGCATAACCTTTGTCTGGTGGTCCTAACTGAGTATGGAAATGAGTAATGCAGTTTTACATCAGTGGAGTCGCTAATGTTATTGATTTGTGAATTATTAATTGATTTATTGATTTATGAATTACTAATTGATTGATTGATTCCTTATTTTATCACTGGCTATAAGATCTATCATGGTCACAATACAAAACAATTCTGTCTTATACCTGAAATATATTTATATTTTTGGTTTTTAGAAGCGCAGCTCCTTTAAAGTTAGGGTCAGTACGTAACTCCTTAAAATCAATTTATTTTGTACATACATGTAGAAAACCTCAGATAATATCTAATATAACTCTTTAAAACTTTAGATTTACCGAATACAGAATATTTTTTACTGTATTACAATTTACTGTAGTACTCCCTGGTAATTTATACTAGTACCCAAAAGTAAAAAAAAAGGTTATTTTTATTGGATTTTGATTTGTTGGTCTTAAACTTGTAGTATGATCTTAATTTATCAACCAATAATTCTAACCTACAGAAGAAGGTGTAATTTTATGAATAATCAATGGAAATGTATATCCTATTGTCTTATTTCTTATTCCTCAAGATTCCTGAAACTCATCCTAGTTATTCCAAAGATAGAGAAAGACAGACAGTCACTAATGGCTTTTGTGATAGCTTTGCTACTTAAAACTTACATTCCAATATTTGTGTTCATAGTATACTGATTTTTCTTTTCCTGGGCTACTTTCCCTACTGCTTTTATTATCATATTCACAGCTTCCTCCTAAATTATAGATAGATACTCTGATAGACTAATCCTATTTCATAAACTGGTGAGTTGGTCTGTAGTAGATTTCGATAACTACTGAATCGATTGAGTTCTTCATTTCATGGAAGCTTCTTATAGTCTTCGGATGGTTTTAGGCTATTTTCCTACTTTCCTTACTTCTTTAATTACAGAGCTCTTCTTTATTCTCGGAGCACAGCCGCTAGTAGAAAGACAAAGAAGCAAGGTGTCACAGAAAGGAGATATATGTATACATATAGTAGAAGATAGAAAGAAAGATAGATATGTATAGTTAAATATATAGATAAATGTATGAAAACACAATGGAAGACAGATAGATAAATAAATGAATCCATAGATTAAAACCAGAGGCGTGCAGAAAAGGGAAATATATGGGCTTTATCAACCGCTCTGGCAAAATTAAGGTTGGTGAATCAAATGCAACATTTCCCTTGATCTTGGTTGAAGATTGATGTCAAATTTACGGTGCACGCAACTGATAAAACATAAATACATAAATATAATCAAAGACAGATAGAAAATATAAAAGTAAAAACTGCGCAGATTGAATCTGGTCAAACACCAGGGGTTTTAGATCAAGTATCACTCACCCCACAGACAACCAACTCTTTGAATGCATGATGTTGTCTTAAAGTATGTAGTATGTAGTTAGTTACACCTGTTTGGGCCAAGGCATTCTTCTACTCTAACTGTTCATATTGCACATATGGCATAGCAGCAATAGGAACCATTTTTCAGTTATGACGCGGTGTTGAGCCGAGATTCCAACCAATTACCACCGCGACAACGAGCGGATGTTTGTATCACTTACAACTGACCTGTAAGTTAAAAGGAACTTGACTAAAAATGCATTCTCTGAAAAGTAAAGCAAAACGATGATTATAGAATATGATGTACTTTATACAGTAAGGCAATATAAATATTTGTATGTCTATTTCAATATCTGTCTAGTTGTCTCTCGGACTATTTGTCTTTCTGTCTGTCTATCTATCTAGGTCTGTCTTTCATTCTGTCTGTCTATCTATCTATTTATCTGTCTGTCTATCTATCTATTTATCTGTCTGTCTATCTAGTATATGTCTGTCTAACTATCTGTCTGTCTGTTTATCTGTCTGTCTATTCATCTGTCTGTCTATCTATCTTTCTGTCTATCTATCTGTCTGTCAATATATCTGTCTGTTTATCTATATATCTGTCAACTTATCTCTCTATATATCCGTCTACCTGTCACTCTATATATATGTCTGCCTATCTGTCTGTCTATATATTTAGGAGGAAGATTGATTTATCGTCTATTTTCCTTTCCCTTGATGCTAGGCGCAAAGCGTAGCAATTCTACATTTACCTCAACTCATTAATGTGCATCCAAAGCATTTCTTCACGTCTTACAACCTAGAGAATTTAAAATCTTTGTTTTAAATAACAGGAAAGTATGATACAGAAATATTTAGAACTAGATACAGACAAGAGTTCAAGAGTAAAACGGAGCTTTCCCTCAAATTGCTTAGTAGACATAAAAACATCTCATCCTTATTTTAAAAATAGTAAGATAATAAGGGGGGCATTGGGGGGGGGGGGGGGGAATCTTGACGCCTTATCCCTGCGGGGAATCATATAACTTTGGGGCTACTCTGTATCCAATATACCCCAACCTAACTCTAAGGTAACAGTCGAAAATATTCCCCCAAGCCCCTATTTAAACTTATTTCAAAATAATGGGGGGTGGGGGTTCTGTGCTCCTTAGTCACTTGTAGGTAAAGCACCAATACCTGTTCAAAATCCGTACCAGAATAAAGTATCATAACCTCCCAGCAATGGTCAGAAATATACCTGCAATTAAAACAGACACGACAATGTTCAATAGTAACAAAACCTTTTTGATTGGATTGCATGACAAACTGATTTTTTTAATATTTTTCATAGCGAATCTAATCTAAAATTTGCATAATTCGTTCGTCTGTTCATCTTTAAAAAATTGAATGGAGGAGACTTAATTTTCTCGTCTGGGCTGATGTTCAAGTCTTGCTACAAAAGAACAATCTTTATTTTTTTTATAATAGATAAAGGTTTCTGATTCGCTACTTATGGATGTTGTCAACCTTTCTTTTTAATTGACCTATTTTTTTCGTCAGTCTGTCAGAATGTCTGTAGGGCTTATAAGTTAAGCACAAATATGTCAAATTATCATGTTTTTCTTTTCAAGTTTTAAATAGTGCTGTTGATTTCAAACTTTGCATGAATATTCCTGGAATAATAAGGTATAATTTTGAGAGTAGCATTATATAATACATAACAGAGAAAGAGTATACCATCTTTAAACTATAAATCACTGAATTTTTTATGAATTATAATATTATTTAGATTTGGAAAGGTTGATTCCTATGATAATAAGGCATTATGTTGAAAGGTAAATACATTAGTCATCCTTGATGCGTTTGGGTCTCTTTACAATTGTTAATTTCCGTTTGTCCGAATAATGATTTTTCTGTCTCACTATTAAATGTATGTTGTCATCCTTGATAATCAACACACCTTTCTAAATTATATAAGCAACAAGTAGTGAGCCTGGGCACTGCTTTTCTACGTATGTTGTCTCCCCCTATTTCAAGCATTTTTTAGTTTAGTATATCTAATAAAAATAAGGGATGAAGGACCCATTGGACTGTAAATTATACTAGTACATAAAATTTTTTTTAAAGAAAGGATTTTGTCAGTTAATTATACTTTGCAGGGTGAGGAACCTTCCCATAAAATAATAATAAACCTTCCCCGGAACCTAATAGAAGATTCGCATTAAAGGAGAACTATATCGGTTCAGCGTTTAGCAAGATCCTTCACTTCAGACACACACACACAACAGACAGACATAAATGACAGACATCGCTTGTTACTTTTATATAATGATTATAGATAACTTTTAACTTTTTAACAAAAAAGCGGTGAAAATATTACTGATTTCCTAACGAACTTGAGTTAAACAATAAGATGCTTTACAAAAACAGCCAAATTTTTTTTAATTAGCAGTTTCAAAGAAATTCTTGCAGCAATAAATAATAGACATAGGATAAATTGTAAGTTTTTTATTACTGCTCTGAATCTGATTTTTCTGCTGGATTCGAACTGGTTCTGTTCTGATATAGGACAACAGACAGTATTCTAATCCTAAGATTGTTTTTTTCCGTATCTGTGGTCAAATGTCTAAAAAGATATGATAATATGGAACTAATATAGGGTATAACGTATAACTCAGGAGCGAGTAAATGGTTCAGATCTCAGCACTAACCTCATCAGACCCAAGACGTTAAAGTGAAACTCAGAGATCTTAAGGAACAAGACAATGGCCGATAAATTGATGTACGTCACCAATGATGATAGCAAAATTACCCCTTCTGTAGATTATAAATAAAGGTTAAAACGTTTGAGCACTCAACTTGGACCAATCAATCAAAATTGTATGTAGTGTCATCAGTTGTGGAGCCAGCGAATAAGAAAACTTTATTATAAACTGGTGGGGGGGGGGGGGGGGCTGGTGTAATAAACCGCCCAATGTCCTCTCCCTCCCTGGTAAAACTGGTGGCAATATTTCATATTTTTTGGCAGGGAGTTAAATGTTTCCTTGAAATATAAATATCTGAAAACCAACTTTCTCGTATTCATTCGAATCCGGTGGATAGGAACCGGTTCTCATCCATACGAAAAAACTATGTCTAGCATCGTATTATATCCAGCTTTCTACGAATATAGAAATGTACAATCATAAGATTAAAACTAGTTTTTTTAGCCCCGAGGTGCCGAAGGCGGTTTATAATACGATGAAAGAAATAACTATTAAACTTCTAAACTTCATTTAGAATTGTGGAACAAACATTCCAGTCAGTTACGAGATAATAGCGGACTTTAATACACTTAACTTTCTACTCTAGTATATGCTGTTGAAATAGGACGTAATTGTCCTTGATTATTGTTTGCTCTAAAGGAACACATAAAGTAACATATTTTGGCTGGCGGCCAAAAATGCTAATTTTTGACAATTGTCGCTAATGTATGTACATTTTTATCTCGCAATATAAGCATGTACTATCAATTTTACAATTCTCATTATTAGAATCTTTTTTTGTCTTAAGAAAGGAAGAAAGTCAATTCACACTGTATTTGTCATAATTACACCTATCTAGGAATTCATAACACTCAGAAATTAAATTAGATATAAAGTCTTTAGATTTAGGGCTATTGATATGCCTAGTAACTATCCTTAATAAAGAAGATTTATTTCAATTTCAATACAAGTGTAGTAGGGCGCAGCCTTTTTCTAGCAATATCAGCGCCGCCTATGCTTGTACAAATTGTATATAAGATTAGTGACAACCAACTAGTTATAATTGAATGAAAGCTACGGAAAAGGTAGACAGTTGGTTTATCCTTTTATTGATCACTATAGTACACCACCTCAATTTCTTCTAGTGCATGCCCATTATGTCACCTCTTTTTGTCATGCACCCCACGCAAATTTGTTGTATATATCTTATATTGGAATTGTCCAATGTTTTCTAATTTGTATTTAGTTCTAAGATTACCTTTTGAAAATATACCAGTTTTCTTCAATAAGAGAGTTATGTCCTTATTTTCATCGCTGCTCTACAAGACATTCTGTCCGTCAAACAAACAAAGATCTAGCACCAAAATGCTAGACAAGTTCTCAATTGTTCTTCCACTATTTTCGTATCGGCTTATTTAGAGAGTTTGTCTCACTCTCTAGATTATCTCTATTGTTATGAACTAGTACTTTTAAAATGTACTAGAAGAACCTTATGTTTATAAAAGGTGTAGCCACTTATGCTATTTTTTTTATTTTCATTCACTGGAAAATCACTTTAAAAAATGGAACATTCTTTTTTATTAGATCACATCAAATAAATTACATTAAAATATATATCAAACTTTTCTTACAGTACAGTGTTGTACTATTTTTTATTCATTTTTCTATTTCACCAAAAGTTTGAGTATTCTCTTTGCTTAATTTTTATTTGATTTCACTGGAAAAGTACTCAAAACACTTGAGCATTCATTTGTGAAACCTTGCTGGGTAAGGTAATGGGGAAAATAAAATTTTGTATAATTGCTATTTCTTTTATTATGTTCTGTATTCAATGTGAGACAGCAATCAAGAATCTGTTGGATCCTCCTCAGATAGATTCTACTTTATATAGAGACATCACTGAAGTTGATCTACCTCTCATCACTGTTTGTCCAACAGATCAAAACAATTTTGATGCTCTGTCTAATCTTGGCTATTTGGACCAATATGGCCTGATGAAAGGTGTGTTTCAGGATAAAACCTCCTGGGGTGGATACTATAATCTCACATTTCCACAACTCTTATATCAAACTTTTGACCCTACTGTTGTAAGTTCGATATTGATCACTAATGATGAAAATAATAGGAAACTTGAAGCAGACATTGTTTACATTCCCAGGTATGGATTCTGCAAAGAGATCTCAGTCTATGATGTCAGATATGAAATGAGTATTTCTACCTATAGTCCCATGCAAATCAGGGTGTTTGTCACTGATAGAAACTTCAAGAGTTTCTTCTCTCCTGACTTCACGTCACATCAAGGTAATCCCATGATTGTTGAAGCTGGTGAATTATACTACTATGATGTTGCAGTGGATTTGAGCTCATCTTGTCTTGTTGATAAGGATCAAGTTACCAAGGATGACTTTGTCAAATGTGTTGATGATGAAATACAGAATGAGATTGGAAGAACTCTTGGATGCATACCACCTTGGATGTCCTCTAGCAACCAGTGCAATGGAACCTATCCTTTTGACTTTGCTGAAAAACTCATACCTGACTTTACCAGAAAATTTATTGACACAACCTTCTATCTGAGAAAAACTGAATTTGAGAATAGATGCAGAAAATATTGCTCCTCTCTGACTGCAAATATTCAAGTGAGGGAAAAGCTCCATCTGAAATATTCCACTGGGATTCATTTAACTTTTAATCCTCAAGTTAAAGTGACTGAGAAGGTGTTCAACTACAGTCCTTTCCAGTTCATCATTGATGTTGGAAGCTCTGTAGGGTTGTGGCTAGGGTTATCAATTCTTGGTCTTTATGATCTTTGGGCACAAGCTCTTCATTATTTTAAAGCTAATGTCTCAAGCAAGAAACTTTCCTCATTCTTTAAATAATTTTTTTTTTACTTTTTTTGGCATGACTTTTAGAGATTTTCATTTTTTTACTATGTAATTCAATTGTTTGTGTATATTAACAATTTTTTTCAAGTTGAATTATTAAATTATAATTATAATTTTCTTTAATAATGTAAATGTTTCTTTTCTTTTCTGGTGTTTAATACATATTTTTTTCTAATGAAATATTTTCTAAAATTCTTTTATTTATATTGTCTCCATACAAAATCCGCGAGTCGGCTCCTTATTTTTTCTGGCACATAAATAAACATTCTTTTAGTTGGTGAGTTTTCATAACAAGAGAAAAAAATCTTGAGTCAATAAACAAAAAGCTTATTATTTAAGCACAAACCAAAGTATGTTTTAGAAGTTTTAGGGAGAATTGCCCTGACAGCACATCAAATGCCTCTTTTTAAAAAAAAAGTTAATTGCAGGTTCTAACATATTTTCCATTAGAATTACGTGAATTGTAATTTCAAAAATTCTAGTTTTTCCTTCCATTCCATATTTTGTCAGGTGAGGGAGGTGCACGAAGCGCACCCACACCCTCCTTAAACAAAAATCGAGGAGGATGTATCAAAGACAACAAGAGGGGTGCATTTTTATTGTTAGGGGATTGAATACACCCCTTAAGTGTCTGCCCACTCACTCAAAAGTCCTAAAGTGTCCCCATGAATTTTAAGTTAAATCGCGAAATGCGCAAATTTTTTCACACCCTCTTTTTGAGAAATAATTTTGAATTTCAGAAATAGTAAACGACATTTTATATCGATCACTGTCTGCTTTTAATAAATAATGAATGAGCGGGGGGCTCTAACCCTGCGGGGCAATCACCTAACCCAATATAACCTAACCTAAAATAACCTATAAAAAGCCATTTTAAAAATACGACGAAAGGGACTATTCCCTTTTTTCTTCTACAGGTTGAAACCATGGTGGGGTGCAATGTCACTGTCACAAATCAAATGCACGCCCTGGAACAATAAATGTCCTTATTGTAAAATATAAATATGTATTTAGACAAATGTATTTCATGTTTACACATTTCTTAACTTTATAACAAGGACGAGATCGTGCATAAGCCAATCTATTTTGGATAAAATATAATATAAAAAAATAGATTCAAACTACCACAGGACCAGGAGTTATATTCCCTGAGAAGGACAACCTTGTCAGTTACTAAGATCTTAAGCTTCAGACAGACAGACAGACAGCCTACTATTTTGTATTATAGATAGGAATTAGATAGTTGAATAATACAAAGTTTTGGCAAGTATAGTTGATAAAACAATGAACATTATTTATTCAAGAAACTAAACTTGATAAGACAATGGTCGAAATGTTGATGTACACCCCCAATGATTATACACAAAATTATCCCATATGAAACGTTTGAATACTCAACTTAGTGAACCAACCAACCAAAATTCTATGAAAGTCCCCAAAGTTGTTATACAAACGAATAAAAAATGTTTTCATAAAATTTTGTGGATTAGTGTAATAAACAGCCCAATGTCCCCTACCTTCCTTATTATTTTAACAATACCAATAAAGAAACAGTCAATTCTCTTTATTATCATAATACATAGTAACCTTCCCAGACAGACGGACATACTCAAGTTACAGGTTGGCTACGCAACTACTCATAAATATATTAAATATATACTACATGTCAGGGAGGGGGGGGGGGGGATATTGGACTGTAAATCATACTCACCCAGGGGCGTCCAAGCTTTTTTATTTGGGGGGGGGGGTAAAATTTTGGTGGGGGGGTAATCTTTATTTCATAGAGGCATTTTTTTTATTTGGGGGAGGGGGGGTAAAAATTGAAAATCCAAAATTTTCAATTACGACACCCCCAAATTCATTTTGGGGGGGGGGAATCACCCCATTACCTAATTTTTATTAATTGGTGGAAGGGAGCATGATAAATTCATTGTTCATTGTCTCATCCCTCAAATCCCTGTTTTCATGTATATTTGTATGTTTGTCATATGTTCATAGTGCAGGGATAGGGCCGGGGAATATAATTAAATTATTTTAATCATTATTTTGTGTGAATTTCATAGTAATGCAATTTTTAATAAAAGTGGCAATGACTGACTTTTTATTGACAAAGTGGTGTTATTACTTATTTGACTTGTATTCACGTTGACCTTTTTTTGTATATTGTAGTTACAGGTTTCTAGTACTAATACCAGAAATTGTTCATAAAATAGAAGACATGAGAAAAATGAACTCTTATTATGTAAAGAATTGAATTCTACGATAAACTGATAGTTTTGTTTTTTTGACTTTTATTAACGTTGATATTACATCCAACTTTTGTATATTGTAGTTACAGGTTTCTAGTACTAATACAATTTTTTTTCCATAATATAGAAGACATTTAAAAAATTTACTCTGATTATGTAAAGAAACACATTATAACATTAAAATCTACGATAAACTGACCCCAATCCCTGTTAATAGTCATGTGAGGTTTTCATCAATTTTCAGTTTTATTTTATTCAAGATTTTATCAGTACGTTATTACAGATTTTTTAGATAATAGTTATAATTGTTAATTTTATAAAAGCAAGTCTTTTTAATAGCAAAGCTTTTCTACATTTAGCGTCGATCTGTAACGGATAGCTCATGTCGTTAATTTAGGCATGTTTTAAATGTCTATATACAGGGTGTTTTTTTTAATAGGACAAAAGTATTGCTTAATATAACCCATTTGCCATTGAAAGAAATAATCTATATCTTAATTTCTTTATAAGAAATAAATAAGAAAAAAATACTTGGCGATTTTCAACAAATTATGCCTTAAAAACCGGTTTTTCCAAAGTACCTATTTTTGGATCATGACCAATTTAAAGAGTTTGCAAAAATGCTGATTTTAAAAAATCAAATTGCGCGGCTTGCGTTAATAATAGAAAAATGTTACGCATACCGTTAGAATTGTCATAAACTCTAGTTTTTGGAATCATTTTCATTCATGCTATTTGTAGTATAGAAGCTACGTTGGAAAATGTGAGAAAGGTTGAAAAGTTTTAAGTAAGTTGGGACATTCTACCACGTAGCTCCTAAACTATAAGTAGCACAGGAATATTTATATACACCCAAAAACTAGAGTTTTTGGCGATTCTAACGATATGCATAATATTTTTCTACTATTAACACAAGCCGCGCAATTTGAATTTTAAAAATATACGCATTTTTGCACTCTTTAAATTGGTCATGATCCAAAAATTGACCTATCGCTTTCAAACTTTGCATGATGATTCCTTTAGTAGTTAGGTACGACGTTCAAGTCCTAAAAATGCCAGTATGTAATTATATAGAATTCTGTGTTTAAGAAGTAGTTTTGCAACAAATTTACGTATAATTTTGTCAAAACTTATATATTTATATTCAGTTGTTAATCCACAAGAGTTAATGTTCGTCTGTCATACCGTTTCAGAGCTTCGATTTTATGGATGATGTCGTCCTTGTTTCTTTATTATTTTTATATTTTTGCACAGAACTCCTAATAACAGCTAAATTAAATTCTAGTCATGCACGTTTGCCAAAATGGATTTATAATTTATTGGTTCTCACACAAGATTATCATGCATGTACTCAATAGTGAACTTGTAGCTAAATCATTTAACAACCCCCCCCCCCCCCTTGTTTGATTAGCCAATGCCATAGTTTCTTGGAGTTTAGACCTAAGACTCCTGGAGTATATTGAGACACTTTTGTATAGCCACCAGGGCCAGCTTAAGCTTTACGTTCAAAGTATGACTTGCCACGCTGTCTCACGAGAGCTCCTCATTATCTCACCCTCCCCTCCTACTGGCTGGATAAACTAACTGACCAATAAATGATGTCCATGTTAGCAACCGGTTATAATATCTTCATATACTCTTTGTCCATTTTTGCGAAGCCTCTTAACATTATTAAAAACAATTTCTTAATCATCCTACATATAATCAGTTGGCTGTGATAAATAAAACTTCTAAAACGTTAAACCTATAGCGATCTAGTTTTCTTTGAAATGCTATATTTTTAAGGAAAACTTAAATCAACAAGGATGACAACATCCATTAAAGCGAAGCACAGAAACGGTAGGACAAAAGGACATTAACACTTGTATAGTGTTAGAACTTAATTATCATAATGTAAATTTTTAAGAGTCAAAGCAAAATTGTAAGTAAATTTGTTGTAAAACTGCTTGATACAGGATAATTTTTATGAACGTACTTACATTTTTAGGACTTGATTATAGAGTTGCTTCGCTTATGACATTATACTTTGTTGTCCCAGGAATCAATATACCAAAAATCAGATCAATCCGATGATTTGATCACATAAAAATTTGTTGTTAAAAAAGTAAAAAAAATCAACATGTTTGAAATGGACGTACGGACATTTTGGTAATGATTATAGAGTTGCTACGCTTTCTAAATCGTACATAACTACTAAAGGAATCACCATGCAAAATTTGAAATCGATAGGACAATTCTAACATGCCTAAATTAACGGAAAAAGCTATCCGTTACGGACGTACCGACCCTAATTGTATAAAAGCTTCGCTTTTAAAAAGGGCTAGGTATTAACTTTTTTATTTTAGAACTGGGTAAAATGACAAGTTTAGGCCGGCCAGAACGATTAACAAGGATTCTTCAAAATGGAAGGTAGGTTTTTCTTAAACAAAACTGTATCGTACTTTCAGGGGCTCGGCAGCCATATCTGCAACAGAGCCGAACAATTGTTGTTACCAATAGTTTTTACAGTTTTATATTGTCTAGTGCGATTTCGTGTACAAGGATGAGATATTATATTCTTGGACATTTAGTGAAAGTATTGCCAAATTAAGACAGGTGTCCAACAAAAGTTATTTCTAATTTTTTTCTAACAAAAATGCTTAGGTTATTATTAGACTATTAGAAAAATAACTACCTATTTAAACTGTCAAACTAACAAATATACAAAGATAAAGGTTGCACATAAATATATTTGGTCCAAATAACAAAATCTAAATGCAAATTACATGAAAAATTTAGCAATAAATAAAGCGTGCAACAAGTCTTGCAACAGCAGCAGATCTCACTTTAGTTTCCTCCTCTCAATCTTAGGACAAGATGGAGGGTGGACTCCTTCTGGATGTTGTAGTCTGAAAGAGTCCTTCCATCCTCAAGCTGCTTACCGGCAAAGATCAATCTCTGCTGGTCTGGGGGAATTCCCTCCTTGTCTTGGATCTTAGCCTTTACATTTTCAATAGAGTCGCTGGGTTCAACTTCCAGGGTAATGGTCTTGCCAGTCAGGGTCTTGACAAAGATCTGCATACCTCCTCTCAATCTCAGTACAAGATGGAGGGTGGACTCCTTCTGGATGTTGTAATCAGAAAGAGTTCTGCCATCCTCAAGCTGCTTACCGGCGAATATCAATCTCTGCTGGTCTGGGGGAATACCCTCCTTGTCTTGAATCTTTGCCTTTACATTTTCAATAGAGTCGCTGGGTTCAACCTCCAGGGTGATGGTCTTGCCAGTCAAGGTCTTGACAAAGATTTGCATACCTCCTCTAAGCCTCAGGACAAGATGGAGGGTGGACTCCTTCTGGATGTTGTAGTCAGACAGGGTCCTTCCATCCTCCAGCTGCTTACCGGCGAAGATCAATCTCTGCTGGTCTGGGGGAATTCCCTCCTTGTCTTGGATCTTAGCCTTTACATTCTCAATAGAGTCGCTAGGCTCAACCTCCAGAGTGATGGTCTTGCCAGTCAAGGTCTTGACAAAGATCTGCATACCACCTCTCAATCTCAGGACAAGATGGAGGGTAGACTCCTTCTGGATGTTGTAATCAGACAGAGTCCTACCATCCTCCAACTGCTTGCCGGCAAAGATAAGTCTCTGCTGGTCTGGGGGAATACCTTCCTTGTCCTAAAAATAAAGCACATTAAAAAACCTTTTTTTAAAAATCTCAAATACCCATACTTAATTATTTAAGCTATAGGCATTTGATGAAAATGTAAATTTTTAACGAGTTTTCAATTCAACAGATATCAGAAAAGAGGGGTGATAATATCGAGGTTTCGTAAGTTAAATTTTGAAATAGACTGGGAGCTAAAACTTTCTAGGCTTTCTAAAACAAAAACGTTTTTACGAAGGATAATTTTTGTCTTTATATAGGTACCCACTACCCACATAAATATTTTAGAAGTATTTTACCTGGATCTTAGCCTTCACATTTTCAATAGAGTCGCTAGGCTCAACCTCCAGGGTGATGGTCTTGCCAGTCAAGGTCTTGACAAAGATCTGCATACCTCCTCTCAATCTCAGGACAAGATGGAGGGTGGACTCCTTCTGGATGTTGTAGTCAGATAGGGTTCTACCATCCTCCAGCTGCTTGCCGGCGAAGATCAATCTCTGCTGGTCTGGGGGAATACCTTCCTTATCCTAAAAATAACGCAAATTGAAAAATATTTTTTTTTAAATCTCAACTAAAAAACCTAGGTAATAATTTAAGCTATAGACATTTGAAAATGTATTTCTATAAAACGAGTTTTCAATTCAACGGAAATATCAGAAAAAGGGCGTGAAAAGAAACTGAGAGCTAAAACTTAATATAAGGCTTTCTAGAAAGTTTTAACGAAGATAATTTTTGTCTTTATATAGGTACCCACATAAATATCAGAAATATTTTACCTGGATCTTAGCCTTCACATTCTCGATAGAGTCGCTAGGTTCAACCTCCAGAGTGATAGTCTTGCCAGTCAGAGTCTTGACAAAGATCTGCATACCTCCTCTCAATCTCAGGACAAGATGGAGGGTGGACTCTTTCTGAATGTTGTAGTCGGACAGGGTCCTTCCATCCTCCAGCTGCTTGCCAGCAAAGATCAATCTCTGCTGATCTGGGGGAATTCCCTCCTTGTCTTGAATCTTTGCCTTTACATTCTCGATAGAGTCGCTGGGTTCAACCTCCAAGGTGATGGTCTTGCCAGTCAAGGTCTTGACAAAGATCTGCATACCTCCTCTCAATCTCAGGACAAGATGGAGAGTTGACTCCTTCTGGATGTTGTAATCAGAAAGAGTTCTGCCATCCTCCAGCTGCTTACCGGCGAAGATCAATCTCTGCTGATCTGGGGGAATACCTTCCTTGTCTTGGATCTTAGCCTTTACATTCTCAATAGAGTCACTAGGCTCAACCTCCAGGGTGATGGTCTTGCCAGTCAGAGTCTTGACAAAGATCTGCATACCTCCTCTCAATCTCAGGACAAGATGGAGGGTGGACTCCTTCTGGATGTTGTAGTCGGACAGGGTCCTGCCATCCTCCAGCTGCTTACCAGCAAAGATTAATCTCTGCTGATCTGGGGGAATACCTTCCTTGTCCTGAATATAGAATAATCACATTATTATTAAAGGAATCTATTTGACTAGCTTTTCTTACAACAATAATAGAATAAAAGGATCATGGAAAGAAAACGAATTAGCGGGTTTCGTCATATTTTCATTGTAGCTTATGATATGTTGTATTAAGTTAGGTAAATGTTAATGATCGCCCCACAGGGTTAGGAAATTGCCCTGCAGACTTAGAGCCCCAGTATGGTCTAGAAATAGGAGGAAAGCTACAATGAACATACGACGAAACCCGCCTCTTCGTTTTCTCCCAATAATGATTCGAATAAAAGGTATTCTGAACGAAATTATCTATTTCATACATCTGAGGACACATATTAATTGTATTGGAACATTAAACCGTAACTAGTGAGCAATCCTCTTAATACTTGATAATAATTTTCTTATGACTCATATACCTATAAAACTTCTAAAAAACAAAAATGATGCTAGCGCAAAACTTTATTCGAATTTTAATTGATAAATAGTTAGAACGAACATCCAAATCGAAACTTCTTAATCAAAATAGTAAAAGCCCTGTAAAAAAATGATTACTTCGTTGAATATAAGTTTCCTATACCCCATTTATAACATTAGCAAAATGGGAGCTTTAAAATTATGAACAAAAAAATTATTTTATCGTTAGATAGCGAAACCATAAGAATAAATCAATGTAAATTCATATAAGATTAAGCAATATTTTTAAGTGCAGCATTAAAAATGATTCAAAATCACTATTAACTGCAGTATATAACTGCACTATAAAATCATATAAAATAAGTCAAAATTAATTGATCAAACTTTGTATAAAATAAAAATCGATTGCAACAGCTGAATAAATATATTAATGACCAGTTCCAAAACTACATACCTGAATCTTAGCTTTTACATTCTCGATGGAATCGCTGGGCTCAACCTCAAGGGTGATGGTTTTACCAGTCAGAGTCTTCACAAATATCTGCATTTTCTAATCTCTTTCTTTGTCTAGATAAATTGTTAAATTTATCAATAATTCTGTATCTCTCAGCTTGCTGTGTTCAACTATACTATAAATTTTTCAGGCTAGCAGCCAGTATTTATACCCCCCCTGCAAATAACGCTCTCTCATTGGTTGAAAGCTCTGATCGGGTCACGGCAAAGTTACAACCAAATATTTATAGTTCTTATTCAATGTGTCATTTTTTATGTTATTGTTGTAAAATTAAAAAAAACAGGACACCAGACAATTTCAAAAGTTTTAAAAAACCCGATTAAAATTTTAAAAGTTTTGTAAATTGAGCTGAAATACATTAGTTTAACCCATTAAATAAGTGTTTTAAAAGGAAATCTTATCTTTGATATAATGTTATGTTATCTTTTAAAAGCAAGTTAAATTAAATTCTAAAGCCACGCAGGATAAAACTTATGAAAGAATATTTAGAAAAACAGGGCTTGGGTTGAATAATAATACAACATATGTATGTTAATTTAATCAATTAACCGATTTTTTGCGTTAAGTATTTTAAAGAAATTCTAAAAATTGCTTTAAAAATAGCTTCATCCCAATTGCGGAGTGAAAGCGACCCCCTCGCTGTCAAAACAAACCCCTCCACTGCCATTTGTCAAACTATAACAAATTAACATTTCTCGAGTTGTTAAATTTCAATCGCCAACCTCCAGCTTTCTTCACTCCTATTGGCCAAGATATCCGCACAAAATTTCCCATTTTTTATGTGTAAAAACACGAATTTCACAATTAAAGGACAATATAGAACGAAGAAGAATTATCTAGAACTCTAACAATTACGTATGATTAATATTAATTGCATCATATAATTAGTTTTTTTTTTGTAGTATTCACATTTTTTATGCCGTTTTCTGTTTTTTTTATTTGTACAAAAAAGTGGATGGGTATAAAATGGACTACCATAAATACAGGGGTAAATTTAAAAAAGAAAGAAAAATCCAAATATTATATTTTCAATCTGAAGATGTACACTTTTCAATTCTTTGTATAAAATTAAAGAAAATGATATTTATCCCTGAAAAACCACAGTCAAAGGGGGCGCAAAATGGACGAGTCCAAAAAGGAGAAGGTATGAAATCACCTGTTTTCTCCTATTTATCTATCTATCCGTCTGTTTGTTATTGTTTTGGTTTTGGGGGCTTGTTACTAAGCAATGAGTTTTCAGGGTATTTTATAGAGCTTGGCATAAATTAAAACTAAATATCATTTTTAATAATTTTAAATCATTCTACATTTAAATTAAGGCTACCTCATATTATCTTTATTTTCTATATTATTTTACGTTGTTATCTCGTCATATTCTGCTTTTTTACTGCTGCGCTATTTACAAAGTATTTGACCCAATTTCCTTCCAATAATCTGTTAAAGGACCCCCTACAGACAATTAAATTGATTTTATTTTCAAATAAGATCCTATTATCATAATTTCTTTTTGAATAGAGAATTATAAGAACTAAGGTGTCCATAATATTTATAGCCAGCAATAAATAATATACTGACAATGGAAATATAACAAAAGGCAGGGAATTATTAATTCTGTCTTAAATTGCCGAAAAGAAACATTGGTTTTAAAACAGATTATGTACCCTTCCCCCCTCCCCCCCCCCCAATTTTTTTTAAAATCCTTCCCAGAACCTTTATGAGAAGTTATCCATTGTAAAGGAGAATCATATCAGTTCAGCGGTTAGCGAGATACTTCGGTACAGACACACTGTTACTTTTATGTAAGGATATGTATAAGAATTACATCGCCAAAAACGTATTATATCCACAAGTTGTCAGGGAGGTGAATATTCGTCTGTAACAGAAAGGATGAATGCCTCCGTACCAAAAATTTTTTACTTGAAAATAGAAGTTACTACGTGTATAAAGCGCGTGTACAGATATTTGCCAGGAGGGGGTGTAAGGATGTCAAAAGAATGTCTGTACGTACCCCCCTGTAACACGCCCCCATATTGCAGCATATATGCATATTTAATGTGCGACCTACAAAGTATTGGGAAAAACGCAGTTTCAATGAAATATTAGACCATGTTAGTCCAAAGACTTTCGAAAAAGGAGAGAGGTATAGGTTGTCTGTTTTATTGAGTTACCCATTGAGTCATTTAGTCATGTTTAAAAATATTAATCCTCCAACTTTAAAGAATTAGCCCTGAAATAAGAGAACAGATAAACCCCTTTCCTAATATTCATACCTTTTCTTTTTGCTTTTGTAAGTTATTTTTCCTCCCCCCTAAATGCCAAATTAAGGCTTTAGCAATTATATCGCTAACCGCCGGACCGAAAAGGTTCTCCTTTATAGCAAATCTTTTTAGATGTCCTGGGATTGTTAATATCCATTTCATGGAGTGAAATTTTGTTTACTAAATTATAAAATACAAATATCACAAACGCTTAACTAAAAAGTGTACATAAAAATTATGATTAAATGACACATAGTAAACTGACCATAGTCAATGAAAGATGAATCATTCTTTTATCTCTCCTATTACGAAAGCAACATAATTTTCGTCTTCTCAAAAATTTAGGGGAGTAATTTACTTCTTGAAACCCCTTCTTTCCGCAAAGTAGCCCCAAACCATTCCATGATCAATATGAAACTTCCCTGAAATGGCAATTGACTCAGCCCAGCTGATTGCATGTCTACTTATGTTTTCTCTAATGTTGATTTAAAGCTTTCTAAAATGTTACACGAAAAAAATATGCTTTGTTTGTTTTATACAAAAAAAAGCAAGTACGAATAAAACTAATGTCGTTAATTTATTCAAAATTTACCTAGCTACGTATTTAAAGCTTTTAAAACTAAAACGCATTTATGATTATAAAAAAGGGTAATCCTTAAAACTATGTTCATAAGTATCGGATCAAAAGAATAGTTATTTCTCGCATCGTATTATAAACAGCTTTCCGCGGATATAGAGTGTACAATTACAGGATTAAAACCAGTTTTTTAGCCCCGAGGTGCCGAAGGCACGGGCTTAAAAAACATTTTTTTTATTTTGTGATTGTACATTTTTATATTCGTAGAAAGCTGGATATAATACAATGCTAGTTATAGTTTTTTCGTATGGATTAGAACCGTTTCGTATATACCGGATTCGAATGAATACGAGAAAAAACTTTCTAGTAATATTATTAACGATAAAATGATGATTCTTATAAAACCATGAAAAGACAGACAAAATAATGTATAGATCGGTTGTGCAGAGGTCATAGGAATCTTCACCAAAATTTTCAGTTTTATAACTTAAATTTAAGCCGAGAAAATAGACAGACGGACGACTGCAGACATACAAGGATTAAAGCATTTTCTATATATTCGAGAGAAAAAGTGTCAACTACATTAAGTCAATTTATTTTATAGCAGTTTCTAGAACAAATAATTGACCGACCGTGTAGCTTAATTTATTAATATTTCTTACTTTTGTGCGTTTGTGTTGTTGACTTACATCAGTCCGACATATCTTTTTGATAGAGTAGCTGCGCTTATTAAAATTATTGAATACTATTCTCATGTTAAAACGGTAGTAGGATAAGTTTTAAACAGTTCAATTAAACATTGTTTTTAAGTACAGACTTTAAAAATCATAGTATTAGTTGTCATTCTCATTATCTTATTTAAAAAGGTTCACAACATTTATAACAGCGAAGCTCTTTATTTAAAAAAATCATCACATTCTTAACTTAAACCTTATAAACTCGTCGCAAAGCTGAATTAATTGTTGCAAAAATCATTAAGCTACTAACAGACATTTTGGTTTATGGTTGTAAAGTAGCTTTGCAGCGAAAAACAGTCTCTTTGCGATAAGACGTAAAGACCATAACTGTAGAAAAGCTTTTGAAAATCAACAGCCCCAAAAAAGTATATGTACTTTTTAATATAACACATGGATTTTTGGGTTCTGTCTTAGAAACAAGTTTCAATAAAAGTAGGGTGGTATTTTTGTAAATATTTACTAAAAATGGATGGTTTCAGTTAGCCGAAAACTTTTTAACAGTTAACAAGAGCAGTAATATCGTTTGTTTCATATATTACTTATATTAGCTAATCATGGATATATTTATCTTTTTTTAAATTTTATTTTAAAATAATAAAAACTTACCGATAGTTTTTCTTTAAATCTCAAACTCCAATACAATTTTAATTTTTCGACGATTTATCATTTTTATTTTAGAGGATTTTTTTGTTCATTTTTATTTCAGTCTGTTTTTTCTCCTTAATTTTTATTGTTTTATCAACTTAATTTAAAATTAAAGTTTAAAAAATACCATGATTTCTATTTACTTTTTTGTGGAAAATTTATAAAATGCAATACATGTGTTTTCAGTGCTTGTTAAAACTGGTTTCAATCCAGTTGAAACGAATCAGATTGCAAATAGTCTGAATTATTTGAACACTTTTAAATTAAGGCGTCCTTGTCACAAAAATAGGAAAACAAATTAATGTACATCCTGACAAGAACAATTATGTTCATTTGCAGAGCAACAATAAAGACTAGGCAATAATATGTAATTTAATTTAATAAACGATTTTTGCAAGTAATGTCAATAAAATTGGTTTACACAATTTTCAATCATTAAAAATGCATCAATAAGCAAGGAATCTTAAGTTATTTTTAAGATCTAATTTAAGGACGGTTAGACAAAGACATACAAATGGACTAATAATCTAAAGCTGTAGAATAGCTTCGCTTCTAAGTGTGATGTATAGTCCCTTTCTTCCTGACTTAAGAGCAATGCATGTATTATATAGTTTAGCTTTTAGTTCTGGTATCCACGGTTTCGGAGCAAGTCATTGCTCTGCAACAGGATACGAACATAAAAGTGAACAGTTGTCTTAATATTAATGTTATTATTGTATGTTAACTTTGTATTGAATTAATACACTTTATAAGAATATTTAGCTGTTTGTTCTTGCTATTACTATACGTCATTTTGGCGCAGTAGTGTAGTACGAATCTATAGCTCAGATTTTCTTTTAATTGTATTATTTCTTTTCTTTTTAGTTTGTTCAGGTTTTTTTTTGTGTTGGAACGATGGGATTGACCATTGAAGAGTGGAGGAAGTTGTCTCAGGATGAGAAGGATTTGCATTTGATTAATGAGATCCATGCTCTTGGGACTAGAATTGATAATGTGGCGGCGGAGTTGGGTGGGCGTATAGCGCCACTGGAGACGAAAATTCAAGAGTTGACGGATAATGTTGATACTAATGTTGCTGCGGTTACTGGACTGGCTACTCGGATGGACGATTTGGAAGATCGTCTTAATAAGGTGGTGGAGCCTAGTGTTGATAATGATATCAAGACTGAGAATGTGACCGTTGAGAATGAGTTTATGACTGGCCAGCAGCGAATTCTTGAAAAGATTGCCCAGCAGAATAGTTTGAATGACCAGCAGAATGGTTCGAATACCCAGCAGAATGGGTCGAATAACCAGCAGAATACCCAGCAGAATGGGTCGAATAACCAGCAGAATGGTTTAAATAACTCTATGCCGTGGCAGAGGACGGCTGGTGGATCTGGAGGATTTGGAGGATCAGAAGAGAAGCCTAAATTGTTTGCTGGTGGTTCTCGACCTATTTTTGGTGGTATGCAGGGAAATGAAGATAAGATCATAAAACTTTGGGAATTGTCTAGAGTTGATGCTGTGGATAATATCTATAATGGAGTTCTCATGTGGTGGCCAGCCCTTTCTGAGGTTGATGCGGAGGATTTTAATACGCTCAATTTTTTTGAAGCTGGACTGAGTGATTCGCAGGTTAGTTGGTGTAAATCTCTTGTTTATGTACCAGATAGATCTCTGTATGTTTCGCAGGGGGAGGAGAATGTGCATAGGTACAATGAAACGTGTGCTAAACTTGATGATCAGTTCAGGAAAAATGCGCCTGAATTTGCAGTTGACGATGATGTGATTTTCTTTGATGATTATTTGGAGAGATTTTGGATGACTACTAGACGTTATCATATGACTAATCATCAAGTGTGTAAGGAAATTTTGTTTGATAAATGTGTGGGTGTAAGAACCGCTTGTGGTTATACACTAAAACCTGCTGATATGGAGAATAGACAATTAACATTAAAGGGGTACTTGTGTAAGATGCGGGAGACATTTTTACCACCCGACATGAAAAATGTGTGTAAAGATGCGTATTTGAGTGTTAAGCAACATGAGAATGATAAGATTGATGCATTTTTTGATAAGATACTATCTTTCTGGAAACGTGCGTATCCGAAACCAACTGATGATATGTTTATGGATTTCTATTCTCAAGTGTGTAATGTGGTTTTATCTCCACTTTTGGCTAATCAGATGCGTCAATTTGCATTGGATTTGGAGCGTGACGGACAAGTGCGAATGATAACGAAGTTTCGGACAGAGTTAATAGTTAAAGCACAATTGATTGTTAAAGGGCTACAATTTAATCAAATTTCAGGGTCAATGGCTAGAGGATGTACAACAAACCAGATGGCTTTGGCTAAGACGATGGTTGGTGGCGTTGGTTCCAAGTCAAATCCTGTAACTATTGATCAGGTTAGTGATGAAGATAATTTGTCATATGAAATAAATCAATGTGAAATTGATTTAGCTGATGAATTTGGTGGACCAGCTGAACTTATTCCTTTAATTGGCGCAATTCAAGGTGGTTTTATTTGTTATTATTGCAACAGAAAGGGTCACATGATGAGGGATTGTTTTGATATTAGAGATAAAAAGTTGCCTAATTCTAAAGGAAAATACTTTTTGCGGTGGGGAAACAAGCCTTTTGTTCCTTATAAGACGGGGCAAAAGAGTTTTAAAAAGAATGAAAATAGTTTGGATAAAAAGAAATTGGTTGGTGAAATTGAAGGAGAGGTGAATGAAGGGGAGGATACGAAGGAAGTGGCGCATGTCGATGGCTTAGGGGCAAGCGATTATGAAGACGACCTTGTAGCGGAAGTCGAGGCATGGAATAATGCTATTATAGATGACATTTTATGGTTTTAATGTTTTGAATGTATTATAATCATAAAACCTTATTCCATTTTCTACTTGTTACGCGGCATTGTTTTGATTTATGCGCATTGTAAATAAACAACAACAAAACAAAATTAATGATAAAGAGTGAACGAAGCAACTCTAATTTTGTGATAATTTATTTTGATGGTTTATTTTGAATTATGAAAAGATAACATATTGTTTATAAGCCTATATGAAATTACGAGATTATGTTATAATGGAAATCAAAATAATTAATTTAGTTTTTGATTATGTTTTGTTGAAATTATGAAAATTCATTTTTGTTTCAGACTGTTGTGGAGTCTAACAGGGATAAGAATAATAAAAAGTGAAAATGAAAAATGAATTAGGAATACAATTTTGTAAAATTGCTATTGAAAAATATTAAATTGAATTTTAAATTGAATTAAATTTGATAAAAATGTGAAATTAGATATTTGAAAAGTATTAAATTTTGATGAAATGTGGAAAATTGTTTTAAAAGATGAGTCAGTTATTGTGATTTAAAGTATTCGATTTTAAAACAATTATATTGCGATTTAGTGATGTTGATTCAGCAAAATTTTTAATGAAGTTTAGAATTTCATGAAGCAAAATTGTTATAATGCATTAGATATAATCGTGGAGAAGTCTCTTTCTATGAAGGAAGGGAGGGGCTGTCTCTCAGAGTTGGTATGCGCAGATATGGGGGAGCTGTCTCTTTTGTTTGAGAGAAAGGGGGAGTGACCATATTTGCAAAGAATATTGCACTACCTCTCAGAGTTGGTATGCGCAGATATGGGGGAGCTGTCTCTTTTGTTTGAGAGAAAGGGGGAGTGACCATATTTGCAAAGAAATTTGCACTGTCTCTCAGAGCTGGTATGCGCAATATGGGGCGGTGTATAGAGGTAGCTGAAATGATTATCGGGCATGGAGTGCGCCATGCGCAGAAAGTTGAGCTGCGCAGAGAAGCAAAGCTGCGCAAGAAAGTGCTCTCAGGTATTGAGATATATAGTTAGTTGAATTTCAACTTTTAAACCTTTTATACATCTCAGTTTAATCTGACAATAATAGTTTTGTTAGGTAATATTTTATTGAATTTCAAAGAATTGAACTTATGGTATTTGGAAATATTAATTTGCTTGGTGATTGATAATGTTTGATCATGTCATATTTCTTAATACAACTTCTTTTATTGTGTTACAAGTTATTGGTTCAGTGAAACATTTATTTATGGCATCTAAAATCATTGTATTTATTTTAGATTGGCTGAGAAGAGTGTTTTTGGTGATTGGGAGATACTGTCATCATTATTTATTTGATGGTGAGTTGTTATGATTTCATGTTGTTACCATTTGATTACCATTATATATATATTGCTGTTCGAAAAATAGTCTTGTAAATTTGTTATATATATATATTAATATCAATATTAATTCTTATGTACAGTGATTTTCCATCAATTGGCATCTAAAATTTTGTAATATTTTAGATTGGTCGGAGAGAAGTTTACTGATTGTGGATTAACAAATAGTTTGGGGAGTTTCTGTTGGACGGAGAATTTCTGTTGTTGATTGTGGATTAAGAATTTTTGGATGTTTCTGTTGGTGGATGAAATATTGTCGGTGAGTGAATTGTTTTATTCAGTTCTTTTGTTATTTGTTGTAGATAGATAGATAGTTATTTAATAGACAATTGGATAGTTACAACCTCATAACTGTTGGTGTGAGTTAGATAGCTGTTTTATAAGTTTCATGAAGATTCTGAGATGGCGGCTGGAGCGGCTGAAGTCTATGTTCCAACAAAGATTGGTGGCATGGAGATCCTGACCTTAATTGATAGCGGCAATGCAAGAGGCTGCCTGATATCTCAAGTGTTGGCTAGAAAGCTTGATTGTGTGATTGAAGAAACGGATTCGAAAGCAACAGGCGTGCAGGGTTCCAGCATCAAGATTGATGGTGTTGTTCGGAATGTTGAATTTCAGATTGGAGGTCACAGTTTTCGAGAAGATTGTTTTGTTATTTCCAACATGACTGTACCTATGAACCTAGGCAGTTATTGGTTGAACAAAAATAACGTGAAGACGATATTTGCCAAAGACGGCAACAGGATTGAGATGCATGGAATCAGTGTGAATTTAGTAGCTAAACGGAAAATTGTAGTGAAGAATTTGGTTCATACAGTTTTGGAGAAAATGGAGAAAGCAAGAACTAAGAAACCTGAGATTAATGTAGCTGAGTTACAAGACCAAAAATGGATTTGTTCATTGAAAAATCGAATAGAAATTCCTGCATTGAGTACAGTGGTGGTAGAAGTTTCAACTAAAGGAAATATGCCTGAAGGACAGTTGTGTTATATAGCTCCTAGACAAGGTTACTGTAGCCGAAACAACTTGTTGATAAACGAAGGAATTACTGAGGTGGGAAAGAACGGTAAAATTATGACTAAAATCACGAATTTTGAAACTGTTACGAAATCTGTTCCTGCTGGTACTTTGGTTGGAAATTTGTTTGTGGCGGAGAAGATAGCAATGCTGCAAGAGAACAGGGTTAAAGAAGATGTGTCAACAACATTAAAGAAGATTCGTTTTATTAAAGATAAATTGAAGTTAGATAAAGTTCCGTTTTTAAAGGATAATGTTTCTTTGAAAGGAAGGATAGTTGGTTTGTTTTTAAAGAATTTCAAGGCATTATCGATTGATCCTACGGATATTGGATCTTGTACTTTGGAGGAGTATGATATTCAGTTGGTTCCTGGAGCTCAACCTTTCAAGAATAGGATGATTAGACTCAATCCTCATCATGCAGAGAAACTAAAAGAACAGATTGATTTATGGTTGGAAACAGATGTGATAGAAGAATGTAATTCACCGTTTAATTCTGGAATTTTTGCTGTTAAGAAGAAGGTTGGAAATACTAACGAGGTGAAAGTTCGTTTTGTCCTGGACTACCGCTCATTAAATGAGATAACTGAGAAGATCTGTTACCCTTTGCCTAACATTGGTGAGCTATTTGACAAACTTGGAGGAAAGAAGATTTTTACGTCTATTGACCTAACTTCAGCATATAATTCAATGCATTTGAAGGAATCTGTCAGGAAATATACAGCATTTTGTTCTAATGGACGGCAATATTGCTTCAAGAGGCTTCCGTTTGGATTGACCAATGCTCCAAGTGCATTTGTAAAGTTGATGGATAGAGTAATGGATTTGAGTCCTGAATTAAGGGCATTTTGCCTAGTTTACTTGGACGATGTTCTTGTATATAGTATGAATGTGGAGGAACATCTGGAACATTTGAATATTCTACTACGAACATTCTGTGAAGCAGGCCTCAAGATTAATCTTGGAAAATGTACATTGTTTGCAGAGGAAGTGAAATTTCTGGGCCATATTATAAATGCAGAAGGCATATTTATGGACCAAGCATATATTGAAAAGATTAAGAATTGGCCAGTACCTGAAACAGGTAAAGATATTCAAAGATTTACTGGTTTCATAAATTATTATGGTTCATATTTCAAGAATTTTTCTGATATTACAGCACCATTGAACAAATTTAGAAACAGTAGTAAAATAGAATGGGATGAAAAAAGTATGGAAGCTTTTACAAAGACTAGAGAATTGTTCTGTAAAGAAATAAGTAAATCGTTTCCGGATTGGAGAATGGAGGCTGAACCATTTGTGTTGGATACAGATTGGTCATCTACAGCTATGTCTGCGGTGTTAAGTCAAAAACAAAATGGACAAGAGAAGATGATATCGTGTTGGTCACGTGTTTGTTCAACTCATGAAGCCAATTATGCAGCACATAAAGGAGAATTATGTGCATTAGTAAATGCTGTTGAAAGATTTGAATGTTATTTGAGACACAAGAAGTTTATCGTGAGAACTGATTCAGCTGCACTGAAACATCTATCTACTTGGAGGCAGAACGGATATTTTGTTGGTCTCACCATAAGGTGGATAAATTTTTTATCCACCTTCAGTTATGAGGTTGTACATAGGCAGGGCAAGATGCATACTAATGTTGATATATTGTCACGTACTGCATTAAAGGATAGTAAAGATAGGATATCTAAATTATCGACAGACGAACAAGGAGAGTTAATATTGGATACTGTATATCAATTGGAAGATCCTAAATTATGTCTTATTGCAGGAATTGGAGCAGAGACAGCCAGTCAAATATCATCCAGATTGAAGGCGAGAGAATTTAGTCGTAGCCTGGAGAAGGATCCTGTTTTAGTTGAGGTGAGGAAATTTATTGTAAATAATGTCAAACCTACGTCCAGAGAATTGTCTCAAATGCCTTATTGTGGTAAACAAATATTAAGATTTTTTGAACATCTGAGTTATAAGGATGGTTTAATTATCCTGACTTCACCTATGCGGCTTCAGAAAGAATTTCAATTTATTGAACGGGTAGTGGTACCTATTGGAATGTACAATAAAGTTTTCTTGTTAGCTCATGCAGATGTTACAGCGGGGCATAGGGGTTATTTGGAAACTTTGAGCAGGATTAATCGTCACTTCATTTTTCCCTATGTATCTAAATATGTAGCGGCGGCAGTTGCAAATTGTGTCATTTGTTTGAATAGACGTAAAAAACCTAAACATAATCATAATATAGAATTTTCTCCTTTGGCTGGGGAAGCTATGGCAGAGTTAGCCATAGATGCTTTAGGTCCTTTGAATGAGTGTGAATATAATGGAGTCATTTGTAAGCACATTTTAATAGTAGTTGACAGTTGTACTAGATATGTGTGGTTGTTTGCTATTGAGGATGTTAAAGCTGAAACAATTATTGAATGTCTGAAGTTTAATTTATTTTCTGTTTGGGGACTATGCGAGCGAATTAGGACTGATAATGCACAAAGCTTCAAATCAAAAGTTTTTAGGGAAGTTTGTTTAAGGTTGGGAATTGAACAAATTTTTATCCCTCCAAGATCAGCAAATTCGAATTACAGTGAAAGATACAACCAATCGGTGTATTCGTTTCTTAAGACTGATTTGCGTTTTCAAGATGGAGATTGGGCTTATAAACTTAAAGCTACACAATTTTGTATGAACACTTCTTTCAATCGGAGGTTAGGATGTTCCCCGTATTTTAAGATGTTTCTAAGAAACCCTAAGCTTCCACTTGACTCATTTGACCCGTTAACGCGCTCGGAAATTAAACATATGAATTTTTCAGAGTTATTGGAGTGCCTTGACAAGAATTGGAGGACTGGACAAGATAGAACTGAGAAGTATTTGCAGGTAGAAAATACAGAAAGGATAGGTCGGCCGGTAGCTATAAATTCCTATTGTTATATTTTTTATGACGTCACAACGATTGGTGTAGCTCGTAAACTCTGCTCGTTATGGGTGGGTCCGTGTTTAGTGACAAAAGCAATTTCTGATAGTTTATTCGAGGTTCAACCCCTAGAAAAGTGTAGATTGAAAGATAAAGGGGTGAGAATTGTACCAAGAGATAAAATATATGTTATTGAGAGTACTTTAGACTTGACTCCAGATGAAAAGATTGACTTAGTGATTACAGATGAATGTTTCTCTGTGGATAATACCTTGAAAGTAAACTATGACTTTCCCAATACTTTGAGAAATTTAACTTGTTCAGGCGTTTCTGAAGAGGAGAATAGTTGTGGCGCTAGTCCAGAGGTGGTTGGAAGGCGGAAGGATGGACAGGTAACACCAGATTTTTTGGAGAAATCTTTTTTGGGTGTTGGGTTGTCACAGCAAAGGTCAAATGTATCTCAGGATAATGAAAATTTAGATGATTTAGTTGAGGATCTTAGTGATACTTTGGAAAGTACTCATATTTCTGATAGTGTAGATTCAAATGATATGACTGACAAAACTAAGTTAGACTCTACATATTCTACTATTAGTAAGGATAGTGTTTTTCATGGAGATTATGCCTCTGATAATAGCTTAGCAGACAACAGTTTGGGTGTAGAGGATGTTAACATGGAATCTGCTAGAGAGTTAGAGTCTCGGATGAGTATTTTAGAGGACACTTTTCCAAAATTGCAAAGTAAAATTGTAAACTTGGAACAACGAAGGGGAAGTGTTAAACGAGGTAGAGATGTTGAGGAGGATGAATTAGATAGATCGTTAGATAATGCAAAATTGCAAAAAATGTCTGAGACTATTCCTGTTAAAGGTCGTCCTAAAGGTTCTACAAATGAAGTGCAATTACAAAAATTAGAAGAGGATAGACAAAACAGAGAAAAAGACAGATTAGAACGTTATTCAGTAGCCGATGTAGTAACTAGGAACCTCGCAAAATTGATTAAAAAATAATATTTGTAATAATTTGTATAATATTTGCAGGAGAAGAGATTACCACGAGAACCGTAGGGAGCGTGATGACAAGAGAGGAAGTGGCGGTGATAGACATGACCGGAATGACCGGAATGACCGCAATAGACGAGATGGAGATCGTGGTATGCGCAAGAGGTCACCGGACGCTTGTAGTTCAAAGAGTGGACGTGCTGGACCAGTACCTGTGAAGAAATCCAAGGATGATAGAGGAGTCAGGTACTTGGATATTTTGTTATTTGTTGTTGTGATGCAGTTTTATTGTTTGATTGTTGTTGGTGGTATGTATACGTCACAGGATCCACGGTTAGCAGCTTATGATTGTTCTCAAATAAGTAATGTTGAACTTAGATCAGCTGCCTGTTTGCATGATAGGATGGAACCGGTTAGATCTGTGGAATTATTGGGGTTAGCAGAAACCGATTTTATATTGTCAGAAGCCATTAGTTGTGAGGTTAGACTAAAATTGGAGCGCTGGTTTTGCGGTACCGCGAGTCATGTGCACGTACTAGACGTGCCACATGAAAAACAGGTAGAGTTGAGTATGGACGAATGTAGAAGGGTTTTTCATTCTGGAAAGTATCAGCATGATGGTATTAGTTTTAAAGTAAATATAGACTTGCCAACTGTTCACAGTTTCACAGTTAATGGAACATTGTCACCTTTTTGGGATGTTGGTGGTGAAAATATTCAATGCAAGACACTGGGAATATACGCGCACAATATGTGGTTCAATTTAGGTTTTGCTGTTGGGACTTTGCATATTTTAGTAAAAAATACACCCGTTTTGATCAAGGGAAACGTTGTTATGGATTATGATAAAAAAACGATTGTGGCGAATTTTGAAGATAATCATTTGTGGGCAACATCAACTTCTCCATATTTTCCGTATGTAGTACGAAAACCGGCCAGTAATTTTAAGGTAGTTTTTCAAGATACATTCAATTTGACTACTTGGAATGAACAACTTTTTGTTTCTAACTTGGAAAGGAATATTTTAGTTAAAATTATGGGAACAGAGAAACTTACTTTGCAGCATCTGGATTTCAACATTTTTGTAACAGAATTGGAGGGTATCAAGTTTTTAGAGGAACCGAAGGCGGCTGTTAGAAGTTATTTTGGGGATTTGTTAAAACAGGAAGCTAGATTTGATTTGAATGCTATGTTTTTGGCGAGTAGAGAAAGGAATGAGAGGATGATGGAACTTTTTAGTATTTCTAGATGTGCTCAAACAGAAGTTAGGTCAAATGTACAGATGCATCATGGGTTTAGAATTATATTCCTGGGAGAAATTGCTAAGTATGAAAAGTGTACAGCGGTTGAAATTCCAGTAAAGTTAGGTGTGGATTATGGATGTGCAGTAGGACATTTGATGGTGGATTATAAAGGTGAAACAGTTGGAATACAAGAATATAGTAGAATGATTGTAGCAGTAGAGGATATAAAATTGTTAAATTGTTCGCAAAGTCCGGTATTTATGAAGTTGACAGCTAATTTGTTCCTTGGGAATCAGGGGCAGGGACTCGAACTTCTGCATATTGCCAATGAAAAATCAGAACACGTGGGACAAAAGATTTTTCTGAACGACGAAAAGGTGTTTATTGCTGATTTTAATAAGACTATTAAATATCAGGGATTAGAGGATTTTGAGGATTTTAATGGACAAGCTTCTAAATTGGATTTTGTTGATCATAAGTTGTCATTTTTCGAACAGGTTACAGGTCCTTGGTTTGGTCTAGAACATTTGTTCAAAGATATATTACCATTGTTTGCCAAGTTTGTTTTGATTGTGTTAATGTTGTTGTTAGGTATAATTCCTATGTTGGCATTGTTGTATTGCTGTTGTTCATGGTGTCATAAAAAAAGATTTACTGAGGAGGAATTTAATGCTAGATCTTAAATTTTTTATGCTGAAATTTAATTATATTGTATTTTTGCAGGTTGGTTACGGCGGCAACAATGAATCAAAAGTTATTGAGCAATGAAGAAGATGGCCGTCACAAACAATCTGACAATGAAGGAAATCAAGTCAAACCTGGTCTACCAGTATCTGCATTGGTCAGCAACTCTGCATCCCGGCTGGTGTTGGTAATGTCGCGCGTTGAGCTGCCCACGTTGAGTGTGGGCAGGGCGACAAGGAACATATTTTTGAGCAGTGAGGACATGCCACTGGCAGATTTAGCTCGTCTTATTGATAATGAACCAAGGTTTAAGTTGAATTTGATAAACATGTTATCGGTGCAGTTGGAGATGGGAAGATGCATCCACTCCATAGACTGGCCTGTGGACAGGATCCCTATCTTTACCAGCCAGAATTCAAGATACCTCAACCTGATGGCGGCTGGTGAGCATTCTAAAGCTATAAATAAAAAGTTGTCATGGAACGAGACAACTAGTTTGAATAAGTTGAGTGCGACCATATTTCTCTCTAAGCTTGTTTGCGAAAATTTACCAAGTTTGGTGTTGCTTGCTAAGATTGAATACCTGGATGGAGATGAGAGAAAAAGCTGTCAAACGTTGGGCGAATTGTTACCCATAATCAAACATATGGGGGAACTTGAGGATTGGCATCAACTTTCAAAAATTGACGTCATACCTGCAGATGGTAAAATGAGCCTTCAGACGGTGTTGAGAACGGTGGGTAACAGCGTTGATCCGAGGTTAAAGACGCAGGTTGTGTCAGCTATCCGGCTCTTGGCACATTGGAAAGATGTCGTGAATAAAGTAAGCTTTATTCTGAAGCAAATGCCATCCACAACTTTGTTAGAGTTACAGAAAGATTGGCTTGATGGAAAGTCTGAACAGGATTTGAGTGCTAAAGTGTTTATTGACTCCATTCAGGTGAATGAATACATGAACTTAACAGTCTACATTCCACGCATTGTAAACATGAATTCGGTGAGTTTAATCACCAGTGGAGAGATGCCTGCTGAGATACGTTATGTTAGATTGGATGGTCAAAGAGAAATAATTGATAACCTGGTGAGTGCCACATATGCAGGTAGTCTGTTGAATGATAAAGTAGACGCAAGAGTTCTGACCTGGGAAATGCAGATGCGCTGCAAGCGTCTCCGTCCGACTCTAGCCAAACAGATATTGTTATGTGATCCAAGTACCACTTTAGAGAATGTAGTGAAGGAAATCAGATTGGAGTTGGATGGAAACGTTTATACAAATTTGTTGACAACCAATATTGAGTGGAAGTTTAATCCTGAACACAAAGTAAATGAGTGGTTCGAAGGTGATTTCAAATTGGTTACTCGGTTTGGGGATCCTGTTTGTGTTCAGATGGATCAGCCCTTAAATCCGAACATTCCTGTTTGTCTGGACCTTGAATTGTCAAATCAGCAATGGCGTGTTGATGAACAAGTGAGGGAGGAAATGAGGATGGAACACACGCCTGGAATATTGATGATGCTGGATAAATTTGGAGAGGAGGTTAGTCGTAAGCATCAAAAGATTTTGGATAATCAGGAGGAGGTTGATAACGTTGCAACCTCGATTTCGGTTGCGGTTACTAGTGGATTTGAAAGATGTCTTCATATGCTTGGTGATACTGAGGCAAGGATGTCTCAAGACGGCTTGTGTGATGAGACCGCAAAACTTGGAGTGAATGATGATGAAGCTATCATGCCCATGGATATTGAAGAATCTGGCAAGAAGAGCAGAACATCTGGAAAAAGAAAGTAATAATTAAAGTTATGTGTATTAATTCATATTTATTTTATTTTATGTATTTAATATTTGTTGAGGCAGTAGTAGTCTCAAAAAAAGCTTAAAATTCATGTTTCATATTAATGCTCTATAATACCATGCTTAAATCTGATGGTTATATGTAACCAATGTTATTTTTATATCATGTATTTATGATAACTATGTAATTAATGCATTAGGTGTTAATCAATGCATTTTTCAATGATTATATGTTAATCAATGTTTTTTTCTTTAAAAAAAAAATATTAAAAAGAAAAAAAAAACACATAAAGAAAAAAGGAAAATAAAAAAAAAAACACAAAAAGAGTTCTAAGGAACCAAAATAAATAAAAAAAATGTGTATATGAAGTGTTTAAAGATCTGGAATAAAAATATATAAAAAACAAAAAAAATGACAGGTGTCATACCAGATCAACTATTATCTATTTAATAAGCGTTCAACGCTACTTATAATATCTATGATAAATAACATGTAAAACCTATTGTATATTTAATCTGAAATATTACAGTTTGAAATCCAGGTTCATGTTAAAGCCAGGGAGAAATGTGATGTATAGTCCCTTTCTTCCTGACTTAAGAGCAATGCATGTATTATATAGTTTAGCTTTTAGTTCTGGTATCCACGGTTTCGGAGCAAGTCATTGCTCTGCAACAGGATACGAACATAAAAGTGAACAGTTGTCTTAATATTAATGTTATTATTGTATGTTAACTTTGTATTGAATTAATACACTTTATAAGAATATTTAGCTGTTTGTTCTTGCTATTACTATACGTCATAAGGATGCACACATTATTAGGTTAACCTTGTCCTTGAGACGAATATTGACGTACGTACAGCTTGTTTGGAGCGCAGCTACTCTATAATTGTGGTATGTCCGTGTACGGCAATAATATTCCGGCATTTCAGCATCCAAACAATTCTTTTTTTTTACTGTATTACAGTTTACTGTTCATTAAAAGTATGTGGATGTTGCGGTACATATGGACAAAACCTCCTTGTCTAACTAGCGTCATTGTCAAATGCTCGATGCATAGCATAAACACAGACAAGTATTTAAAATGGCCTAAAACATCAAACAAGTCTAAACTTTCTAAATTATTGTAAATGTAGAACCCTCTGTTTAAACGTTTTAGATATACTATATTTTCTTTTATTAATTTGTTAAGTCCGTATGTACGACGTACGTTTGATCTTTTTTTGCAGAATACAAAAATCAAATTGAATTTTATTAGGTATATATTTTTTAAAATAATTGTTATTTATCAATTTCACGTGAAATTTGATAAAATTTGTTATTCATATGGAAGTTTATATTATTATCAAAAGTTTTTACGGTTTATAAATATTGTTATCGCAATTTGATATTTTAACACTTTTATGATATTTTTTACACTTAAAGTTTTTAAAAGCAAAGCTTTTCTATAATTAAGGTCGGTCCATCAGTACGTCCGTGACAGATAGCTTTTTTCGTTAATTTAGGCATTTTAGAGTTGTCCTATCGATTTCAAACTTTGCATGTGATCCCTTAGTATAGGTACGATTTATAAAGCGTAGCAACTCTATAATCATTATCAGAATGTCCGTACGTCCATTTTTTACTTTTTTTACAACAAATTTTTATATTATCTAATCATCCGATTGACCTGATTTGTGGTATATTGATTCCTGGGACAACAAAGTATAATGTTATAAGCGAAGCAACTCTATAATCAAGTCCTAAAAATATCCTGAAATATTATCCTGCATCAACAAATTTACTTACAATTTATATTATACATTTTTATTCTGATTATTCAGTTCTGACACTATACAAGTGTTAATGTCCGTTTGTCCTACCGTTTCAGTGCTTCGCTTTCATGGATGTTGTCATCCTTGTTTTATATTTATTTTAACATAAGAAAACAAGGACATAAGAATACAATGCCAATTTCAAGAGGGTCTATTTGAGTTTAAAATAACACAATTTAGCAACTTGTAGTAGAGGAGATGAGTAGCTGTGCCCCTTAAAAGAAATTATGCATGTTAATTTGTTATTTTTGTTTATAAATTTAATGCACATGTTTTTATTCAAACTCATGTTTAAGTTGCAGGATTTTAAAGCAAAATAGAAAAAATATTGCATTAGGCGTTGTTAGGTGATTATAACAAACAAAGATGACAATATCCATAAAAGCAAAGCTCTACAAAACATACAAGGGGACAAACTAACAACTTACAGTGAAAGATAACAGAAAAATATAGAATATTCTTTTCAGAATGGATTCGAAACCGATTAATTTCCGCTGGTTTTTCTACCATAATGAAAAACAATATTTAGCATCGTATTACTGGCAATTTTCCACGAATATTAGAATAAAAATGATTAAAATTATACCAGTTTTGTTAGTTTGGGCCTTCGGCTCCTTTGAGCTAACAATTTTTTAATTTTTCACTTTTAATATTTTAACTATGAACTTACCTTTAGTTTGAAACTCCTAACTTTTCTAACATGCCCCAATTTCTGTCTGTCTATTGTTCGGACGTACTCTAATACTGGTAATAATTATTAATCCTACATTAAGTCACGATCTCCTATTACTCAGGGTCTCTCTTAAAAATGTATTAGTGGTGCTAAAAGGATATTCTTGGATGGGCTGTTACAAGGACCTCCTTGGGCTCTAATCCGTTTTCTTTTAGGTATTTCCAGATTTTACAGAAAGCTTCCCCGTAAAGAACCGTTATTGTCCTATTGTTATTTATGAACAGATAGACAGACAAACATCCTACTTCTTTTAAACCAAAATAAGCTGCGATATGTATTAACTGTTCATCCTTGTATTATAACCTACTTTTGTATAATTCAACGTTTCTAGGGCGTAAAAATTTCTCGTGAAATGTAATCATTTCCTAATACGTAATATTGTTAAAAAAGACTGTTTATAAGAAGCGCAGCAATATCAAGTTTTCAATTTTTGACAAAAATTTTAATCAATACTATAAAGAAAATAATTCCAGTATGGCGTCGAAACTGACGGATTAGTTTTCTAAGCCTTGCTGAAAACTCGGAGATAACAAAATAGGTTTTAATCTTATAATTGTACATGTTTATATCTTCGGAAAGCTGTCTATAATACGGTGCGATGAATAACTAATTTCCATTTTCTATGATCAAAATACAATATGAAAGTTTAAATTAATCCATAACATTTTTATGTTTTCTTTTTATCATTCTATAACAAACAATAGAGATGTTTAAGTTAATAAAACAAGGACGTTCAACATTCAAAGTTGCTTTGAAATGCGCCATCTATGAAAATGCAATTTTCGTTAGGTATAATATATTCTAATAATAATTTTTTTACTTTAATTTTTCTAACGCTACCCACCTTTTTGAAATAGATTATAAATATTTTTCAGTCAGTCAATAACATATCATTAGAAATTCAATTTTTAAAGATGAAGTATTATTGACTAAAACAATGAAACGATATGGATCCCACCCTGAGTTGATTTCAGATAGACCCAATAGTTATACTCACAGATATAGGTATGCCTCAAATAACCACTAGAGGATGGATACGCAGAGAGATAGAGGGGGTAATGGTCTGTTTATTTCACTATTCCCAAAAGTTTATAATAACGTTTTCTTATTTATTGGCTTAACAACTTTAGGGACTTGTAGGGATGTACATCAATTTATCGGCAATTGGCTTATCCCTTTAGATTCCTGTTGGAAACGCCATTGTATTTTGGTGTAGCTGAACGTTAATAGAGGACATGTACAGCATGACCCTCAAAAAAGTATTTTTAAGCATCTGCAGCCCTTATTTCTCAATGAATTATTAAAAAATTCATATGTATATATGAATTCTCTATAGTATTCCACGTAAGTAGATAAAAAAATATTTTTTTTACCTCCATTAACACCGGAGATTTTTAGTGCTAAAGTTTTGAAAAAGTGACTGAGGAAAAAGTAACTTTTAACATGATACGACTTTTTTAGCAAAATTAAGCTAGAAATCCTTTTATTTTTGTTACTAGCAGAAACTTAATACAAAAATGAAATAAAAAATTTTGTTTTTTAGTAAAAAGCATTTTTTTAAACATATTTTTTGAGTCTTTTTAGTTTAATGATATTTTGAAAAACTTACTTATTAGGCAAAATTGTTTAAGATTAAAAAACCAAATAAATCTCTATGAATATAGCAGGAAAATTGTTTTTGTTTCACAATCCTAACTTTAATAACAAAAAAGTTATAAAGAAAATAAAAATAAAACATAATGATTTTTTAGTCTAAAAAGCCTAATTTACCCCTTATTAAATAATTGAGATGTCAGAAAAGTAGGCGGAGCAACTGTCATAATTAATCCTTTTCTATAAATAAGGGTTAATAAATAACCTAAAATTTGCAAATAATCTATTCATTCAGTAGTATTTTTTGCCATTAAAAATTGATATTTTTAGGTGTAATAAAAAAGAAATATTTAGTTAACTTGTTTTTCTTTATGTCTCATTATTCAATTGCCAGAAAAACATAATATAACCATCCAAAAAATAAGAGAAACAAAAAAAAATTCTTTTTCTCAGTCACTTTTTCAAAACTTTAGCTCTAAAAATCTCCGGTGTTAATGGAGGTAAAAAAATTATTTTTATATCTACTTACGTGGAATACTATGGAGAACAAGGACATATGCATTTTTTAATAATTCATTGAGAAATAAGGGCTGCAGATGCTTAAAAATACTTTTTTGAGGGTCATGCTGTACACTACAACGTTATATTTGGTGTACTTCAACCTGGAAAACCATTAAAGGAACGGTACAGCATAAGAATTTATTTAAGCCTGGATATCTTCTAGTAGATGGGTAGACCACAAGGGGATATATAATGTCCCTAAACCCCACATAGTTTATTAATTGTATAACTATAATATGAATATTCTTAAGGAGTGAGGGTTTTACCAATAAGTTCATTTGATTGCATAAACTTTGTCTCAGTTGTTGAAAAGATGAATTTTACTTAGCTGCATCCTTATGATCTTGATAATAACGCCACTCGCCTTACAAAACAGCAGTAGGAAACGGGCAAGATTTTTTTTCTCATTATTTATGGTTCGGTTTATAAAGTGTGATCTTATTATTAGTGAATAAAGCATAATAGACTATAATTGACGGCAAGTATTCTATCAAAGAATAGCTTTTTATCAATCTGTTATATTTGAAATTTTGTATAATTCGTCATATGATAAGAATTGATATTTAAAGTTGATTTGAATAAACGTTAAAAAGATAAAGATAAAAATTCGGCAAAATCCCTTAATATGTCATAGTAAACACTTTTTATAGTATTTAAAGGATATCTTATATTGATGCAGATACATGCATTCATTTCAAAAAGCTTTGCTACAATGTTATTTAACCTAATCTCTTGAAAAGTAGCTGGACAAAGTGTCTCAAGAAATCAATCTTGTGACGTCATAAAAATGAGAGATTATCCATCTCTTTTTCTTTCCCTCTTCTCCTCTCATCCCCATCATTTTTATGACGTCACGTGGCTGATTTTTCAAACACTTTGTGTCCAGCTACTCTTGAATGTAATTCAATAACGAAATATGTGATTCTACCTTAGGTTGTTTCTAGAACAAAGATAATTATATTTGTCCTTCAAATGATTGAATTGCATAACTATTTGGAGGTTTGTAACGAAGCTAATCCAACTTTCCATGGAGTATTTCCGGATGCCATATATTTGTATTAAGATTTCCCAAAGAATGTATGTTTGTTGGTAAATTTTTGTAAGAGGAGTGACGTCTTCTTACTGTTTGGGTTAGTATTGTCTTCGTTTCAGACGTTTTAAAGATTTTATTGTTTTTTAGTTTGGAGTCCAATGGAGGTCGAAGAAATCGAACACTTTCCACTTCTGCAAACTTACAGGTGAATTTTAGCTTCTTAGCCGCAACTTACTAGAGCGAAGCTTCACTACATATATGGTCGGTGCGTTCGTACATCCTTAAAAGATTGCTCTTATTGTTAATTTAGGCATTTCATCATCATCTTATTGTTTTCAAACTGTGCATGATGATTCTTGTAACAGTAAGGTACAGTATAGGGAGCGTTGCAACTCTATATTTATTACCAGAAAGTACGTATGTACGTTTTTAACATGATAATTTTTATCTGTAAAAAAACTTTTTTTCATATGATATAATTGTTCTATTCCTTGATTTAAGGAATTTTGATTCTAAAGCGATTAAGTACAATTTTTGAAGAGAAAAACATTTGTTATAATCAAGCTTTAAAATATAAGAATGTCGTATATGGCAGCCTTATAATTTACGCGGATGGATATTGTTTAATGTTGAATGCGTTGCTACATTATATTTGTCAATGTTCGTTTGCCTGTCTGATTTGTTGAGCGTTGCTTTTATTAATATTTTCTTCCTGTTTTTTTTTATACATCATTACACTTTTCTTAATTCAGTGCATGTGTGTATTGAATTTCTTTGCATTTTTAGAAATTATGAATTATAGGCATTTAATATGATTGCAAATAAAATTTCAAATAAATATGTATTTTGTAACATTTTTGCAATAAATTTTCTCAATTTAATACAAATTATATAAATATTTGATTTAAGCATAGAATTTAGGCATGTTAGAAATAGAATTGTCCTATCGATTTCAAACTTTGCATGGAGATTTCTGTAGTAGTTATGTACGATTTAGAAAGCGTAGCAACTCTATAATCGTTGCCAGAATTATTATATACATATAATACTAGTATGTCGAAAGAGATCACTTTAACTTTAATTTAACTGCTTATATTGATGATATAAAATAAAAGTTATTATTTCCTACATATTATCGATAATAGTTTTTCTAATTAGGTACACTATAAGAGTCATTTTTATTAGCATTTTATTAAGTTAATGTTATGTTGATATAACAGCATCACTAAAGATTAACAGGGGTTGGCTGATATCAAGGTCATACAGTCCGTACTTTTTAAAATACATAAATACACACGAACATATATGTATTTTTATTATTCATAAAGACAGAAAGTTGGTGATTTTATTTATTTTTAGAAGCAGCTTACACTTTACAGAGCCAAATAAAAAATGACGTCATACAATACAAATGGCCAATGATAGGCCAGTATACATTTTACCATTGATCAATTACAATGTATACTGGCCTTTTATTGGTCATTTTTATTGTATGATGTAATTTTTTTATTAGGCAAATAAAAATATTCAACTGTCTATCTTTAATAATAGACCAGTAATTCTCATTCACATGTTACGTAGGATGGAGCCGTTTATCATTAATAACAGACGAGTAAATCTCATTCACTTGTAGGACAGCGGGCAAAGTAAGAAATAATGAATTTACGCCAATAAAATATTTTGCTTAATATTTACATTTATATGTACGCTAAATATTGTAAAGCAGCATATGTTTTCAGTGTTTAATGTTTCATATTTATTGCATTTAATATTAACTTATTCTATAGAAGCGAAGATAATCTACAATTTCAGCTGACGCCCGTCTGACCGTTTAAAAGTAACAGAATGTCTGTGTGTGTGTGTGTGTGTGTGTCTGTAACGTAGGATCTCGCTAACCGTTGAACCGATATAGTTCTCCTTTACAATGTATAGCTTCTCATAGGACCTGGGAATGTTTATTGTTTATGCCTATATTGGGGGAGGGTACTAGTACCCTCCAAAGATAAAACGCACTTAGAAAAAAATGATCCCTCTAGAAGTTGGAGATTTTGTCAACTGCCTTAGTTTAATCAGAATTTACGTAGGTCTGTTTTAATGTATTGGATAATTTTTACAATATTTGTGATCTTTCATGATGTCATTCATGTTTTTTAAATTTAACACTAAACATTTTTGTATATTTTTTAAACAAGACCAATCAAATAAGTATTATCAATTAATAAATAGTTATTGTGCCTCTAGCATTTATTTTATTAAATAGCCTGAAATTAATAAATAAAATAGGATAAAAATACCCTTAGATCAAGTGAAGCTTCCTTGAAATGAAGAACTCAATCGATTCATTGGTTAGTGAGATCCTAACGGAGATTAAAAAAATACGTCGTTAGGATCAAAATTTTGAATTTGAAGAAAAAATAAGCAAAAAGCTAGAATTAATATTTTGTTATAATAATAAAAGATAAAGAGTTGCTACGCTTCCCAGATCATGAACCTAACTTTTTTCTTATAAGTGCAAACCGTTATGCTTTGCAGAAAACTAAGAAATAATAATATTGTAGAAAATCTTTTGATAAAATATTTTTCTTCAGGGATTTCTGGATGAATTTGGAAGATTTTCTCGGAGGACCATTTCAACTTCGGACATGCGAAAAAGGTAGATAGGAGTTTTCCCTAAAAGTGCCTAGTCGAGCACAGAAACCCATTTTGAAAGAAACTAAAAAGTGAAGGGCAAAGAAGAACCGTTTGTTTATTACTTTATTTTTTAACTAGCTGCTACGCCCCTAGAGGCCTCTAGTGGCACTTTAAATGTTTAGTTTTTTTTGCGTTCAAGGTTGCATGCGTAGGAGTCTCTTTCTACGATACCTCGTAATGTTACGTAGGAGTCTCTAAACTTAAAATAAAAATTTCGATTTATTGTGATTTCTCTTGGGAGGGTGGTGGTACCCTCCCCCAAATTAGTTATAAACCTTCCTGGGACCTATGAGTAGCTACCCTTTTAAGGAGAACCCGATCGGTTCAGCGGTTAGCGAGATCCTTCGGTACAGACACACAAACAAACAGACAGACATCCTATTACTTTAGTATAAGGATACACTTAATTTAAAGATTTCATCATAAGTTAACAAACAAATAAACAAATTTGAATTAAAAAAAAACAGAATTTTTAAGATAAGAAAATGTTCTTTTCTTTGTAGTTATTATTTTATAAGCTTCTTTTAGTGAGATGTGAATTAATTATGTGTTTTTTTATTGAATAAAAAATGCATATTTGCATAAGAATGAATTAAATAACAGTTATTTAAAAACAAAACAATGTCCTGCGAGAGTGTTTTTCTGATGAAAAAAATATCAAAAAAGAGGTTGGTCAAATTTTAGTCACAACTACGTCATAGATAGTGATGTTAACCACAGCGCATACTTATTTGGGACAATGCATTTGCTTAAAAGCAAAAAGTTATCATACACATTAAGCTTTATAAATTACTCCATCTTGATCATGTTGAAATACAAATTGAATTTTAAGAATCTTCCTATAATGAATAATTTTACTAATCGTTCATCCTTCACCTAAACTATTAGATTTTAATTTTTCCTCACCTATGAAAATAATTGTCTTCTTTTAAAACAGAGGTTGGCTTCCCCCCTAGAGAAGAGCGCCCCATGTTTGGGGGTTCCTGGATCCCTCCCACCTAATTAAGACAATTTTCTTAATAGCCATAAACTTGTCCTAATAAGACCAATCTTTAACTGTACAGACAGTAAGATGGATTGACGTTCAACTATTATAGTAAAACAATCAACCAATAGCCTCGAGAATATTAACACAGCTAAGTTGCTACTAAAGAGCAGAAACCAATTTGCTAGCAGACAAAAAAGGGGGATCTAGGTAGCTGTCTAATTATACGTCTACATTTACAGATTTATTGTTCAACTTTGAATTGTGGATTAATCAGAGGTGAATTATTTTTAAAAAATTTGTTTCACTAAAATCAGTTTGCCCCACTAAAATCAGTGAGGCTCGCTAAAAATTTAGAGGGGATAATTTTGCCTCACTAAAATTTTAGTAGGGCAAAAGTTTTTTTAAGAATTCACTTCTGTTGAATCTATGGTAGGTTGATGAGTCACTATGAGCACTCTATGTATCTATCTATTCTAGGTTGATGAGTCACCATGAGCACTATGTATCTATCTATTTTAGGTTGATGAGTCACCATGAGCACTATGTATCTATCTATTTTAGGTTGATGAGTCACCATGAGCACTATGACGAATCTTCCCCACTCATCTCTCATGGGCACAGCCAAACTTCAGTGGTAAATAATTTTCCAGTATGGCTTAAAAACCGATTAATTTCGGATGGATTAAAATATCTCAGCCGAATTAAAAATTAATGTATTACATCGTATTACAGACAATTTTCTATGAATATTAAAATTAATATCATATCAATATCCGTGAAAAAACTATCTATAATACTATTACAGTATGGACTCGAATTCGATTAATTTCCGGGAGAGAGGTTAGTCGTACCTCCACTTTTTGTTGTTGTTTGTTTTAAGGAACAATTTCTCTTGAAAGGGAGGGTTGAGCAACCATTCCCCGAATTATAAACATTCCCGGGATTTACATATATAAGCTTTATTGGAAGAAAATAACGTTTCAGCGGTTAGCGAGATCTTTTGCACAGATTGACACACATAGACAGACGTTATAAGGAATATGTAGGAATTTTCCTTAAAGCATACTAGGTACTGAAAATTACAAAAAAAAACAAGAACGACAACACTCTTGCTGATATAAATTGGCTCGAATGTTAGTTGCTTATTATGAATGTACTCACTTACAAATTTAATCGTCATTGGAATTCATAATGAAATCAATATGATAATTGACAAAGACCAAATTGTGTAAAAAAAGATCCATGTTACGCCATAAAAATGAGGGATTATCCATCTCTTTTTTAGTTTTTTTTCCCACTTCTCTCATCTCCCTCATTTTTATGATGTCACATGATTCATTTTTGACACAATTTGGTCTTTTATAATATCTAATTTTTGTGTCAAATGAACGCCTTCATATAATATCTTTCTATCCATCCTTTATTATACTTTATCATTACATAATACAGGAATCATAGTGCAATGAAAACGATTCCAACATGTCCTAATTTCCGAAAGTAAGAACACACATTGAATGTAAAGATGTTTTGCATGTATTAAAAATTGGGCTGCAACATTTTCTTATTGATTGCAGAGAAAGCAGAAAAGTGCTTTCCAAGTTTCCAAGAGTGTCAAATTTGTTTCTGCTGAAATGCATTAAAAATTCATATCATATGTGACAAATCTTTATTTTATCTAGTAATGTGAAAATAAAATTGATTTAACATGTTGGATGATAAAGTTATGTACAGCCCCCGGGAGGAGGCTTGTAATATACAACTCCTGGAAGAGGGGTCAAAAAGTACAAACACAAATATTTGCAAAAGTACAAATTCCAATGTGAAGACAAACACCAAGGTAAATAGAGTAACAATAATAAACAATCAAACATTGTTTGAAAATCTAAACTTAAATGATTTAAAGGAAAAACGAAGTATTTATATATCCCTTTGATAGCTTAATTTTTGATAGAACTACATTACTGTTACATAGTAAATTTAAAGTAGTTAAAGTTAAATTATTTGTAGCAAAGCTACTCTATAATAATTCATTTTAAATAAATATTTTTTTAGAAACTTTCAACAAGATTGGTGGTTTTATTTTTCGTGGCTATTTTTGATTTTTTTATAGTATTTTTCAACACAATTGATCTAATTGATTTTAATATTTCTAAAACCTTAAAGGCTTGTACTTTAATTAAGCCCGCAAGCTTTAATTTGTGAACTGTATATTTATTAATATTGTCATTCTTGTTTTATTGACCTAGTATGAACTAATTTTCCAAAGCAAACTTGGAATTAAAATTCCTTTTGAATTACTCATGGAATTTTTGTTCCATTTGTTAGGATTTTCCATTTTAATGGATATTTTAAATATTTCACACCATTTTTGTGTTGATAATAATATTAAATTAAATTTACTGTCAAATGCTTTGTTTTATTTAAAGTACATTTAATTGTAATATGTTGATTCAAACTTCCGCACATATAAGTCCAATTGTGGGGGAAATCTCACCCCGATTCCCCCCCCCCCTTTAACCTTTAAAAACCAGTATTTGCCAACTCAAATTTTTTAAAACACCTCAAACCTTTGAAACTCTTGATTTTACCCCTCCAAAAAGAAAAGAAGCTTGGACGTCCCTGCTGCAAAAATCACATATTTCAGAACCCAATAGATCCAGCGGTTACCCTAATTTGAATAAACGTAAAGTAACTTCATGATTTTTTAGACTTGTGGCTTTACATTAAGAGATATAAGTTTTCCGGAATTTTAATGTAGGGAGTAGATTTGAAATCTGCATCAAATTTTAAGGATTTTTTATAAAATTAGTTTTTTGTAAAATTCTTTATCTAAAAGCGAAAATACATTTTAAGTTAATTAATTTTGACCAATAGGATAGGTGGATTTTAAACTACCTGCGCTCTAATTGGTTGAATGATGTACGACATCCAATCAGAGCGCAGATTTTTTAAATCCACCAATCACAGATGCCAAAATTAATTAACTTAATTTGTATTTCCGCTTTTAGATAAAGAATTATACAAAAAACGAATTTTATAAAAAATCCTTAAAATTTGATGCAGATTTCAAATCTACTCCCTACATTACAATTCCGGAAAACTTATATCTCTTACTTTACATCCCTAGCAATCATGGTCATAGCTTTTAAAAAGTTGTATTCTAATAAAACTTAACGGTGTTCAAGTTGCGATGAAAGGGAAGCCGCTTATCAAAAAGTCCTTATTACTTTAAGTTTATACTATGTGATAATGAAAAATTGAGTTATCTATTTTTGACGTAGCTAATTTCGTTTTAAAAAAAGCTAAAAAAGATTTAATAGACTAATATATAAATTCGAAATAATCAATGAAAGGTTTCGTGAAAACCAATGATAGTTTTAGTTTATAGTATTTTTCAAAACATACTCAAAATCGTAAACGATGGGTGATTTCGTAGAGAAATGTTACTGTTTTCAATATTTTCAAAATACTAAAATAACCCTAAAAGTATACAAATTCCCCTATATATTCAAACGACCGGAAATTGAGACTTCACACCTCTGTTAACATTTTCATACGGAGAGAAGGGGTCAACTTATGCTAGATTTGGGATGTATTTGTAAAATACTACATATGTTCACATATCTTTACGGTCAAACATTGTCAGAAAATCATAAAAATTCCGGAAAATATTAACATACGAATAAGGTTTATGACCTCAGTAGAATTTTATGACTTGAATAATAGAGGTTTGGTGAATAGTTTTTTTTTATAGCATCACGCAATCTCGTAGCCAGATTATCAAGATAGTTAATCTTAGTTCTTATTGCTAATTTCGCTTGTTTTTTTATTTCCATTTTGGCAGCATTTCATGCTTAATAAACCAACCAATCACAATTAAAGAAAAAAAGTCTCCAAAGTTGTTATTGCTAATTTATCTTTTGACTTTTCCAGTTACTTTATGTTCTGTTGTGTTTGTCAGTTCAAATAAAGAAATAGGATTTTGTAGATTTATTAATTATGTATTATTTTTTAAAAATGTTATGTAACCCCCCCCCCCCCCCCCCCAATCATATTTCTTAAAATATCTTATACGTGAGTCACACACAAAGTAGAGAAACAGGTGCACATATATTGTTAATGAATTCTGGCGTGGGGGGGGGGGGTTACAATGATGCATCAGATTCAGAAGTAGCTAATATACCAACCAAAGGTTTTTTTTATAATATCTATATGTGATACTTAATTTTTCAAAATATTGCTTGACTTTGATGTATCAATGATCAGAAATAGCTATTTATTTATCTAATATACCAAACAAATTTTTTTTTTATAATAATTAATATAATATCTATATCAGTTACTTAAGTTCTCAAATTTAAAATATAGCTTGAATTTTCTAAAGAATAATTCTTACAACATTTCTGTACGAACACCTTGGCTGACCGTAATATCATGTTACCAGTTACTTACCACCACCCCCCCCCCCCCCATATTCCGAGGGTTAATCCCCATAAATCATACATTTAAATAAATACAGGAGACTTTATAATAATAATACTCGAGTCCCCTCCCTCCTCTTTACTACTTACTAGTTTTATGATAACGTTCATATTTTTTGAGGACTTTTATTGAATTTTGATTGGTTGGTTTATTAACTACAAGTGGCTTTGCCCCAATCCCCTTGGTGTCCCACCCCTCAAGAAAATAGTTATAAACCTTCCCGGGAACTATGAGAAGCTACCCTGTTAAGGAGAACCCGATCGGTTCAGCGGTTAGCGAGATCCTTCGTTACAAACAAACAGACATCGTTCTACGTTGCATGGATAGTGTCCAAACGTTCACCCCTAATCGTAATCTATAGAAGGGGTAATTTTGTTTACCATCATTGAGTATGTACATCAATCAATCTCCCATTGTCTTATCCCTTTAGATTTCTGCGATAATTAAATTTGGGTATGGTCCCATATGGATAGCTTTTTTGTTAATTGGGGCATGTGAGAATTGTCCTATCGATTTCAAATATTAGATGGGGATTCCTGTAATAGTTAGGTACGATTTAGAAAGCGCAGCAACTCTGTAATCATTACCAGAACGTCCGTACGTTCATTTTAAACATGTTGATTTTTTTACTTTTTTAACAACAAATTTTTATGTGATCTAATTATCCGATTGATTTGGTTTTTGTATATTGATTCCTGGGACAATAGTAAAATAAAGTACAATATAATAAGCGAAGTAACTATAATGAAGTCCTAAAAACGTAAGTATGTCTATAAACATTATCCTGTATCAAGCATTTTTTCAACAAATTTATACATATATTTTCTGATTATCCAGTTTTGACCATATACAAGTGTTAATGTCCGTTTGTCCTACCATTTTAGTGCTTTGCTTTTATGAATATTGTCATTCTTGTTATATTAGATTTTGATAGGTTACATTAGCTAGGTTAAGTTGGGTTAGGTCAGTGGCGCGACAAAAAAAGTTTGAGTATGGGGAATGTTTTTACCCATAATCAGGCACAACTAAGGGATTAGATAATGGTGATAAATAAAGTTACCCCTATTGTGGATTTAAATTTTTAATTTAATTGATTGAAGTTTGGGCACAACTAGTTAGAAACCAAAAATTCAAAATCTCTAAAATTATCCAAAGTTTTTTTTATAAAATGTCCCCTCCTTCCCTGGGTATATATCTAAATGATCCTTTTAATCCAGTTAAAATAAAACATATCGTGTTAATACCATCTTTTTATGGATATTAAAATAAAAAAATTATTATGAGATTAATTCCAGTATAGTTGGCTTTAAGGTCCGAAATCTTAGGCTATCAAAACAAGTAAAATGTTTTACTTTATAATTAAATATCTTTTGAAAGTTGTCTATAAAACGACAATACACATTATTTTTAAGTATGGCTCAGAACCAGCAGAAATTAAAAGTATACAATGCCATAATGGAATAGTTATTTATTGCATCGTATTATCAACAGCGTTCCAACTAAATTAATATTAATATTGAATCATATAATGTAAAGCCCTACCCTATACCAATTCACCAAGTTGAACTGGTTATAAAACTTTGGGTACAAGTGTAATTTACGGTCCAATGGCACTTCCCTCCTTGTTTGCTCAAACAAATGCATCATAAAAACGTTTTAAGAAATAAAGCCAAACATTAACCCATTGACTAATTTAAAAAAGTAAATTTGAATAACAAAATGATTTGCTCATAAAAAAAATAAAAAGGGTGGGGTCAAAATAGGTAAACAAGGATGACAACATCCATAAAAGCTAAGCTCTGAAAAGGTGTGATGAATGAACATTAACACTTTTAGAGTGTCAGAACTAATTAATCAGAATATAAATGTTTAAAAGTTGAAACAAAATTTTAAGTAAATTTGTTGAAAAACTGCTTAAATACAGAATAATGTTTAAGGACATACTTACATTTTTATAGATGCTACGCTTACAAAATTGTACTTTGTTGTCCTAGGAATCAGTATTCCAAAAATCAGATCAATCAAATAATTATATAACACAAAAATTTGCTGTTTAAATGGACGTACGGTCATTCAGGTAACAATCATAGAGTTCTTATGATTTCTAAAGTCTACCTATCTACCACAAGAATCACCATACAAATTTTGAAATTGATAGAAAAATTCGGACATGCCTATTTTAATTTAATTTAATGCATATTTAAATTAACACTCAAAATATTTTTTAATGTATATGTCCGTCAGTTTGTCGGTCTGTGACTGTCCATCTGTTTATGTCTGTATGTCTGTCAATACCTTTTCGTTAATTTAGGCATGTTAGAGTTGTTCTTTAAATTTTTTAAAGGTTTCAGAGTTTTAGTGCTCAACAAGGTACCCTGAGTGAAAGCGCCAATTTTAATTGGGATAAAAAAAATTAATTTTTAATTGAAATACATCCCCAAAATGATGATAATAGTTATCTATTGCATCGTATTATAGACAGCATTCCGCGGATAGTAAATTTAAAAATTAAAAGATTAATTACAGTTTTGTTAACCCTGAGGGGCTGAAGTCCTGGGCTTACAAATCTGGCATTGATATTATGTTTTTATTTTCATTTTAATATTCATATAAAATTGTCTAACATTTTTCCAGTATGGCTTTGAACCGGTATTAATCCCGCGTATATTAATTTCAAAGCCATACTGAAAATAAAATTACCCCTGTTGTAGATTAAAATTATTGATTGGGCAATACTTGTTCAGAACCAACCAATCAAAATTAGACAAAAGTACCCAAAGTTTTTAAGCTAACCATAGAGCAAGGATAGTAATGAAGCTTTGGATACCTGTGTAAATACAGTCCAGTGTACTCTCCCTCCTTAGGTAAAAATGTAATTTACTGCTCAATGATCCCTATATCCCTGGGTATGATGTGTCTACAAAAAGACAGTGTCCAAACTTTTCCACCGATTATTTTAATCTAAAAAAAGGGGTCCCATTTTTATAATTGAAATTGTGCTGTGCATATTGTAAACAGTTATCGCGCAATCAATGTTTTTCTACAATATAATACATGTTTTTTCAGTATGACTCATAACCTATCAAGAGGGAAAACTTAGATTCGTAGCCACACTAAAACAGTTATTTATAGTATCGTATTATAAACATTAAACAGCTTTCCGTGGATTTTAAAATGTACCATTGTAAGAGTAAAAATATTTTAAAAATAATTATTAAAAAAACTTCATTTTATTTGCTCAAAGATATGCCTCAAATAAAAAACGTTTTAAGTAAAATGCCACCCCCCTTCTCCTTATACAACCTATCCTGACAACCTGACCCAAAATTAAAGGTTTCAGTGCTCATCAAGGTACTTCGAGTGAAAGTGTAAATATTTTATTTTATAGCATCCCATTTATGGATTAATTTTTCTTGTTTTTACTTTAAACTAAATTTTCGTTTTTACAAGGAATCTTAAAGAATAAGACAATGGACGATAAATTGATGAAAATTTCCTATTTACAAACAACTTTGAGGACTTAACTAATCAAAATTCAATAATTTATCATTATTATCTTAAGTGTTCAAACGTTTCCAACCCTAATTGAAATCTACAGAAGGGGTAATTATGTTTACCATCAATATGGATGTATAATAATTTAACGGCTATTGTCTTATCCCTTTAGATACCTGCGATAATAAATCTTTAATATAAGTACCTAAAGCTTTTGGGCCAACATCTTCGCTTAATCGCTGTACAATATTTTTTTTTTTTTGGGGGGGGGGGGGCGGGGAGGAAAAATTTATGTCACCTGATTAAGGAAGGGAAACTGGAAGGGTCAACTTAACTGAACTCACATGAGAAATATGAGATCTTCATACAGAACAATAATTTTCTATAATTAGGGTCAGTTTGTCCGTCCGTAACAAACGGATAGCTTTTTTGGTAATTTAGGCATTTGATTCCATCGACTATTCTGAAACTATTTAAGTGTTATTATCCGTTTGTTATACAGTTTCAGAAATCGTTTTAATCTTACAGAACAATAGCTTTTTTATAATTAGGGCTGGTCAATCCGTAAGAAAGCGGATAGCTTTTTTCATTTCTGGTAATGTAGGCATTTGCTTCCTGTATCCGTTTGTCATAAAGTTTCAGTACTAGTTTTTATGGATGTTTTAATCCTTGTTAATATTCCCCAATATACAAGGTATATTGATAAAAGGGTCAACTTAGTCACATGAACAAGGACAATATACATTTTAACCCCCCCCCCCTTTCATATTCATATTTGACTTGCAACTTTGGATGGAAATATAAATACCCTTTAGGATTTAACTTTCACTTGACCTATACTCCCCCCCCCCCCACCTCTTTTAGCAAAAGTTGACCGATGACATATCATATCATATATTAGGGGAGGGATCTTTTACAACGAGACTTAAATAAATATAAGAAGAGTAAGTATTTAGAAAAAAATAACCCATATAATACTAATACACGGTTGGACCCTCAGATGTCAAAACTTTATTTTAGTGTTTGGCCAAAATGACTTTGCAATTGTATCTGTAAGTACGTCTAATAACACCCTTTGCTATTTTTAAAATCCTAGAAAATTTTTTTTGCAAGAAAATTGCATAAATTCGCAACCTTTTTTAGAACCACTACATAACTCGAGTTTTAAAACTTTTTATATAAAATCCTTTTTACAAAAAATATCAATAATTACTTAAAATTAAACCTGAAAGAAAAAAAATCTCATTACACGTGTTAATTTGCATGTTTTAGGTCTTTTTTTGAGGAAAGTATAACTTCCACATTTTTGACAATAATTATATTTTTTTAACATTTCAAAGTAAAATATAATAAAACTTAAACGATTTTTCTTGAATTATCAGTTGAAAATTTCATCAAACATGCAATTTAAGTGATGAAAATTTAATAAAATCATTTTTTGAATGTTTAGAATTACCAATTTTCTACATTTAAAACAAAATGTTAACAAAATTTAAAAACATTTTAACATATAACTTCAAAAATCAATAACATTTTATAAAAAGATGTTTCAAAAAATAAATCATTAAAAGGTATTAAAATGCATTTCAAATTACTTAAAATTAAAACGAGAACATCTTTTTACACTGTATTCTTTGTAATAGAGTTTAAATGACATGATTAGTGAATGAAATATTTCCTAAACTCATTAAGCCTTTTTGTGACTATATTAAAAATAATTTATTTTGTCTTATATTGTTTTTTTATTCAAATATTTGACAAAATTTTCCCTACGTCAATAAAATAAAGTCAGTTTTTTACTGTTTCCAGGTTTTTCTTTATAATTATAACAATTAAATATAATATAAATCTTCATTATCTTTTATTTGAATTATCATACACATTAAAATGTAAAGTATAAGCTAGAATAGCACTTTTTTTAACGAATATTTTAATGACATTATATCAAAATAATTCCTCTTAAATATCACACAACATATGATTGGGAAGTATAGCCATTTCTTGGAGGTATGATATTTACAAAAATACCATTAATTCTGTTTTTATCAGAAGTTAAAAAAATTGAACAATTCTAAAACAATGGTTGGCTGTCTAGATATTGAGTACACTAAGACTACGGCTCTGTTCTATTGAAATAACGTTGCAAAAAGAGGGGTTCTGATAGTAATCTACCTAATTATTTTTAAAGAACCAACAAGTACTGTCAGTATCTTTTTTCTTGTAATCTAGCAGACAATCAAATCATAACACAATTTTCATGATAAAATATTCAGGTTTCTACTTCACATTTTAAAAAATATACTGATCAATAAAATGTTCAAAATTTTACTTTGTACTAATTGAAAAAATATGTTGTAATTCTTATTTTAAAGTTACATTTTTATCCCTGACAAAATCATAGACGACTTTTAAAGGCATCTTATCTAAACTTTTTGAAGAAAAACTTAAAAACGTTAATTAAGTATTAAAACTATTTTCTTCGATTTTTCTGAAGTTATTATCGCATTCTATGGGTTTTTTATTATCATTTACTTATATTGAAAGTGCCAAACATTGTACCCTAACTTATTCATTTAATAAAAAACCAAGCGTGAATAGGATACTAGTTCAGATATTTCTTAATCTTAAGCTACTGACCAAAAAAACAAAAATAACAACACGGCACAAATTTTAAATGTTGAATGTGCGTGTGTGCGTCTGTTTTGATCTAGCTGACCTTTACAGGGTAGCTTCTTATAGTTTAATTCGTATATTTATCTTTCTTTTTTGCTTTTAAAAATTTATGTATTTATTAATGTTAAGCTTCAGACAAAAGCCAACAAAAAAAAACTTTTGCTAGAAATATGCGAAGGTTCCGTGATCATATGAACAGGCTATTTTATTTGAGAAATCCACTATTTTTTAAAAAACTCAAATTGCCCAATAAAATCAAACGGTCTAGCTAAGTTTTTGAAAGGGATAATTAGTGATTTACAACGATATCCTGGCCGTATGAAAATGTATAGCTATTTCAATATTTATCAAATACCTATTTAACCCCTTTCTTTCACACGTTTAACCCCCAGTATGAAAATGAGGGAATTTAGCAATATTTGGCACCAATTTTAATATTTTGAAGCCGTAAATTAATTTTTGAAACTAACGATATGACTGGTGAAAACAGTATTTTGAATTGAAACAAGGATAGCAAGCTAAATTTCTTGCATCAAATAACATTCATCACAAATAAATTATTAGACTAGAAATTTATATTCGCAGTTTGACCTTTATAATAATAGAGTAGCTTGCTACAATGAATTTGTTTAATTTTAGGTTTCTGAAGAGTATTCGGAAGATTCAGATGATTTGAAATGTCACACAATCTCGTAAGTTTTGAGGGTTTTTTTATTGAATGCTTTCTACATTTAGGTTGTGTCCCTTAAATTACGGATAGCCCTAATCATTTTAAAAAATCATTAAATCGATTTCAGACCTTGAATGAACTTTTCTATATATTGACATCTTATTTTAAGCCTCTGATTTGAATTCTAAAAAAGCAGTTTAATTTTTTTGGTGATATCTTAATTTTTTAGAAACACAGAAACCATTATTCATCTTTTGAAGGGTAATATAGGTAATATTTTTTACTATTACTTTTAGTATTCTTACATATAGAAATTATTTTTAACTTTATAGAAGTATAATTTATTATACTGTTTAACTATGTAGATACTTCAGTACAAACAGACATCCTCTTTTTTATACAATTTAAAAAATATTATTTTAGGAATTGGAGTTTTGACTATGCCAATTGCTATAAGCAATGCTGGACTTTTTGGAGGCATTCTAGGTAAATTTAGAATTTCTTTATTATTTTTTTAAAGGATATTGTAAAAAGCCTGAAAATTAAATCTTTTTATCGCAGCCTACCCCAACTTCTGACTTTAAAGCCTCCCCTGGAGTTCTAACTCTGTGATGAGGCTCTTTTGAACTTAAAAAAACTTATCTAAAACCTTACACATCAACAATTTAGAGAGTGGGGGGGGGGGGGGGGTGGTAATTTAGTCTTTTCCTTTATTGTCGATGTTATTTCGATTTCATGCAAGGGCTTGATAGTGTCCATTACACATATTTATTTTACTTTTAACTAGAAAATTATCATTTAACATTACATGATTACAAAAAATAGGAGGCTTTTACCCCATTTCCATTACATACCTTTAATTCCCATATTCCTTGTACAAAACCCCCTGTTCTAAACCTAAAAATCTCTCTTAGGAATGATATTTGTGGCGGTGGTGACAATTCATTGTATGCACACTCTTGTCATTGCTGCGCAATCTATAGTTAGCAAAAGGTAAGCTTTGTAGCACTTATGTATAGGGATGAAATAACACAAAAATTCATGTTTTTATATCTTGGTAACGAGTAAATAGTATGAAGTTTAGCAGTTAAATTAATCTACAACTCTTGTTTCCTTTCATGTTATCAAGCTACATATGTACCCCTGTTAATACATATATTATACATATATGTAAAACTTAAAGAATAAATATGTTGATAAAATCTTTTAATTTGTTTTGTAAAAATCATTTGTATCTTTCTGAAGATTGCAAAAGTATAAAAGTTATAGATAAACAAAATTGAAGTAAAAAAAGTTGTTTCACTATATAAAATTTGATGGCTCTACAGAATGCTCCATGTAGAGCACTCTTGGCTAAACATGCAACATTTATATAAAACTTTATGTATAATTATGAGTTACAATTGGATCCATTTTAACAATTATGTTTAAAATTAGTGTATCAATGATATAAGTTTAGATAAAAATGTATTTTCTATAAGCATTATTCAGATTTTTAGAGAGAATTGATTCTAAACAACAATCTTTATATCTTATTTGTTGACTTGAGAAATTCTTGAGAAAGAGTTGAATCAGGAAATTGGAAAACAAAGTAACATTGCATACAGTTATTTTAATATGACAGGGGATTAATTTAATTTCATTACCGAGAGGAATTTTTTATAATCCACCGCACTTATCCCTTTATCCCTATAAGTTTGAAGTCCTGAAAAAGTGTGCCAATTAAACATTTTTCTAAAGTCAAACTGTATTTCAGATCTGATGTTGAGTTTTTAGACTACGCGGATACCGCTCAGGTTTTCACATTTATTTTTTAATAGCGCAGATACTTTATAACTAGGATAAATCAGTACGTCTACACGTACCTAAAATTATTTAACGAGAATAAGGACTACATAGAAGTCCTGGATATTTAAGTAGGTGGGTAAAGTGTCGCAAAATTTATTTCGACTTCACCATCCAAAAAAGTTATGGGTCAATAAATTTTGTAGTCTATTCAATTTTTAAAGTTTAAATTAGTTGTAAAACAAAGAGTCTCTCCATTCGAACGTACTTAAAGGGCTACCTTACTTCTAATTCATAAATCTCATTTCTTAATTATTATGCTTTTGCTCTCAGTCTTGAAATAAATTCTTTACCTAAAACTGTAAAAAGATTTTTTCTTTGCTTTTTGCGGTAATAAGAATACATATGTATTTTAATTTATCTACATATCTTTCTAAAAATTAATATATTAATATGTACGTATTTTAGCACCTTTAAACTTTACCCATTTTTTCATTTTAGGCGTCCTTTGAAGAGGCTGGTAAGTTTTTATATGTAAATTTAAACAATTATTTTTTTAAAGAAATGCACCAATACTAAGCTTATTTTTTTTTCATTCGCGACAGACGGACGTAAATACCTTTCAAAGCGATTTAAAAAAATATTTTAATGTAAATTACCAAAAGCATTTAAGATATTAGGTTAATTCCTTTTTGAAAAAGACGTTTTTTTAGGGGAGGGTTGGAGTGGGGACAGTGCCGTACTCCCCTCCACAGCTAGTCCCAAACTATGAGATCTTTTGTGACACTCACACAAAAATTAAAATTACTAAATTTTCTTTAGGTGGAAGATGGGCGAAGTGTGCCAAAGGTTTTGGCCGTTTGATCAATATATTTCTGTGCATGTCTCAAATTGGAAGCAATGCTGTTTATATCCTCTTTGTAGCACAAAATATTATGCCAGTAAGAATTTTTTTTAAAAACAAAGCTTTTATAAAATTAGGGCCTGTTCGTACGTACGAATAGCTCTTAGGAATATTAGAATTGTCGGGAATAGTCTCTTTCATGGCAACGCCCCTTGAGGGGCGATTTGTCGTATCTTTAAAATAGCTTTTGTTAGGTTATTATCTTAGGTTAGGTTATATTGGGTTAGGTGATTACCCCACAGGGTTAGGCAGGGACTAGAAATAGGAGAAAAGCTACCGTAAAAAAACAAAACAAATAAACGGCCCTTAAGGATATGATTTAGAAGGCAAAACAACTATTTATTCGTTACAAGAAAGTTAGTACGTCATTGAAATCATGCTCATTTTAACTTTTTTACAGCAAGTTTTTGTATTAAGTATGTTTTTAAACAGTTTGTATTTGCGCAATTATGCAAAAAATCTATTTACAATTTTGCTTAAACTTATAGATTTATATTCTACTATTTAAGTGTTAATGTTCACTTATCCTACCGTCTGATTTGAGATCTTCGCTTTTATGGATTTTATCATCCTGATTAAAAAATCTCATTTAATTTTCAGCTGTTTCAAATAACAACAAATATTTAAAATGAATAATGTTATTTTTCAGGTTGTAGAAACTTATTTAAGCCCTGGCTGGAACTACAGGATCTATATTGCCATATTGCTGATACCAGTAACACTCACCTGTCTAGTCAGGTATAGTTTTTTTTACTGGTATCCTATCTGTTCCATCTTGCAACATATTGTAACATATTTTTATGGTCGAATTACTATCCAATGTTGTTGTTTTTGGGGTTATTTCAACTTTCTTTACTTAAATCTAGTGTATGTCTATAAAATTACCTTTAAAACACTTTAAAAACTTAAAATGCCTAATTAAAATATTTTTTTTATCAATTTAAAATCATCGCTATTAATAATTTTTTAAACTTTTGTTTTAGAAACCTGAAATATTTATCACCACTATCTGTAGTTGCCAACATTCTAGAGTTTGTTGGATTAGGTTAGTATTCCAACTGTTACCAACGCCAAAATAAATTTTTGATCAATTAAATGAAACAAAGTAGCGGGCTTCGTCGTACTTTCACAGTAGTCTTCTTCTTTTAGCCCCTGTGGCCGGGTGGCTTTAGCCCTGCGGATAATCATTAACATTTACCTATCCTAACCTAAAATAACCTATCCTAAGCTACTGGGAATATACGACGAAACCGCTTACTTCGTTTTCTTTCCATCATTAAATTTTTTTTCCGGGGGTGGGGGAAGGGGTTGTCTTAGTAATAATAACGACCTTTTTTTAACTTCTATCCAAATTTTATTATCAATTTATTATGCCAAATTATTATTTATTATACCAATTATTACTGCAAGTACCGGAAATATGAAAAGGCAAAAAGTTAAAAAAAAACGTATAAGAAAAACTTAAAGCACAAAGATTACCAATAGACAGACATAATAGTTTCGCTTGATTTATCTTTTGTTTATTTGTTTTCAGGAATAATCTTTTATTACATCTTTGCCACCCCTCTTCCTGAAACCTCTTCTGTGCCTGCCTTTGGAAGGTGATGTACTTGTAATAATATGTAAATATGTCCTATTCGTTTAAAATTTTCACATTATTTATAAAAACAACATCGATAATAATCGAAGCCCCAAAAAATCATAGATGTAAAACCAGTCAAAATGAGTTAAAGAGCTTATGTTCAGTGGTCATAAAAAGAGAAAATATTTTATAAATAAAAGAAAATTACGCTAAGTTGATCATAGTGTAGATTTAACAATTGCAAACCATTAATTGTCTATACATATTTATACTAAATACTGTTGTATTTTTATTGCTGCGCTAATGGTAGGCATAATTGTTATTGTTAAAGATAATCTTTTACATTTCAGTTTTGCTAAATTCCCAATCTTTTTTGGAACCGCTATTTTTGCATTTGAGGGAATCAGCGTTGTCCTTCCTATCGAGAATCAGATGACAAACAAACAGGTCATTTTAATTATTAATTATAAAAGTGTAGATGGACATTCCTAACTAGGAGCTATAGGAACACAGTGTAGGAACAATCCGACCACTTTATTGGTTAGAAAGTGTACACGAAAAAGCAGTTATTGTTTCATTCTGTCTATATAACATGTCAGCTCTATCTATTTGAATTTCTTTGTTTGACAGATTATTGTTTCTGATTGACCATAAAGGGAAATAAATCTATTGTATTCAACAGAAAACTAACTTATTACGAAACATTTATCTGAAAGTTCTTACTGTGCATGGTAATGATTAATGCTTGAACAGGATATGCTTGGTTGGGCTGGTGTGCTCAATGTTTCCATGGTCATCATTGCCTGTCTTTATATTAGGTATGTTGTCAGTAAATTACATTGATATCCAAAGTTTTATAACATATGTTATTTTGTTGGTTAGTTCGGAACTTTGGGTACTTATATTGAAGTTTGATTAATTGGTTCCAAACTTCTAGTGACTTAACTTTTCAACCAATAATTTATTCTTCAAAAGTGGTAATTTTAGTTTTCTTCTATGGGAATGTACAATTATTTTCCATTGTCTTATCCCTGGATACATACAATCATAGAAAAGTAGTAATTTTGCTATATTTTTTTTGTAATAAAGACTGATAATTTGTAGTACCTCAGTATTGTCAATAAATTTCTAACTAATAATTTGTGTTTGTTTTAGCATGGGATTCTTTGGTTATTTGAAGGTGAGTTAATTTTAATTAGTAGTGGGGCTACTCAATGATTAGGATATGTCAGTTCGTTCGTCCTTAAGTACGTAGTAACAGTAATTTAGATGCAATGTTTCATATTTTATCAAATCATTTTTTTTGCCATCCCGCCTGTATATCTCTCTATCTCATTAACTTTTTTATATTTTATCTATCTATCTGTTTATTTATCTATCAATTTATTAATCATTTCATCTATCCATCTATTTGTTTAGCCTCTTAGTATGGAGCTGAAGTAACAAGCAGAATTACGCTAAACATCCCTGAAAATGATAAAATAGTATGATTGTATGTCCATCTATCTGATTATCTATTAATCTATCTACAAATGATATCTATCTATTTAGTATGTAGCTAGCAGCATTACCATGATTGTGTGACCATCCATCTCTTTATCTATCTATCAGCTATCTTTGACATCTATCTAACTATATAGTATGGAGCAGAAGTAGCAAGCAGTATTACCCTGAACCTGCCTCAAAATGATTTGCTGGCCCAATCCTCACTTCTCATGTTCAGGAATATTTCTTTCAGAAAATTTGCTATACACATTGTCCTTATACTTTTACATAAATAGCGGCTACGCTCCTAGAGGCCTATAGGGGCATTGATGAAAGGGTAGGGGGGTGGGGGTAGTATGTCAAACAATTTTATTTAAAAAAACGTATATTTTAGGGGGATTTTTCTTGGGAGGGTAGAGGTACACTTGGTAACCTTTACAAAAATAGTTAAAAACCGTACCTTTAAGAATCTTCACTGTAAAGAGAACCGTTTCAGTCCAGCGGTTAGCGAGAACCAAAGCTACAGACAGACAGACAGACAGAAAAACATCTGATATTTTTATATGAGAATTAATTGAAATTTAAATTCATCATTTAAAATGATAACAATATTTAAAAATGAAAGAAATATGTATATCATGAACAGTTTGGCGATATTTTTCTCGTATGCCCTGCAGTTCTATGTGGTCATGGACATCATTGGACCCAATATTATTAAACCAAGAGTTTCTGACAGGAATTCAATCTTTTCTTCTTTTGCCTTCTGTTGTTTTTATTCTTTTAAATCCAATATGTAACCTATATAGCCCAATAATCCATTCAACACTAATAGTGAGATTGAATCCTAACTAATTGTAAAAGAAGTACCAAGGACGTCCGAGCTTTTTTTATTAGGGGAAAGGAACGTAATTCCTAATTGGGGCAGTATTTGAGAGAGTATTTTTAGGGGAAACTTACCTCCAAAAACATTATATACAATGGTAAAATCTTTGGGGGTACATCTTTTATGAGGAGGGGGGAGGGGGGGGATAAATAAATTTTTTTTTTTTAATTTGGGGATACACACTTTTGAAGATTTTGCATTATTACCTAAATAATTTTTTCCAGAATAAGTCCGAATCCTATTTAATTCAATTAGATAAAAGTAAGCGAGTTTTGATAGAATGATAATAACTAGTACAGTTTCCCTGAAATGTAATTATGGTTCACACAAAATTTACAGTGTTGATCCAAGGAATTACAGAACGTGTTTATAACATTTGGGTCAGTATAATTTTCAGTATAATGTTCCCTTTCTCCCTGAGAATCCTTTATGTATAAGATTGAATATTTGTAGAATGTACCTGACTGTTGACTACCTCACTAGAATTCTACTCACTGTTTTTACATGTAATATTGTTTATTATATTGTTGACTATCTCACTAGAATTCTACTCACTGTTTTTACATGTAATATTGTTTATTATATTGTTGACTACCTCCCTAGAATTCTACTCACTGTTTTTACATGTAACATTTTATATTATATTGTTGACTACCTCAATAGAATTCTACTCACTGTTTTTATATGTAATATTTTTCATTTTATTATATACTAGAGGCTATGCCACTTTGGAGCCCTTGAGAGCGGGAGGGTGGTTTTGTACCCTACATCAAAATAGTTTAGTAATAAACCTTCCCAGGACCTATGAGAAGCTACCCTGTAAAGGAGAACCATGTTGGTTCAGTGGTTTGCGAGATTCTTTGTTACACACAGACAGATTAATAAAGCATTACTAACATACATACAAACCTACTAACTAACACAAAAGAACTAAAGCAAACTATAACTGGGAAGGATTTAGGCTATTCTGACTCCTCCCTTCCCATTCTTTGTGTAGGGCCGAGCCCGCAACTTACAGTTTACAAAAGTTTTTGTTGTTGTTGTAAGCAATGGTTCTCTGGATGGGTTTAGTTGTGGGTTTCAGGGAAGCTTAGTGTAGGCTTTAAGGTGGTTTAAGGCAATTGATTACCAGACCATTCTATTATATAAAGTAGTAAGGTTTTTGTCTGAAGGATATAATTAATTAAGTTCTCCTTTTATGGAAGCTAGGTCCCAGGATGGTCTTAGGCTATTTTTTTATATTTAAACATTTAGGCTGCCCTTTATTCAACCCTCTGAAAATTGAGGCGTAGCCGCTTGCACAGTAAAATAATATTGGGAATAGTCCTTTTCGTGACATCGCTTCTTATGGGGCGAATTTGTCGTATTTTTAAAATGGCTTTTATGTCACGAAAGGGACTATACCCAAAACCCATAATATTCAGTATTTTAATGAAAATTTTCATATTTCAGTGGGATTAGCTGCCACTGTACCTTGGTTGGACCTACTTGTGTCACTTCTTGGAGCTGTCAAGATGTCCACCCTGTCTCTTATGGCCCCTGCTTTGATAGGTAATTTTAGTAGGGTTTGTCCCCCCATAAAGAAGCAAAATCATGTCTCGGCAGCCGTATGTCAGACGCGACTAATCCTTAAATTTAAACCCGTTTGCATGTTTTGAAGATTTAAAAAAAATAGGGATTGTCATATATTGGTCAAGTTTAGACTTCCAGCTGATTTTTATACTTGTAAAAGGTTGATTTCAGTAAGGCTGACACGTAGCTGCCGAGACCAGAGAAAAACCTGAATATATCGATAAATATAAGATTTTTTATGTGTTTGCAATTTTATGTACAAAACGCATCTTCCCTATATCCTAGTATGTCCGTAGGTTCGTCCATCCACCAATTACGCTCAGGGGAAATCTTAGGCTAGGCTGAATTATTTTGTATCTTTGAGCGTAGTTACTATTAAACTTTATCGTCCTTGGTTTAATCTGTACTTATATGTATTTTTTTAGATTCCACAGCACATTGGAACACAGATTCAAGAGGAAAGTTTATCTACAGGTGAGATTTTTAGAATTTAACAATTAGGCCAATATGTAGCGCAGCAATTATATGAAAAAATCAGTTAAACTAGAACAATTCCTTATATAACAGTAAAAGGATCTAAGTGTGTTTGTTTGTACCAAAGGATAGAATGGTTGCTTCTCTGGGAGAGGGTACCACAAACCTAACTAGATTTTTTCCTATTTTAAACTATGTACAATTCAAATCTTGCCCATTTTATTTTCTACTCTATCTGTCTTTATCTAAAAATTTCTTTTTTTCTCTCTCTCTTTCTTTATCTCTTAATTCATGTCTTTTATGTTTAGCTCATCATTTTTATACCTTTGGAGGTTATTGTCTTTGTTTCAATTAATTAAATTAACAACTGACTACTAAGTAGCACAGCAACTCATTAATTAATACATGTTGTGTTTAGGAGTATTAAGAACATTATTGTGTTCACTATTGGCTTCCTTGGGTGTGTCATTGGTACATACATATCATTACAGGATATCATTCATAACTTCCAGCATGGAGAAGAATAACATTCTTGTTCTAATGTGAAATATTTTTATTAGTTAGGTTAGGTAAAAGGTAACAATTTAGAATACTTAATAATTTTAAAGTATTAGCTTTTAATCATTTACCAGTTCTTTACATATGACAAAATGTACATATTTTATTTTTATCTCATACTTTTTTTCTTTTGTTATGTAGACTTTAATGACTAGATTTCTGTGAAGTCTTTATATTTAATAAAATATATTTTCTTAATAAAATAAATGTTTTAATATATCTGTTTTTTCCATAGATTTTTGGCTTTAAATAGAATGTCTGATGACTCTCTCTTTGAAAATTTGCGGTTCTTATAATAAGATTTCATTTTTTTAAAGTAATGGAAAAATAACTTGAAGAATAAAGTCAGAATGTTTTGGTGTATATTAGTTCAAAATTTATTTAGAAGTTTAAAAACCTATACATGAAAAGCTATTTTACGCTTATTAAAAGCACAAGATTATCTTGTTATTTCATTAAGCCAAGGACCAAACTTTAATGTAGTCGATCTTCAGGGCGCTTTCTTCATCCTGGAGATTGTTCCAGGTTGGCAACCAGTCATCTCTGGCCTCCCAGAAGCTCTTCATGGATCCAGGAACATTACAGCATTTCCAGGGCATGTCACCATATCCATTCTTGCAACCATTAGGGAAAAAATTTCCCCCAACTGCCAGGTTTAGAATGAAGTAGAATTCCTGGTCAAATGGAGCCATGTGAGTTCCATCTGCCCAGGGGTTGTCTCCATTGAATCCTCCAAGCTCCCAGAATCCTCCTTCAGGTGGAGATACTGTTCCAAGAATCTGTGAAATAATAAGAAATTGAAAAGATATCTTTTTAAATTTGTAAATTTAGTTGATTATAAGCTTACTAATTATTACAGGCAACTATTAATTTTTTGTAAAAAATTTTTGATTTAGTTCTTTCTAGCGTCCTCTAGTCCTGTCAAGCGATAGGGTTGACCTGGTTTTATGTATTACATTATTTGATCTTTATATACTGAAACAATTAATGAGAAAAAAGCATAGCAACTAATCTCTAATGAATAATTAGAAGATTTAATGCAAATTTATTAAGGCTAAGTTTGATTTTTAAGGACTAATACAAATAATGACATACCTCATTATCAATAAGAAATGCGATGCCCTCATCAGTCCATTCCATTTGGTACAGATGAAATTCAGAAGCAAAGTCTGTGCCATCCAACTGTTTCTCCCAGTGGGTCTTATGGAATCCATTCTGTGAAGAAGATGGACCCCAGTGCAGAGTTGAGGCTGCCCTTTGTATCCCCTGAAATTAAATTAAAATCAAGATACACAATTAACTCATTTTTCATTATTTCTGAAAGTTGCTTTTTAACCCCCTTATTTTCAAAAAACTACACTTTTCCACCAATAATTTTATTCTCAAGTTGGGGTAATCATATATAGGGGTTTTCAACATCAATTTATCTGTTATTGTCTTATCCTTTTAGGTCCCTGATCTCAACCCTGGTATTTGGACAATTAATAATTCTTTAAATTCTGGATCCCTCTGTTGGGGACCTTTTATGTTTGCTAGCAAATTGCTTTCTGCTCTTTTGAAGCGACTTGGCTATGTTAATATTCTTGATTCTATTTGTTGATTGTTAAAGACCCAATCGAAAGTCTGCATGCACAGAGTCCTTGGGGTTGGGACATACAGTTATTTAACCCCTTCACCTTTAATGTTTTACTTTAGAATTTAGACTCAAATCAAAATATAGAAAAAATTTAAATTCAGCTGGTCTAAAGTATGACCAAACTTGGTTTATGGATAATTGTCTATATGGGATAGTAAGAATAATTGAAAAAGAAATAAGCAAAAGAAAATTCTTAAAATGAGTTAGCTGAAATCCCCTATCGATAATTAAAACTTCTTACAACATAATGGTTGTTACACTTGAGATCAGTACTGCCTCTTGTCTCACACATGTCTATTTCTCCGGAGGTAGGCCACCATCCGTACACCTTCTGATCTGGCATCAGCCACAGGGCTGGCCATAACCAGTCTCCCTACAGATATCAAACATTTATATTTTTTTGCGAAACAACAATAGTCTTAACCATCCAAATATATTTATGTAGCTGTTTAAAAAGAACAGCACATGTGGACCTTCATTTTTCAACATATTTGAGTTAAGAAAAAAACTTTATAATTATATAATTTAGACTCAATTCTGCGCCCGTAGCATCTATGAGATGGAGGACAGTTAAACAACCTTAAGCCATCCAAAGATATAAGTTAATTAATACATAAGACTACAAGTACAGCTAATTTAGGTCTTTTGTTGGGCTTTTCATGAAATGGAAAACTTAATAAGTTCATGGGTAATTGAAATTGTATTTTAAAAAAAACTTGTCTAATTTATATAATAGGATTGTTACAGTATTTTTCTGAAAGTAAAAATTAAGATGGACATAAAAATAAACTTCAAACTTGCCCTGGGCATCTGAGCTCTTATTTCAACAGTTCCAAACTTAAACTTGAACTTAGATTGTGAAATCAGCTTTGCCGACTGGATGGGGTTGATGATAAAGTCACCAACAGCAGTCATGACACATCCATCAGCAATGTTCCAGCTTTCCTGGCAACCCTGATCCCACAGGTCCAGCGTTCCAGAGTACAAAAAATCTTCACCATATTCATCTAGAATAAGTTAAATTTTGAATAAGAAATAAAAAAATATTCACTGATGGAGCATGCGTGTAGTTTATTTGATGGGAATTATACGATAGCTTTATTGACGATGGGGTTACTAAGTTTACGATTTGTAGATGTGTTCAGAAAATCTAGATGATTAAAAAAGTAACATTAAAGATAATCTTAATTCCTTTGAATATATCTCTCCTTAGAAATACTGAAGCTTAGATGCTTTTCATGAAATTATCACATGATTTAAACTCAATCATTGAAAATTAAATTGTATTTAATACCTGCTGTTAGTGAAGTTTTAATATGGAGCACTCCATCTTTAATGTAGCTGTTCTTTCTATCATTCCTTAATTTACAATTTAGTTAACCCTTACAGATCAGGCCCCAATTCGCAACTTAATAGATAGGGGAGGGGGGGGGGGGCAAATTATGCACCCCCCCCTCTATCTCGGATCCTGTTACAGATGGAGATATAAGATAAATTTCTGGTGGTTCATGTGCATTTTTAGAGAAAATTACTATTTCTAGTCATGGCTGTCAGACTGCTTCCTAGCCGTTTTTTATCGGTCTAAATATTAGAACAGCTGTAGAGTGGCCAATTTAAAGCTAAAAGTTTTAAGTGTAACTTTAATTTTTCATAAAAAATATCTATTTCTAGTCATATTCGTCAGATCACTTTTTAGAAAATCGGACAATAAGCGGTCAAATGGGCATATTTTGCCCCCCCCTCCGATCTGTAAGGTTAATTATCTGTGTCAAATTACAACAGCGAGGGTGGGGACTTTGAGCTGGTATTTAAAGTTTTATATACAAGTTATCTCATTTGTTGGCTTAATATTCTTTTCTTGAATCTTAATTGGTTGGATCTGGTAGTGTCCATGCCAGCATAATGATAATTAGATTTCTTGGCAATATAGAAAGGTTGTCAAAACTCCAAAATAATAAATCTATATTCCATAGAGGTTAACTATTTTAACAAAATGAATTGCTTAGCAGGAGAACAATGATGCCTAGTAAGTTGTACCTGTAATACTGGAACTCCCAGTTGCCACTTCTCCATCCAGATACATAGTGGGTCCATTTACTCTCATCCAGGTCGTTGAATTCTTCATCAAATATTAAGTCCCCTCTGGAATTGTTTTGAAATACAAACAAGTAGAATTTTCATGTTTAAGGGTTAGGTTACTTATCTCTCATGAATAAGCCCTGTGTGTGTTTGTATATAACTCCCTTTAAAGTTTGGATTAGAGTTTATTTTTTTCTTTGACTAATAGCATTAGAATATTATTCATCGCATAACATTATAGACAAAGAACAGTAATCTTTATTGCATTTAAAAAGGCATTAGTTTTCATGAAACTAGTCTTGTTCAATTTAGAAATTAAACAAATTCATTTTGGAAGAGTTAATATAAAAAATAATTTAGTCTGGCATTACTCTATACTTTTAGTGCATGTATAATTTTAGTTTTTACCTTGTTTTGTTGACAGAAAATGCTTTTCCATGTTGCAAAAAACAAAAACAAACAAACAACAGTAAAGCAGCTAACTTCATTATGGTGAACTGCAAACTGGGAGATAAAGCAGCTAAACTTTAGTTTATCTTGTTGTTTGTGCATTTATTTGTTTCTGTACTGTTTTATAATTTTATGTTAAAAATACTGTACAGGAGGAAACTGTAATTTCAACCAGTGGAGTGTGAACCGAATGTGGCATATGGGTAAAAATGCCCCATTTCACCCCCCTTCCACCCCTCCATAAAAAAACAAAATAAGTTTTCACAATTTAAAGCAGGGAAAAAAGATTACCCAAAAATTTTGAGGTGCGCCAACAAGGCAAAGTACTGTTAGTCAATTTTAGCTAATTGTAGAACTGCCAATTAATTAAGATCAATCAACTTTCACTAGTGCAAAAAAAGTGTTCAGCTGTTTATTCTAAATATAGCAAATCCGGTAAATGAGAAGATTGTAAATTTTTGTACAATTAAAACTTTTTACCGAGAAAATGCTTTTTTTTATTGCAATTTTTTTATGTAGTCTAAATCTCACCTAGGATTTTGGAAAGTTTGCTTGCTAGACATACATATACACAAAACCAGCTATTCTTTTTTAAGAAGTCACAAAAGAATACGATTTACAATCCTACCTACCATATTAGCAGGTATAGATAATATTATGCAAAACAACTAATCTAATTAAATAGGCTACAACCTTACTTTCTTAACTCTTATTTTAGCCTGTATCGTTATGGGGTTAATGACATTTACTCAGCTGCTATTAAAGCTAGAACTCAAATTTTTCTTGTCAATAATCCTATCAGTTAGGGTATATTTCAGTATGAAACATCAATAGGAGACCGACTGCTTTGAAGTAGCTTGCTTAGCTGCTTTTAATTTTTTTTACTGATTTCCACATATTTTTGTCAGGATTTTCAACATTTTTGTTGGTATTAATAACAAAATTAAATTTTCCGTCAGTCAAAGAGATTTTTGTGTTCATATAAATATGTAAGGACAAGTAGCTTTCTTTTCTTATTTCTCTGCAGCTATTAGAGATTTTTGAACACTGATAGACATTTAAAAAGCGTTCTTATAAAGTACAACAAAATCTAAACAGCCATTTATAAAAAACCTTAGTCTGATAACTAAGAAACCTTACAGCATTACATTATTGAGTTTACACAGTTTAACAATTATATATTACAGATTGAATGTTTTTGTTCATAAGAATATAAAGTTTTTTTTTATAATTTTTAACAAGTAAATTCAAATGCATTTAACAAACAGACAATATAATACAATTTTACAAAGACCAAACTTTGATGTAATCAATCTTGAGGGCAATATCATCATCATTGAGGTTGTTCCAGGTTGGCATCCAGTCATTCCTGGCCTCCCAGAAACTCTTCATGGATCCAGGTACAAAGCCTGATGTCCAGGGCATGTCACCATTACCATTTTGGCATCCATTGGGGAAGAAATTGCCACCAACAGCCAGATTCAGAATAAAGTAGAATTCCTGGTCAAAAGGAGCCATATTGGATCCGCCTGACCAAGGGTTGTTACCATGGAATCCTCCAAGCTCCCAGAAGCCTCCACTTGGGGGTGAAATACTGCCAATAACCTAAACAATACAACATAATTCTTTCTTTAAAGTTTATTTCAAAACACAGATGAAATTATCTATTCTTACAGATAGACCAAGAAAGTTGTAGCAAAGATGCACATAGGTCAGCAGAAATTTTTAAAAAAGTACAGACTTTGATAGTATCAGAGTGAAAGAACAAGGTAAGTTGTAGAGAAGCTGTGATGCTAAAAAAATAAATCTCTACCTCATTATCAAGCAGGAAAGTGATGCCATTCTCGTTCCACTCCAGTCCAAACAGGTGGAAGTCTGCAGCAAAGTCAGATCCAACCAGATCTTTCTCCCAGTGGGTCTTGTAGTAGGCATTCTGGTCAGGTGCTGGGCCCCAGTGCAGTGTTGATTGGAGCTTCTGGATACCCTGCAAAACAAAGTAATCATTACTTAAACTTTGTAAGATTTTTATTCAAAATATTTTAAAATATCATATTTCCCATTCAGTGTCTTCTTTTTGAAAATAAAGGAGTTTAGAAACATATTTTTTTATTATTATTTGGTGCATGTTAGCCCTGGAGGTAAATTTAATCATATGACCCTATCCTTATAATAAAGTAACAGGATGTTTGTTTGTTTGTCTGTCTGTTTGTTTGTCTGTACCAAAGGATCTCGCTAATCGCTGAAGCGATTAACAGGGTAGCTTCTCATAGGTCCCGGTAAACTTTATTACTATTTTGGGGGATGGTACCACCACCCTCCCAAGAGAAATCACAAAAAATCTAAACTTTCAAAAATATTTTTGTTTTTACGTAGAGACTTGAATGCAACATAGAAATCAAATAAAAAAAAAAACATTTAAAGTGCCACTATAGGCCTCTAGGGGCGTAGCCGCTAGTACTTTATATTTAGAATAGTGGCTACGTCCCTAGAGGCATCTATGGGCACTTCATTTCAGTATTTAGTTTTCAGTATTAGTTTTAAAAAGAAAAGGTAAAATAATTTCTTCTGGGTGGGTCATTTTTTTCTAGGGGTTATTCAAGGGGGTGTGGTGGTATCCGCCTCCAAAATAGCTATATGCCTTCCCAGAACCTAAGATAAACTACATTGCATTGTAATAGTTATTTCTCGCATCGTATTATAAAAAGCTTCCGCGGATATAGAATGTACCTCGGGGCTAAAAAAAACTGGTTTTAATCTTATGATTGTACATTTTTATATTCGTAGAAAGCTGGATATAATAAGATGCTAGACATAGTTTTTTTTGTATGAATGAGAACCGGTTCCTATCCACCGGATTCGAATGAATACGAGAATAGTTATTTCTCGTATCGTATTATAAACGGCTTTCCGCGGATATAGAATGTACAATTATAAGATTAAAACTAGTTTTAATCTTATGATTGTACATTTTTATAATCGTAGAAAACTGGATATAATACGATGCTAGACATAGTTTTTTCGTATGGATGAGAACCGGTTCCTTTCCACCGGATTCGAATGAATACGAGAAAGGATAATTATAGCATTAATCCAAACTTACAATTAAATCATTTCCACACTTAAGATCAGTATTTCCTCTTGTCTCACAAATATCAATCTCGCCAGAAGTGGGCCAACCACCATACACCCAATCATTGGGCAGCAACCACATTGCAGGCCATAACCAATCTCCCTTGATAAGAAAGATAATAAAAATAAGGATAATTACATCCATTGTTAGCACTGTTTGAAATAATAATCAAAACATAAGAAAGCCCGTTTAAGAAAAAGAAATAACTTAATAAACACAAATTAAAACTGGAGGGAGAGGAGTAGAGTTTATTGTAAATGTGATTAGCCATACAGATAAACAGACATATGGTTGAGACATGGCCTTCAAACTTTAATATGTTCTAGAACATGTCCTCAAAAGTATCTGTATCAATTTTTAACTCTGTATCTCAACTTTGAAGCGTTTTGCAGCCATTCTTGCAAAGGGTAGAAGATCTGAGCATGAGAAAAATGCGCCAAAACCATTTTTAGATGTTGACACCTAGGTTCTGAATTTTTTATTTTACTGTACTTTTTTAATAAAAACTGAAATATTTTTTTGATGTTCTATAAATGGTTATAAAAAACGAAGAAAATAAGCCATTAATCATTAAATTCTGATAACTATAAGTGGGGTAAAATTGCTTTTAAAATAGTTCTCATAAAAAAAACACACTGTATAAAGGTAAAAAATATCAGTTTAATCTTTGTTTTACGTTGACACTTACCCTTGGCATCTGAGCTCTGATCTCAACAGTTCCATATCTGAACTTGAACTTGTCTGATGACACCAGCTTGGCTGACTGGATAGGATTGATGATGTAGTCACCACCAGCATTGATGACACAACCACCATCAATGTTCATGCTGTCCTGACAACCCTGGTCCCACAGGTTCAGGGACCCAGAGTAAAGGAAGTCCTCTCCAAATTCATCTAAGGAAAAACAAATGATTTGGAAATTTTAAAGCTACACACACAAGGATGTTAAATGGATGATACATTAACCTTCCCTTCAATAAACAGAACAAAATCTTTTCTTTGGTAGATTAAAATTATAAGGTTGGTAGAATGTCATTTTATATTCTCTTTCATTTACAAAACCTCTACCAGAACATTTTTAACTTAATTATGATGTTTGGATGGAAGATTCATTTATTGTCATTTCTTTATAACAAATGTGTTTCTTTTAAATGATAGTTGATTGGGATTGGACAATGGATGATAATTGAAAAATTATGATTATCAAAACTACCCCATTATGTAGAAGTAAATTATTGAAGGAAAGTTTGGACAAGTCAACAAGCGTCATGATTTTTTTACCTTCAACAACTATATAAATTTGAACTTAACTACATGATGATCATTAATATTTTGAATTATTACAGATTCATTCACTTTAATATCAAGTTTTTACCTGCAGTTAAAGAAGGCTTGATATGGAGAACTCCGTCCTGGATGAAACTGTTCTTTCTGTCATTTCTAAAAATAAAATAAGTTTTACATATCTGCTAGGTTCTTACTTTTTACGTCAAGTTAATGAATTGAGTCAATTAAGTAATGATTCCCATATTAAGACATGATAAACAAAAAAACTACTGTGGTAGTTTAAAACTTTTAGGGGAAATAATTTTGTCACAAAGTTTATACCTTTAAAACTGAAACTCACAGTTGCCAACTCTCCAGCCAGATACAAAGTTTATACCTGTAATACTGGAACTCCCAGTTGCCAGCTCTCCAGTCAGATACAAAGTTTATACCTGTAAAACTGGAACTCCCTAGTTACAACCCCTCCGCTCAGATACAAAGTTTATACCTGTAATACTGGAACTCCCAGTTACCACCTCTCCAGCCAGATACAAAGTTTATACCTGTAATACTGGAACTCACAGTTGCCAACTCTCCAGCCAGATACAAAGTTTATACCTGTAATACTGGAACTCCCAGTTGCCAGCTCTCCAGTCAGATACAAAGTTTATAACTGTAAAACTGGAACTCCCTAGTTACAACCCCTCCGCTTAGATATAAAGTTTATACCTGTAATACTGGAACTACCAGTTACCACCTCTCCAGCCAGATACAAAGTTTATACCTGTAATACTGGAACTCCCAGTTGCCAGCTCTCCAGTCAGATACAAAGTTTATACCTGTAATACTGGAACTCTCTAGTTACAACCCCTCCGCTCAGATACAAAGTTTATACCTGTAATACTGGAACTCCCAGTTACCACCTCTCCAGCCAGATACAAAGTTTATACCTGTAATACTGGAACTCCCAGTTGCCAGCTCTCCAGTCAGATACAAAGTTTATACCTGTAATACTGGAACTCCCAGTTGCCGCTTCTCCAACCAGATACAAAGTTTAGACCTGTAATACAGGAACTCCCAGTTATCACCTCTCCAGCCAGATACAAAGTTTATACCTGTAATACTGGAACTCCCAGTTGCCGCCTCTCCAGCCAGATACAAATTTTATACCTGTAATACTGGAACTCCCAGTTGCCGCCTCTCCAGCCAGATACAAATTTTATACCTGTAATACTGGAACTCCCAGTTGCCGCCTCTCCAGCCAGATACAAAGTTTATACCTGTAATACTGGAACTCCCAGTTGCCGCCTCTCCAGCCAGATACAAAGTGAGTCCATTTGCTCTCATCAATTGTATTGAATTCTTCGTCAAAAATTAGGTCTCCCCTTACGCTGAAATTAAAGTAAATTATGTGGCATATTTCAATAAACATATTTTTATCCTTGTAGCTTTGTAGTTGTAGAACAGTAAGACCATTAGCTAGGGAAATCTTCACAAGAAGTTACAAATGTCATAACTAGCTATTTTGACAGATTTACATTTAATGTGAGTTGTAGGAAGGCTGGCAACATTTATTGTAACAAAGCATTCAAATACCTAATAAAAAAGATCGGATATCCGGCCGAATACCAGATATGGAAACTTTCCAGTTACAGGATATCCGGCATTATAAATCAGCCGGATATCCGGTATCCGGCCAAAAAAGTATCTGGCCCAACCCTAAACTGTAATGACAGCATAGAAGAATTCATTTGATGTAACATTAAGTATTAAAGAAGGATAATTGGTTACAGAGTTTAGCAGGAAATCTTCCCTAAAAAAATTAGTAAATCAGTTGACAAAAAAATCTTACTTTGACTGTAAATTAACAGAGTAAGCCTGTGCCAGAGAGGCCAGGCAGAGTCCTGCAGATACCAGCACTGCCAACTTCATCATAACAACTGATATAGCAAAACACAAACATCATCTTTTATCTCAAATGTTTTGTTAGTAAACATTTAAATTTATATAAGGAGCAAAGCTCTACAACAAAATCATTAGCTTGTTTTTTTCGATTTTTGTTAATTCTTAGCTAAAGATACATATATGCCTGACATTTATTATAAAGATGCTCATAGCAAATCTACTTTCTTCTTTCCTCTTAATTAGTGTTCATATTATTTTATACTTGGGAACATTGCAATAGTTATGTATGTTGTCATCCTTGTTTTATTTTGTTATCTTTGATATATTTTTTTCTTATATTTGTTTGTTTTAACTAAACTTTTGATACAACAAATCCTAGTTCAATGTATACATATTTTTAAACCCTTTAACCAATAATTTTTATGCACATTTTTTATACATATTTCGTGCTTGTATAATTGTTAGAAGTTTTTTTCATTTAAAATGATTTGCATATTCTAAAAATATTGAATTAATACTAAAAGGATAGTTCCAAGCAAGAACTTAGGAAATTACTAAACAAAATTAAAATCCTAGATGGTGTGTGTGTGGGGAGGGGGGAGACGGAAGATGAATAAACCCCCCAATTTTTCAAGAGCAAAATACCAATTTGCTGTGAATAAATTGTAAATATTCATATCATTAGTAAAAAGTAAGGAATTGGAACAATGGACTAAAAAAATATTTTAAAAATTTGTAACCTAAAAGTTTTTTGGGTGAAGCTTTTAACTCATTGTCTTTGAGAGTGTTTGGTTCAATGGAAAATTTAATGGAACAAGGATGACAAAATCCATAAAAGCGAAGCACTGAAACGGTAGGACAAACGGACATTAACACTTGTATAGTGTCAGAACTGAATAATCAGCATATAAATGTATAAGAGTCAAAGCAAAATTGTTGAAAAACTGCTGGATACAGGATAATTTTTATGGACATACTTACATTTTTAGGACTTGATTATAGAGTTGCTTCGCTTATAAAATTATACTTTGTTGTTCCAGGAATCTATATACCAAAATTCAGATCAATCGGATGATTAGATCACATAAAAATTTGTTGTCAAAAAAGTAAAAAAATCAACATGTTTAAAATGGACGTACGAACATTTTGGTAATGATTATAGAGTTGCTACGCTTTCTAAATCGTACCTAACTACTAAAGGAATCACCATGCAAAGTTTGAAATCAATAGACAACTCTAACATGCTTAAATTTACAGAAAAGCTATCCGTTACGGACGTACGGACGGACCGATCCTAATTATAGAAAAGCTTTGCTTTTAATTATAGAAAAGCTTCGCTTTTTAAAAGTATCAAAATTGATATATTCCCCAATTAGAACCCTGATTTCTTAAAATCATTGTAATATTTTAGTTCTATCTATATTTTCCAAATATTTTTGTTATATACGCAATAATAATGTCTAATATCAGCTTTGTTTTACCAAAAAATGTCATCATGTTTTTAAAAGCGAAGCTTTTCTATAATTAGGGTCGGTCCGTACGTCCGTCCGTAACGGATAGCTTTTTTTGGTAATTTAGGCATGTTAGAATTGTCCTATCGATTTCAAATTTTGCATGGTGATTCCTTTAGTAGTTAGGTACGATTTAGAAAGCGTAGCAACTCTATAATCATTACCAAAATTTCCGTACGTCCATTTTAAACATGATGATTTTTTACTTTTTTAACAACAAATTTTTAGGTGATCTAATCATCCGATTGATCTGATTTTTGGTATATTGATTTCTGGGACAACAAAGTATAATGTTATAAGCGAAGCAACTCTATAATCAAGTCCTAAATATGTAAGTATGACCATAAACATTATACTGTATAAAGCAGTTTTTCAACAAATTTACTTTCAATTTTGCTTCGACTCTTATACATTTATATTCTGATTATTCAGTTCTGACACTACATAAGTGTTCATGTCCGTTTGTCCTACCGTTTCAGTGCTTCGCTTTTATGGATGTTGTCATCCTTGTTTTTTTTAAACGGTATTAAGTAAGTTGTGTGATCAACTTTATCATGTTGCAGTATTGACTCCTTTAATGTTCTTTATCACCCATGCATCTAGAGCATACAGTGTCAAACTTATGTCTATGGTGGAGATGTGTTGGCTTCGAATATCAGCCCAAAATGCACCCTAATTAAGAATTATATCTAAATCTGATTTGTCAGATGCCTGATTGTGATAGTTAAAGTTGGGGGAATGAATCCCTTGCAGAGGCGTTCAAGCTTTTTTTATTTGGGGGGGGGGGGGAAATTTTTTTAAGTGGGGGTAATTTGTGTTTGGTTGGGGGGTAATCACCACTTTAACACCCCCCCCCTCCCCTTGGACGTCCTTGATGCCTTGTCTCAAAAAAAAACACAAATTATTACCATGCACAGTTGAGACAAAGGTTATGCAATCAAATGGTAGAGTGTTGGAAATAGGTAGGATGTTAATACATTTTAAGCTTAATTCAACAAATACCTTTCTTAGAATTATTTATTTTTAGAAATGATTTGCTAGTGCTAGTTAAAAGATAATTTATCAAATAATATAACTGTACAGGGTACAGTAATAGGAAGAATAAATATTTCTCTTGAAATTCAACAAATCTAGTTTTATTTTTGTATTAAAGCATAAAAATGATACAGAGCAAAACTAAAAGAGGACATAGCAATGTGATCGATTTTCCATTGTTACTAAATTCATTCTGAGCTCTGATCAGTCTGTTCAACAATTCCTCATCTTCATTTTCTCCAAATGTTACTGATAGATCTAGCTTTGTTTCTAGGTTATCATTGATAAAGCTATCAATTTCTATGGTATTTTCATTTTGTACTTCATCAGGGTAGTAAGTCTCCTCTATCAAAGAAAGAAGTTCATCTGTTTCGCTGTCAACAGCATCAGTATCTCCGCTATTATGGTGATCAGAATCATCATTAATATTGAAGTTGTTTACAGGTAACTCAATCAATCCAGATTTGTCATCATCAACTTTATCATAAGATGTTTCATCGTATTCAATTTTTTCATAGAGAAACTGATTGTTGGCATTTGGATTTGTCCCTCTTTTCAATTCTCTGTGAATAATGCTCATAACATCCAAAGCTACAACAGGAAGCATTTTCTTGAACACATCCCCTATATTCATAGGATCCCCATCTAAAGAGTCAATGGTAATGTCACCAATAACAGCATTAACATTCTTCATCACGTCAAGAGCCACAGATGGAATCATTTGCTGAAAGGCTTTATCAAAATCAATATCATCAGCATTTAGTTGTAAATTCTGTAAACCTTTATTAACATTCTTTTGAAGAACTTCTCCAATGATTGGCATCAGCTGTTCAATGTTCTCATAGATTTTTAATTCTGTATCATCAGCTGAATCTCTTCGTTGAGCAACTTTTGTTGTTACATTAGTGATCACATTCCTAGCTACTTTTGTTACAATCCTTCCAACCAGATCATCAAGCTGAATATTCTGCGTAGACCTGCTAAAGCTATCAAGTTCCTCTCTGACAGTATTGACAACATTATTAGCAATCATCTCAAGAGAAATAACATTACCAATACCTTGTCCAATTCTTCTTAAAGTTGCATCAGCTGATTGTTTCAGGTTAAACACATCATGTGCTATGTTAGAAAACATTTCCTTTATACCATCAACAACATTGTCTTTGCCTTGTCTTCTTAAATTATCAATTCTTCCATTTCTCCCCCTTGGCAGCATATTTGTTGGCCTATTCTGAACTATATTTCTATTTCTTCCCTGTCTGTGTGAGGTTTGATCCTTATGTGCAAACCCTGCCTCAACAAGGGTGTTGCAAACCACAGCAACCAGCCTATACTCTCCAAGAACTACATCAATGCAAAATTGCTGTTCTGGTATGATGAGCTTCTGTCTGTTAACTTCTACTGTTAGTTCGTCAGTATGGGGATCTAGAGCTTGGTAGGGAACTCGAAAATTTCTGGGAACACGACAAATTGGAAAACCAAGTCCTTCAGGTGTTCGGTTTAGAAAACTGTTTTGTTGTCTATTTTCTTGTTTTCTTTGACCCTTTACACAGGTCCAAGGGCCATAGTTTTTGTAAAGAACATCTCCAAACTTGCAACATTTTCTTAGTCCATAACAGTCATCCAAAGAAGATAATATAACAGTTAAAAATATAAGTTGATACATATTCTATAACTTTCTTGAGTTGTTTTATCAAACTAATTATAAAAATTCGTGTATTAATAAAGTTTGTTGACCCAATGTTAAAATAAGTAAAAAGGAAGTTAAAATTCGATAATAAAATAATCACTAAGTAGTGTTGGTTATGGGCAAAAAAGTTACTGAAATTCTTTGATTTTAAAATCAATATCTAGAATTATTTTTACTTGTGTAAGACAAATATAAGACTTTTTAACCATCAGCCTTTTAGCAATATCAAGACTATAACAGTAAATTGTTACACTATGCATAGGAATACAAAATTTTATGATTTAGTTTAAATTCTGTTTTGAATGACCTGGTGATTTAGAGTAACTATGATACATTACATTACATGGTTACTTTCATTTTTACACAGAAAATTATTTCATCCCTGTGACTTTGTCATGACCTGAATAATATTAAAAACTTTTATAAAAGAAGGCCAATAACCTTTCTTATCAAATTAAATTGAACAAAAATCCAAACATTAATATTTTGTAGTAGAGACAAAGTTTTAGACAAACAGAAATTTGGTTTTTATATGTTCCCTAGGGCGGGCTCATATCATAATGAGACAAACCGGATCAGAAAAATCAGAAAAATATATTTTTAAAAAATTCTGACCATAAAAAAATCAAAATTAAAAATATTGAGTTTTCCAATACTACGAATACTTCAGCTTATTATATTTATAATTATAGGTATTTCAAATGAAATTTTAGGTAAATAAAAATTTTGAACGTTTGCCATTGTTCATGACTGAAATTTCAATATCAAAATACATCGCCTAGTAACAGAATTATAAGCTTATTTCATTGTTAAGGAGATTATTGGTGAAACTGGAGGCTCAGTGGTCATGGGTGGGAATATACACAATAAAATCAAACAACTATTTTAAATAGCATACGAGAAAATTTACAGCTAATGGACATGTATACAAGGATGGTAACATCCATGAAACCAAAGCTAAAAAATCAGAAGGAAAGACAAACGAACATTACTCTTGTAGAGTGTCTGATCTTAATAAATTAGTCTAAACTGAATTGTACATAAATTTGTTGCAAAAAAGCGTAATTATAGGATACAGCAAAAGGACATTCATTCACTTTTAGGATTTGATTACAGATATGCCTCGATAATTATACTGTACCTTGTTTTTCTAAGAATCATTATTCTAAAATCAGATGAATAGAATAATTATATCACACACAAAAATATTGTTAAAATATTAAAATATCAGTCTGTTTCAAATAAACGTAAGGACTTTCTAATAACGATTAGTTGCTACGTACTTTAATTCTTACCTAACTATAATAGGAATTATCATGCAACATTTGAAATCGATAGGACAATTCTAACATGTCTAAATTAACAAAAAGAGCTAACCATTACAGATGGAAGAACCGACCCTAATTATAGAAAAGCTTCGCTTTTAACCATACCAAACAGTCAAATTTCATATTAAGTGCATTTATTTTATGTAAATAATGTTATAAACAAATTACCTCTATAATTTAATCTAAAATATAAAGCAGTGATGGGAATAGAGATTTACGAAATGTCCTAAAATACGTGCTGTGTGACGTAATCAAAATGAGGGATGAGAGGAGAAGTGGCAAAGGAAATTCCTTAAAAAGAGATGGATCTATAGACGTCATATGGCTCATTTTTTGGGACACTTTGTAGAGCTTCTTGGGGATCGATTTTGGATCATGTTGGTAATTAACTGGGCTTGGTAGCCGCGGATGAGGCGCGGCTGCCAAGCTTTGCCAAATAATGGTTAATATGAAATTCATTGTCATAGGTTTTAAAGGATTTTAAATGTGAAAATAAAATCTATATTTCCATAGAGACCATTTAATAAAATTTTACAAAAATCTACATATTCTTTTGAAATTTGAAATCCTATTCGAGTGAAATTAAAGGTTACATCACTGCTCTGGTTCAGGTTCTGTTTAATCTATAACTGGTTAGGAGTTGTTTTAGTTTCAATTAGTTTTCTATAGTGAAAGGTTAAATATTATCCTTATATAAAAAAAGCAGGACCTCTGTCTGTGTGTTTGTCTGTTCAAAAAGATCTGGCTAACTACTGAACCAATAAGATTATCCTTTATATGGTAGCTTCTCAAAGGTCCTGGAAAGGTTTTTTAAAAACTAATTAGGGAAGGGTTACCATCACCCTCCCAAGAAAAATTGCCCCTAGAAACTCCATCATCCGCCCCACAAAAAAATTATTTTATTTTTTAAAACCTTTAAAGGTCTCCTAGGAGCGAAGCCGCTATTAATAAATAAAATATAAAACATGAGATTATGTTATCTTTAAAACATTCTGAAGCTATTTGTAGAGGCCTATTTTTCAACCCTTTTGACCATTAATTGAGTACCCTAAATTTTACCTGAATGTATGTTTTCAGTATATTTTTTATAATAGAATTGTTATGGTATTTTTTCACAAATTTTTAAAAGCTTTATTTTTCTTGAGAATTTAAAACCTGTAATTTTAAAAGCTTTGCTGTAGTTAAAAACAAAACAAAATATGTTAGGGAGTTAGGGAAATACAGTGGGTTGTACCTTCAACGCCTATCTCCCCTCCCAAATCAAATATAAATCATTGTTCACTTTATTCAATTTACAGAGAAATATGCTGAAAGAATTTTAAAACTTGTAATTGGCTAAAGAAATTATACATATATAATATTATAATAACAAATAGTCAAAAATAATAATTCATTTTATATCGTATAGCCTAATGTGTTAATGAAGTCTGAAAAATATTCCAGATAAAATGTCTCCAAAGGGATTAAAATGGTTTTTTATCAGCTTATATGTTCTCTACATGGTGGTTATAGTATTTCCACCTATGGAGCCAAGCTTCTATAATGCTTTTATTGACACCATTGAGGTTCTTTGCTTTACTCTTGTAAAGTATCATGATTCAATACCCATGTCTAACAAAACTATACTCAATTATCTCATGAAGATCATCGCTATAACCTACGGTGGAATATATCTATTTGACTGGATAACATCACTTCTGTTTAACATCTTTCCCTCTACTGGCCTTGAATTTTTGCAAATGTTTCCATCTGTATCCTGTTTCATTCTGTCTGCTGATATTTTCCATTTCACCTTTTTTCTAAACTTGATTCTAATCATCATTCTCCATGCAGGCCTCACTGCTAGCCCAAGATTCTTTCTGGACATGGATGATAATTACTTGAAGATACTTGTCTATGGTTACAATATTATCGGTCTTATGGTCATTTTCTACGGAAAGTGGGCAGCATCATTTTGTGCCAGGAGTTTTATCTACAGGATATCAAAAAAGCTAGATCTGGATTCTTTGGAAAATAGCTTGACTGTTTATGAGGAAGGTTCTAAGTTTACACTGTTTTTGTGCCTTTTTGCTGCTTCAACAGTTCTCATTTCTAAGCTAATTGTCAACATGAATAAAATCAAGAGCTGTTTTGTGTGCAAGAGGGACGACAACTATCCAGATGCAGCTAATGGAGAGGATGTCATTACAAACATCACATCCAACACACAAAGAAATGAAGAAGACTCAACCAAGAAAATGTTTCATGATTCCGGATACAATCTTGATGCTGTAGGTTTATACTTTCTTGTAACAACATTCTGTTTTATCATATTTGTTAGACTTCTCATGAATTTAGATCTGGAGGAAGATTATGAGAAGTTGGTTAAAGCAATCTATGACTGGTCAAACTCTGCACTTGAGAGATCATTTGGATCATCACTCCCTCTGTACTGGTTGCTCAGGAAAGAACATTCAAGAGCATTTGTTAAGAGAAAGATTGAGCGTTTTTTTCAGAAATACTTTAATACAGGTACCTGTTACACAATTTTCAATTAATTGAAATTTTTTTTTCTTTTTTAATTCCTTTTATTTATTAGATATAAGAAATGGAGCAAAGGTATCCCCAGCATAATTATATTGTTGTGAAGATCCAATGAAAACGGCTGGGGAAGGACTGTTAAAGTCAGGAATATCCTAATATATAAAGTAGTGAGCGTTTTTTGTTTGTCCCAAAGGATCTCGCTAACCGCTGAACCGATATTGTTCTCCTTTACAGTGAAGTTTCTTATAGATCCTGGGAAGGTTTTAAACTATTTTTTTGAGAGGGTGTCTTTCAAAATGATATTTGTCATTTTGTTTCTATTTATAAAACAATCTGAATGTTTTGTATTAAATGTAAAATATTGATTAAATTTTTGACAAAATATTTTTTAGATATACAGACTTATAACTAAGAGACAAATAAATGTAGTAAAACATTGTATAAATAAACTTCATCAAATAATTTACACATTTAAATAAAAAATATCAGAGGATTTTTAAATTTCAAGAATAGGCAATTATATAAATTTATAAATTATTTATAAAAATCGATGAAAGTCCTCTTTACGTTATTTCAAAAGCTGAAGCATTCAATGGAAAGGGTTTATGTCTACTGTATGGAATTAATAAATAAAACAAGGATGACAATATTCATAATTAGCAAAACACTAAAAATTCATGGAAGGACAAACAGACACAATGAATTTTAGAGACTATGTTCATTTAATAAATGTGCTATAATTCTTAGAAATCATAAAACTTTTCTAGTATTTTAATGAAAAATGTTTTCAATATCTTTTATTCATGACCGACAAACTGACGGACAAATTAAATTATACACTTGAAACTCAATGATACAGGGAATCTTCACCAAAAATTTGACCCATCTATCTTCAATATAAGCCGAGAAAATTGCATCTTTCCCATAGTGTTACGGACGGACTGACGGACAGACAAAATTATGTAAAATAAAGGGGAAGGTGGGTTGTGCTAAAATTCCGTAAAGATGTGAGTTTTAAGGCTTAAAAACAGAAGCAGAACGATAATATTTACCAAATATGAGTATTCCTTATTGAAAAGAGCTATAGACAATTTTTTTAAGTTAACATAAATTTGATCGTTCTACTACTTTTTTAAAGCCTTAAACCTCACACCTTTACGGAATTTTAGCACATTTAGACTGAAGAGTAGGATACATAAGTTGGAAGGAATTTTAATGTTAGGGGGAAATTTGAAATCTGCATCAAATTTTAAGGATTTCTTATAAAATTCGTTTTTTGTATAATTCTTTATCTAAAAGCGGAAATACAATTTAAGTTAATTAATTTTGACATCTGTAATTGGTGGATTTAAAAAATCTGCGCTGTGATTGGAGAAGCTTAAGTGTCGTATATCATTCACTCAATTAGAGCGCAGGTAGTTTACAATCCACCTATCCTATTGGTCAAAATTAATTAACTTAACGGATGCTGTGAGTATTGGGGCAAAAAATATGACATAACAAAAAAAATCAGCCAATGAGAGGCCGTTATTGACCAATGGTAAAATTTACAGTGGACTCTCATTGGCTAATTTTTTTTGTTACGTCATATTTTTTGCACCAATACTCACAGCATCACTTAACGCTGTATTTGATATGAGAGTGGAGGTGGCATAAAAATAGCAAAAAATCATCCTAAGACTTAATAAAAACATTCTGGAACCTATGTGAAGCTTTCCTCAAATTAAGAAATGAATTTATTCTGATTCTTAAAAACGAATGAAAATACCTTTCTACTTTACATCATAGCATAGATAGGTGCATATTTAAAAGTTTAATTAATAACTTTTTTTAATGTAAATTAATCATTTTCCCTAGAAATTTTTAATTAGTATAAATCTTTTAAACGAACTTGGAGATGCGATCCTCAATTTTCAAATTCTTTGAACGTACATATGAGACTTTTACAGAAATGCTTCGCATCCACAACTATCTATCTATGCTTGATATAAAGTCAACACTTTATAGAGCATATTATGAATATTTGATTGACGCGTGCCCTGCAATTATCTAGTAGCACTCAGGGGCAAGACACAATTACTTTAGCTAGGCCCAAGGCATTATTTGTATCAATTTATGCATTCATAGGCCTATCTTTACCTATATGACACCATATATGGGTAACGCTAGCCTATTCATGGTAATCTGTATGTGATTTGCTAATAGTATATGTTTATTAAAGATATTATGTTTATTGTTAATGTAATCATATAAACAATCAGTACAAATATGTATGCCTACAACCATGCCTGATTTACGTCACATATTAACACACAGACATTTAATTGCACAGACAAACACTAAAATCCTGGTCCAGAGCTAATGTTATAGCATGTACCTCTTGAATTTATTCAGTTATTTATTAACTCCCCTACCATCAACTTCTCTTTCTGGCTTTAAAAGGTAATGACTTAGTTGTTTGGCATGCATTGTAGTTTAAATTTAGGCCCCTTAGTACTTAGCATGAATTGAGCTTAGGCCTTGTGTTAGAACTCTGACACTTAGCACAATTCACTGCTTGGGACTTAGGGCACATTTCTGTCCTACTCTACTTATAATTTTAACACTTATCCTGTAAATATTTTCATACTTAACTTATGCACTTGTAATATAAATACACTTTATAAAAACATTTTCCTTCCTTAATACTTAATATACTTATATAATTCTGATCGAATATCAAAACCAACCATTTATTCTTAGGTTAAAGCAACATAATACTTCGCGTGGGTCTTTTGTTGAGCTTCCACCAGCTCAACCAAATTCGTATTATACTTGTGGGAATAGAGGGTTAAGCATTCTAAACAAGCGAACCGACGATGAGAATGTCTATGTGTATTGCATTAAAATTAGGTTTTAGTAGTACTCATAGAAGAGCGGTCTCCATACCTAAATATGGACAAACGCCCCATTCGCACACACAATGGTGCAACTTACCGGTTGTATCTTGGAAAAATTTTACTTCATAAATTTTTTTCTTTTTTTTCCTTACCGTACCCGAACCGCCTAAGGCAGGTATTTTTACCAAAATCGAATAATTGTAGTTATGGCAAAATCGGATTTTCCAAAACCTGTGAAACTATTTGAGAGCAAGGTTAGGACTATGAGGCGTTTGAAGAGATAGGGACTGAAAGGCACGACACAAATGCAATTGAGAGCCTCGTGTACGAGCAGTTGCACTAGCTGACACTCTAGAGGCCCTAGAGAATGCTAGCATATTTGTGGCCATTGGTCGCCGCCCTATAAGGACACTCGCACTGGTTGACACTCTAGAGGCCCTAGAGAATACCAGCACACCGGCACCTCCATGTCCGCCTCTCTTTAGTAAAACACTTGGGTTGGAATAATCTATGATTGAGCTATGTGCAAAATTTTGATTTTTGGACTTAGTCAGAATTTTGAAATTTAGGAGTTGTGCTAGGTGGCGGAGTATATATATAAATCTTCGGACTTAGTATGATTTTTACTTATTCGAAAGTTCTCTAAGTGTTGAAATACTTGAATCTTTGATACTTAAACCAGAACTTATTAAGAATCAAGCATGGAGTAACTTTTCATTTATAAGCTATCAAAATACTATTTGTAAAGGGCCATTTTGAACTGTCTTATTAAATGAAAACTTAGGAGCAAATCTTATAGAACACGGGAAACGCTGTTAGTTGGGATACATATTGTCTTTGGAGCCATGTTTCTGAAACAATATGCCGAAAGCAGTTAGTACTCTTGAGTCGTAGTAAAGGGCCAAAAGATTATTACAAACTTGTAGCATTTATACTCAAGTTAAACTGTACTAATACTTTGGTGCCGTTAGAACCGATTTTCTGAGATTTGCACTTACTTATACATGCCTAGGACTTATATTCCTAATGTAATTCTGATTTATATGCGGATGTATCAAAATAACTATTGCCTCCAAAATTTTGAGTTAAACAAAATATTTCAAAGTCTCAAAGATATTCTCAACATCGATCGGTTGGAATGATATAAGTGTAAACAAATTACTGTATGCAATCAGCAATAATTCCAAAGATTTCCTGAGACTCTGAGCAAAATATTCCACTTTTGGACTTAGCACCGTTCTATTTCTTTTGTTACAGAGAGAATCTTGAATCTCTGGACTTATAGTAATTTTTATGAAATTGGAAACTTGGTTGGAAATTTACCAAAATTCGGACTTGTAATAATTGCAATTCTTCCAACTAGATTAACAAATTTCATTTTCCACACTTAAGAGAAAATTTTGTTTTAGAGTATTTCTGTCTTAGCCAAAATATTCCAATTATGGACTTAGAGAGATTCTATTTCTTTTGGTGAAGGATAATTCTAACACTCTAATACTTTATGATTTTAAAATCCTTAACTTAGCGAGATTTGCTCTAAGTCAAAATACTCCAATAGTGGACTTAGAGTGATTCTATTTCTTTTGACTTAAGGGCAATCTCTAAAAGTAGCTTTGTGAATGGACTGTTAGGAAATTTCATCTCGGACAAAATATTCCACGTCTGGACTTAGAGTGATTCTATTTCTTTTGTCTCAGGATAATTTCACTAATTTTGTACTTAGTATAATTTCATTGAAAGGAAATTTTTTTTGGACTTAGTCAAAATTCACTAATTTTGTACTTAGTATAATTTCATTGAAAGGAAATTTTTTTTTTGGACTTAGTCAAAATTCACTAACTGTGTACTTAGGATAATTTCAATAAAAAATTTTTTTTTGACTTAGTCGAAATTTATTAATTTGGCACTTAAGATATTTTCATAATTTTTTTTTCCTAAGCCAAAATTTATTGATTTTGTACTTAGAATAATTTCATTAGAAACTTTTTGGACTTAGTCAAAATTTTCCAACTTTGGACTTAGAGTGATTCTATTTTATTTTGACTTAGAAAGTTTTAATTCAATCTTAACAAAAAAAAAAAATTTTTTTTTGTTTGTATATTCCTTATAAACATATACATAAGTACAATAAACGGTTCACTCAACAATAAGTAGGACATGAAAACTAAATTTTTACTTGCTTTGCTAATGCTAAAATTTCTATTTCATGTGCCGCCAGAATTCAACAGACAACTTGAGAAGAGTTATAAACCATCAATCATTAGTGATAGTGAATATTAGTGATTTAAAAGTATAGTCAACAACCTAAGCCCTATATGTAATTAAAAAGCACACTTATAAGAGACAAAGTTCTAGTAACCAAACGCAGCAAAAGGTTGCAGCAGCCTATATTGGGAGTCTTGGGACGTCTCTAAAAGAAGTAGCAAGTAATATTGGAAGTACTCTACTGTCTTTATAAAAATCCGGATTAAAACAAAGAAAGAAAAAAATTTTCTTTTTATACCATTGAGAAAATTTAATTTTACTTAGGATTATTAGCATAAAGACTATAACCAAGTAAAATAAAGTGTGTACATATAGTTCATAATCTTTATAATCTAAAATTGTTACCATTTAGAAAAAAAAGTGCACTAATTCAGCTAATTTGATTTTCAATAATATTTGACCAAATAATAACACCAACCTTGTAGTCTACTTTAAAGAGTTTGATTGACAACTTCCAGCGTATAGATTGATCACCTTGCGTAGGATATCACACTTCAGTAAGACACATAGAATATTGTGTTCTCACTAATTAAGTGGAGCACATCCGGTCTATAATAACCTTGAAAACAAACTGATTATATTCATATATATAGGACAATCTAAATTGAGTCTCAATAATATAGTTATAAGGATTGAAATCACAAGTGAAGCCCCATAATAATTCGCGAATAATACTTAGTAGGATTGGTAGGCATACCCTAATACAACTATAAGTATTGGGTGCGAGATCTTTGATATTCAGGCAAAACTGTTGCAATACTATTAGAATATAGACGATCCTTTGGGAGTGAACCTTAGTAAGTTATATTCATAAAGCCTTACAGGAATAAGCAGATTGTAAGCTACATATCCTTAGAGTGGAGTAAGAATTCAACAAGGATTATAAATTGCTGTTTTTCTCAACAATAACATTTGCTAGGAAAGGTCGACGCCTAAGCAAATAACAGTTAATTTGTGATAGTATATTAGCATACCCACATTAACTTCGCTGCAAACCTTAACATTCTATTTAACTTTATAACTAATTTGTATAGCCAAACAACCCACATTAGCTTTGTAGGCAAATATAGAATAAATCTAAGTAGAAGTGTTTCTACAGTTGAGCTTAATTAAGGATAAGAGTGCATTAGCGCACACTCCAGAATAAGATTTAAAGCTCACTCGCAAGCATTCACGACGTAGAAACAACTGTAGGTGAAGTAGACAATACATACTCATCTATATTTAACAATTTTAAAAGAAAAATTTGTTATTGTAAACAATTTTTGATTGTTTTAACTTTAGGCACATTATTTAGTTTCTTCTTGTACCTTTGCTATTTAAATCCTAAAATAGTACAACATCTCATAAGCTTCTTTAAAGAACTCATAGAAAGTTTAAAAGCTTTAAGCTAGCTGTAATGCCATTATTTAATAAAAGTAAGAAAGATGACAACGCTGAAAAGGCGAACACTCCACGTCGAGGACGCTCGACGACGCCTGGAAGAAGAACTCCGTCAGCTGATGCAGCTTCTGCAGGAGATGATACACGAAGGGAGGAACCGATGCCCAACCAGGAGGAACCAGAACAGAATGGTGAGAGAACCAAGACGCCAGAACCAGACACGGAATCTGTAAGATCCATACCTATGCGCGAGGACTCACCAGACGCATTGATCAGAGATCGATATGTTAGAGCAACACTATCAGATCCTCTGGGAAATTTCCTGTTCCCACAATTCCTGGATACAATAAGACTTTGTAACCCCAACATACGTGTGGACTCAGAAATGATGAGGAACTTCTGTACCAACTACACACAGAGTATGAGGGAATACAAAGAGGAACAAAGACGTGAAGTTGAGTTAGAAGCCCAGCGTATTGTACACGAGGAGAATGACAAACGCACTCAACGACACTTCAGTAACTTCACCAACCAAACTGGAATTAAACCACCAAGCAGCTATGCAAGCACGAGCACCCTAAGCAACGATCAAAAGCTTAAGTTAGCCAATGGAACCTTCCCTCTCAAGCATTGCTTCAAAGGAGACGGCAAACCACCTTACATTACTGATTATCTATCAGAGATGAACACTGCTCAGGAATTATGTAACCTCTCAAGATCAGAATTCGAAACCTTTATGCTTAGAACCACAACTGGCGAAGCATATACTACTATCCAGCAAAGTTTCAATCTTGGACTATCTATTGAAAGTGTCTACAATAGCTTACTGCTACAGTACGATATACTCATCAGCCCACAGGAAGCTCAAGCTAAGCTGATAGCTTTTAAGGGAACCAAAGCCATGTCATTCCCTAAGCTTGTCAGTACCATTCAGAATCTTGCCAGCAGAGCCGCTGTTCATTATACAGACAAGAAGGAACGACAGAATGTATTCAACATAACTGCAGTGGAGGCACTCAAACGTAGCTTACCAACAAATAGCCGCAATATAGCATCTGAAAACCATCACAATCTCAGACATGATCTTGGAAGATCCCCTACATATCATGAGTTGACCGCTTCCATGTATCCTAGAACTGAAGACCTAGATATGGACCTACAGCAGAATGGTGTATCAGCCAGTTACAATGGAGATTTGTCGCTTCATAAAAAGACAAATAACACCAACTACTCACATGACAGGGATACAAGAATGAATAGAGACAAACAGCCTGCTAAAGTTGCCGCTACGTCAAGCTATTATAAAAGGCCAACAGTTAGAGAAGTTACTGCTAAACCAGCCTATCCTAAAACCTACAACAGAGAAAACAGGGATAATAGAGATAGACAACCACAAAAGAACACCAAACAAGATTATCATATCTCCTATGGTACATCCAATAAGCGCTACTGCGGTGCATGTGGTCAAAATTCCCACAAAATATCAGATGGATGCAGACTACTGTGCGATGACCAAGGACGACAATATCAAACAGCACTAACATCCGGATACTGCCCAAGCTGTCACAAGAAGTATGGCAAAGACCTATACCACGCTCAACACCTATGCCCTGGACGACCAGCAATGATGGAACTGTACCATAGTGGTAAAGTAAGACCTGGTGGTGTGTTTAGACAGGCATATGAAGAATGGGTTGAGGCCAAAGCCAATGGACAATCCAAAGAGCGCGGCAGAACAAGTAGGGTTAACGCTATCACCGTTCGAATGGATCCTAATGACCCCAAGATTTTAGCGGTAGATAGTTCGGCAGCTATCATGGATGAAAACAGGAAAATGTACCTGAACTGCTCCGGCTGTATGTCAAATGGAAACTACGATGTATACATGACAGCTTTGTTTGACTCAGCAGCAGACAGAAATATCGTGTCAACCAGCTATTTTGGTATGTTATTTGGAGTACAACAAAATGAGGTTAAGAACCATCTGGAAAAGAGTGACATGGTTCTTGTCAGCTACTCTGGACACAAAATCCCAGTAGCTGGAGAAATAACTCTCATGATTCGCCTCACACAGTTCTCAGGCATCTATAGACCAGTACCGTTTATGATTGTACCTGAGGAACACAAGAATGTCACACCTATGATCATCGGAATGAATGGCATTAGAGATCTCCAATTAGGGTTGACTTTCGTTGCGGACAACCACCCGCCAGCACCATATCTATACTCTATGTTCCATCCTGGGAGAGTACTAGATAGCCTGTTCTGTTCTGATTATGAATTACAACTCTGCACAGGGACAATTGACAAAATTGACTCTAATGAAACTCAGACTATAGAGATGAACATCAACCATTTCTTCAACTTGGCTCCTGGAACAAAAGTCATTCTCAGCGATGACCACATTGCCAATGATAGAAATGGAGGAATCAAAATTCAGCCTGGACAAACGCAACTGACTGTCAACAACCGAGGACAACTCAGTGGAAGAGCAATGATAACAAATGTCACTGAACATGCAATCACTAACACTGTTATCACCGGATACTTGGAACCAAGCAACCAATTTGTAGTCAAGGAGATCACCACAGACTTTGATTTTACGCAATCATTCCTACACAATGTATCTGTGACAACTGAGCTAGACGAGATTGTACAAGCCCTGGAGCAACACGCAGAGAAAGCTAATACTCCAGCCGTCAATCAGATCTCACTAGACACCAGAAACAACTCAGTTCAACTCTTATAGCTACCAAAACACAGCGCCATCAATCTGGTAGAACGATCTTTTCCTTTAGCTGATGGATATATACCGAATCCTACAGCTATAAACAATGACACTCCAGTACCAGGAGTAGCCTTATCTGACTACCGTTCTAATATTGATGAAATTCTAACTACACCAGATCCTGAAAAGAATAAACTTTTTGAAAATAGTGATGACGTTATTGAACTTGGCTTAAAACATATAGCTGAATCTGATAACCTCATGGACTATGTAACGGAACCTACTGGCTACAGTGTGCCTAAGGACCAATTTGTTAAACCAGAGGATCTTGTGGTGCTGTCAGACTATCCACCAGAGGTAAGACATTATATAGAAGACATATTCCTAAAATCTTACCCCGATATCATATCTACACATTCTACTGATAGAGGTAACATGAGTAAATATCTGGGCAATTATACAATTAGACTAAAACCTGGTCAAACTTTACCCCAGCATAAGAAATTATATTATTTATCACCCGTAGAGAAAATGCAAATGCAATCTATCTTAGAGTTTTTGTTAAAGAACGGCACCATTGAAAGAGCTAATTTGGATGGGGATTCCTATAACAACTATGCAAGCCCAGCTTATCTGATTCCAAAGTCGGATCAGGGGAGCTGTCCTCGTTTAATTGTAAATTTTCAACAATTGAATCCTTGTCTGCAGTCTGAACCTGCACTACTACCCACAGCAGAAAATTTGATTCAGTCACTAAGGGATAAATTTGTGCATAGTAGTAGTGACATGGCTAACGCTTTTCATAGTATAACGCTAGAACCTTCTTGCAGAGACCTAACATTGTTTGCAACCCCATTAGGAGCTTTTAGACACGCATCCTTACCAACTGGCATTAAGACTTCACCTGAAAGTCTATCACGCTTTATGGAAAAGATATTACACTGGGAATTGGTTTATGATGATAATGGTAATGTTGTAATGGACGGTGATTTAGCCAAAATGGTATACTCACCTATCCCAGAAGTCCAGCACATTTATGATGATTTCATTGTCTCAACTGAACTAGCTAAAACTAGATCAGAATCATTGAATATACATTTTAAGATTTTGAAGAAAGTTATGGGGAGAATACACACGCATAAAGGAAAGATTAGTTTAAAGAAATCACAACTTTTTAAAAGTAGGGTAAATTTCTTTGGATTCTTCATTTCGCATAACTATTGCTGTGTAGATCAAAGGCGAGTACAAAAACTTCTAAATATTCCCATGCCTACTGATATTACTATAATGAGATCTTTTATGGGAGTACTACAAAGTATGCATAAACATTTAAGATTTGATATTATGGCTCCTACACATATTCTAACTTCACTTACATCTACTAGATTAGGTAAAACTTTTGTCCCAACTCCAGAACAAAGACAAGCATTCGAAGATATTAAGAAAGCTTTAGCTTCAGGACCAATTTGTAGCAAATTAGTTAACTTATCGGCACCTAAGATTATTTTGTCAGATGCAGCCGGCACCTCAACTGGCTCATATTCAGCAGTCTTAGCGCAAATAGTGACACCAGAATTACAGGCTAAAACCCTACCCCCTGGGCTAAACTTCGATGATCCTGTGCACCATGTTATTTATGATAACAGATTACCAATTTTACCCCTACCTTTGCAGATTGAAGGTGAAAACATTAAGGATTATGCTAAACGTATGTCTGAAGATGGACCGCCTGAATTTGAATATTTGGCTAGTAAAACTTTGGGCTATCCTGAAGACACTGTACACAATAGTCTTGGGATATCTTTACAATTGCTTTTGGAACTAAATAAAGTTCAAACACCTTTGACCACCATCCTGCAAAGAGCATCAAAAATCATATGTTCTACGATGTTGAGACAAAAGTATATTCAATTTGTATTTAATAATGATAGGGATAAATTCTTAGAATTTATTCGCAAACTAGAGCATGGATATGTATACCTAGATCCGCAACAACTCATATTTGAAGCGCTTAGTGTAGCTATGTACCGCCCTGTGATAGTTATCACAAATATAGAGGGTGTCAAACCTGTCACTCAACACTGTTCAGACAAAACAAAACCCCCTTTTGTATTTTTACTATATGGACACAAGGAGCAACACATAGTAAGACCCGCAATGGTTTCATCAACCAAAAGCTTTAATTTAAAATCTTTAGCGTCTATGTTTGAAATTATTGCATATACCTCAAAGAAAATTACCGTTGCTGAGTCAAGATTACATATCATAGACATTGAAATCCTAGGGACTATTTACGCAGCAAACTCGTTTAGAACTCTAATAGGTCCAAGCTGTGAATGCACTTTGTTAACAGACGCAAAATGTGCTTACTATCTCTTCAATCCTAAAGCATTAACAGCCGTTAATAAATTGAAGAGGTGGAATACCACTCTGTTAACTCTAATACCGAAGCTAACAATGTCTTTCTTGAGAGGAGAAGACAATTTGGCAGATTTCTTAACAAGGGCATATAAGGCTACTTTACCAAGCATCAAAAAGGTGGCCCTACCTAAATTTGTTAAATCTGGGTTTGAGGATAACTTACCCCAATATAAAGTTTGGACTATTGAAGAATGGACACAATTCATTATAGATAACCCCGACTATTTGGGTTATGATGAACAACCCCCACAACCAAAGCAACAAAAGCCCAAAATCACCATAAATTCTCTTGCCGCAGAACATAGAGTTATAGGCAAAGTACTAAGACCTTTGGAAATCCTAAAAGAAAGGATTAGCATAGAAAATATAATTGCAAACCAAAAAGAGGAATACTCTGATATTTACACACGCTGTCTAACCTCTAAATCAAACACCTACACTTATAAAAGACAGAACTACGAACTTAAAGATACGATTCTGTTTACAAAGATTAAAGGAGATTTAAAAGTTTATCTCCCAACCATATTATTACCAGTATTAGTATGCTATACTCATCTTTTGTTAGTACATAGTGGAGAAATTAAAATGCTTTTGAATATGCAAAATTTCTTCCACCCTAACCTTAAGAAATATGTTAGAAATTACACTAGATCTTGTTTAAATTGTCAACTTAAAAATTCATCTACAAAACTAGAACAAGTAGGAACCTATAGTACAATTTCAAGACCTTTTGAATGTGTAAGTATTGACTATATACAATCCTTACCCCCCTATCGTAGTTATAATCATATCCTCACTATAGTCTGCCAACTAACAGGAATGATTCTTGCATATCCCATGAAATCACTCACATCCCGTGAATTTATAGATAAATTCATGTTTTATTTCTATCCTAATTTCTCCCCCAGACAAATATTGTGTGACAATGCAAAATCATTTCTAGAAAAGCAAAACTTGATATTCTTTGCTTCTATTGGCATCCGAGTTTTGTATTCTACTGCATACTTTTCACCTTCTAAAGGACTGGTGGAAGCTAGCAACAAAGTAATAAAATGGCCAATCATTAAAATTTTGGCGCAAGACTCAACAACCTCATGGTTATATCTACTACCGTTAATAGTCCGACAATATAATTGCACTAAAATACCAAAGACTGGATTTTCACCCATGGAATTATTATTCGGGTCACGCAGCTCCCTGTCTAAATTGTTCTTTGGAGCAATAAAACCGGATGAATATCACCCTGAAATAGCTCGCACAGAAGCCTATGTGCAAGACCTCTCAGACGGTATACAAGAAAACTTGGACATTTCAGCAAAAGCTATTGAAAAGGGAAGGGAGGCAAGACTAAAGTATATTAACAAAACCCGCATACACAAACAATTTGATATAGGAGATCTTGTCTTGGTTAGAAATAACACTATTACACCTGGTGTTAACCCAAATCTTACTCCTATCTATCATATTTCACCCTATAGAGTTTTGGATGTAAGCCCTAACAGTTGCACGCTTGAAAGAATTTCTGACAAGAAGACTGAAATATTTAAATACTCTTTCAACGAAATCAAAAGGTTCAAGCCAATTGACGAACATTTTGACACCCTCCCAGAGGAAATAAGGGGAATTATTACAAAGCCTTATAATAAACTCACAAATCAAGAGATAGCCACATTAGTTAAAAATGACACACTTCCACTTATATTCCCGGTTAATTCAAAGGATCCGCAACCAGGAATACGCGCACACTCACCCTTAGAAACACGAAAACAAGCGTCACAAAACAAGAAACCATTAGACTCTGATTCGGACATAGAGGACTCAAGTGCCGATGAGGACATGACACTAGATTCCGTATTTATTACCGGAGGTCGACGACTTAGGAAAATAAATGATAGACATGTCAGATTTCGGAATGGCACAAGTTCACAACCATAATTTACATTTCCATTTACCCTGTAAACTTGTGAACAATATGATAATATGTTATTCTAATCTGATAACTAAGTTATCATATTCATGAAAAATTTTCCCACTCAAGGTTATATATCCAGTAATAAAATATACATCTTTTCTCTTCAGCAGGGGAGACCAACTATATGCAATATACGTCGACTAAAAAGTCGATCCCTTCAAAAACACTTACATAAAATTGCATATAGAAAGTTTTGATTCTGTATAGTCAAACAGAGTCAAACGATTGATACAGATTGTACAAATATACGAATGTTACGAATGTTAAATACGCACCCTGATATATACACAAAAACTATTTAAAAAACATTTAATACAAATTGTATAAAGTATACAAACATAGCAGTACTATTAGGCAACCTATATATATATATGCCTTGAATTGTGATGAGTTGATTAGTTATTAGAAACTATAACCACTCTACATACAAAAAATATGTCAAAACTTTAATTATAACTTCGGACAGGAAACGCCCACTCAGAATTTTAGTAGTAGTGAACAATAACGATAACTTAAATTTTATCCTGAAATTGAGTCAGTTTACTATAACATATCCACAAGTGAGGAAATCACCAACCTTGTGAAGTACTACAGTTATCACATAACACGTAAGTCTTAACAGAATATTTTACAAAATCTATAAAATGCAAACTAGATTCCGAAAGCCTATGCCTAGATCACAACGAATTCTACATGAGACCTTCGCGAACCTAGTAGAATATTGTTATAACTTGCTTACGATGATTAAAGAAATGTTATCGTTTAAAATTAGTTGTGGAATCAGCCAACCTAGTCGTATTGTACGATACTTGCATTGTCGTATACTTAGAAACACTTATAGAGACGCATACAACCGTTTGGTTATACGGTATAGACAGCAAGAGTATAGAAGCCGACAGACTATAACAGACGAATTACGGGCAGTAGCACGCCAAATAGAGAATCTGAGAGACACAGTCCTCCTCATTTCTGGACATTGTACTCTCCCCACTATCCACGAAGAGTAAACTAGATTAAAACTGATTCTTATGATCTGACTTCTAACAATGACGTACGGACGTATCCTAACGATATAGAAGTTTTGCATATGATAAAACCTCTTGTACATATGTGTATTGATGTAAAATACTTATATTCTCATATATCTCTATGTAATTATTGAAAAATTTATCTTAAATAAGAGCGATAAAAACGGTAGGAAATTAATCGCATAAATCATAGCTGAGATATCAAAAAGAACATAGCAAGAAATTTTGTTATTTATAAAAGTTATCATAAATCAAGTGAATGTAAGCTAGTTTAAGCACCTTGTAAAAATAACACTTTAATTATGTATCTAACTAAATTAAGGAACAGACAGTAATACTTATAGAGTAGCTACGTAAACGGGAGTTGTACACAACAAATACTAAATCAGTAAATAACAGTGTATATGCTACTTAAAATCTCTATATTTATTTTAACAAAAAGTAAATAATCTTTAGAAAAGGTATAAAATTTTTGACAAATATTTTTCTTTGGTGAAAATATAAAATTAAATCAATTTTGAAAACAGAACATAAATTTTTATTTTACAGTATTTGAAAAACATTATGATAGTAAGAAGATTTCTGACAATTTAACATCTTAGTTAATATAATTTGGACATAAGCTGTATATTGGCACATAATAAAACTTCGAGATCGTTAATACTATTAATTGAACGTTAAATGTTGAATTTGTATATATATAACAGGCACATAGCCTAACAACAAGCCAATGGAGCCAAAACATTAACTCTACTTGTTGGAAATAAGACTTAGGTTTAAATTTAAAGGGACATAAGAACATTTTACCTCGAAACATTAAGCTTTATGACTATTGTATTGAAATTTAAAAGGGATGTTAAGCTCTATAATAAAAAAAAAGGGAAACGCTATTTATTCTAAGCCTTACTAATTAAATAAAGCTTCCTTAATGAGATCATCCGATCAATGATATTACTTTAATTACTCGAATCACAAACAATCTTTACATGAGTTTCTTAAAAATACTTGAATAAGCGTATTTAAATAACTTTGTCTAACGTCAGTCTTTCAGTCTACTTAGATATTGGTTACAAAAAAAAAATATATGCTATTTACAAGTCCTCTCTATATCACAGCACAATTAAAATTCACGATTAATGCACAGGGATGGATATAAATGAAATTTAGAGAAAAGGTACTGAGGTGCGAGTTCGATTAAATATCTATATATACATAACCCTTAAAAGCTAACAAGAATGAATAAACTGTGACATAAGGCTGTAATTACAGTTGTTAATATACTATTGAGAAAAGAAAAAAAAATTTAGTTCGCTTACGAAGAAAGTAATTGAGATTGAATGAAGTTTTAAATTATGGGCATAAAGAAAATACAACCTTATAATCATTTCCTTACATACTAATATCCTTACAGACTAAACATGTATATACATAACATAATGGCAGAAGTGTAAATTAATATTTAGTTTTGTACAGTATAAAAAGTCATAACGTCTAATAACAAAAGTCTTTACTTCATAGTGATTACTATTTTGACTAGTTACATAAGAATTAGAAAATCTGTAAATTTAGTCACATGTTGTCTAAACTGGTCATTGTCTTAAAATTTGTATGTCATATTCAACCAAGCTAACAGCGCCACTTTACGGCGTACGTTTAGGGAACGTAGGACCCCGACGCCGAGGGACTCCCTCAACGCCGGAATCCTCTGTCCTGTTATTATCTGAGGAACGCGTTGCTGAATCGAAGCTATTCTCCGCCGACGTTATCTCTTCCAAAATGGCAGGAGTTGGAGTACGCATGGAGCGGCGCAGACGTTCCAAACTGAGAACTCTCAGTGGTGTAGGGTACTCGATCTCATCACTCACCGCATTAAATCTAATGGGCGGGAGATCAACGTCCTCGATATCGTCGACCAGTGGGACTATACTAGCCACATCCTAAAATAAGAAAAGGGACATTATTAGACAATCATCTTAATAAACGTTCACAAGAAATGTATCAACGCTTATCCATACATGCTTGCGAGTCAATCTTTTCTAGATTATTAAATAACTTATCCATACTCTTAATGTTGACCATTAGGAAGGAACTACACCATAGTTAAAGTAAAATTATTGTCTAAAAGCATAGCTAACTGAGCTAAACAGCCTAGTCTAAGTTACGTAATTTTTGCAACAAAGAAAATAAGAATATTATAAGAGCTTATCAAACTTACCTCCGACAAATCAGCTGCAGATGGAGACTCAATGCGACTAAGGCACATAATAGAGCTCAATGAAGAGCTGTCGCTGGACCCCTCAGCTGTCCTCTCAGTACTGGCCCGATTACACCTCCCCATAGTTGTGTAGAACCGCGTCAGGGGGATTGAATTTGTCGCCTAAAATATAATAGATTTTATTAGTTTAATCGCAACACCAACAAAGAATCTAGGAAAATCAGGAAATGAGAATGCCTAAAATCCTGTAAAGCTATATGATTAGGTAGCGATTCGACCCACTTTATAATAGAATTAAAATCTTAAAACGGTTCAAAAATGCTTATGCAACCATACATTTTAAGATTAATATTCTACCAATAAAAGAATTTTAGTTGCAAATACCTCTAGATACGTGTACAAATATACAGCCTCTTTCTGAAAATTAATATAGAAAAACTAAAGCATGGATACTTACATGAAGACGCTCTGATTGATCAAAGATCAACGGACGGAAGCCAGGACTTCCCGACGGGGTGTCCAATCCCGCAAGCACATTACTTCCAGTAGCACGATCCTCAGTGGCAGACAGGCGGTGTACAGCAAACAGCCCAACTCTGGATCTCACTTCAGCTGGAGTTGATGGACTAGCAGAGGGAGCCTAAAACAAAAAGAAAACATTAAAGTCTTGATCTAACATTTAAAACCCCAATGAGAAACGTGCGGCACGAGCAAACTCTCAACCTTCCCAGAGGGAAATAATATTAGTTTGCTAATTAAGATTTTAGTAAATGTTAACTGGTATCTCAATTTAATTGCGGTAACCGAGCGGATTTCTCTGGTGACATAAAACGACGACAAACGGTGAGCGATATATATGGAAGAGCCGAAAGTCAACGTTGAGGAAGTGAGAATAGGACAGAACAACCCTGCAACATCATGATGCTTTATTAGACAAAACGGGTGGCTATACAAAAAAAAAAATACAAAACAGAAAAGAAAATATACAACAGAAGAAAAGCTCACCTGTGTATCTGACAGAATATCATCCATCACAGAGGACGCGGCTTCATACATGCCTGTATCCGACGGCTCCACAGTTGGCGACGTAACTCCAGATCTAGTCCTGTTGGTCCTGTTACCGCAGTGAAGAAGCTCAATGGTCCGGACGCCTATATCACGGAGGCGCGTACATACATCTCTTATCCAGCGAGCCAGCGACCTGTCTGAGGTGTTATCTAAACGAGTTAGAGTCTCAAGCCCTACAGCGCCGAAGAAGACCACTAAGAGAGCACAAGAAAACAAGCCTAAACCCAACAACATGTTGAACAAGCCATCCATGTTGAGTGCGTCCAGACTCGTCTTCTGGTCTCTCCTCGACTCGGCAGACCCAGAATCACCTCCGGCAACATCGTCACCAATGTCACCGCAGGAGTTCTGCATCACCGAATTGAGGAGAGACCAGATGATTTGTATCGTTCTACTAAGCATCAGTGAGAGATGCTCGTTGCCAAACATCTCCCCTTGATCCCTTTCAGACTCCACAGTATCAAAAGTACTCCCATAGTCATCAACGTCAGCAAGGCTTGGCATCCCAGACGCGTCGCTGTACACTGAACTCGAGTCGTCTAAGGAGGTTTCGAGAAGCGAGGAATTGGCGAGAGTGGCCGCAGCCGCTCTCATCGATTCCTCGAATCTTTCCTTAATATTCTGATGCGCGTCCAGGCTGTCCGGAATATACATAATGAGCGGATGTAAATTTAAAATAGAGGACTAGTGATTCTGAAAGGCAATATAGTAAAATTAATTTTATGAAAAAGACTGTACACACGAATATTTTTTTTTCTCAGTATTTTAAGCAACTATGGTTGAGCTACCTAACCATTAAAACTTTGACTTATCATTTAAAAGTAAAATTTATTTTAGTTAAAGAATATGTAATTAATCTTACATGATTCAACGCTTAAAAATAGCTATCGTTAAGCTATTCAAACATTAAAACTTTGTTTTATTATTTAAAAGTAGATTCAATTAAGTTAAAGAATGTGTAATTAATTTTACATGATTCAACGTTTAAAAATAGCTATCGCTGAGCTATCAAACATTTTCATTATGATGTATCAAGCAACTAAAACTTATGTACTAGCTAAATCTGAATATTTTAAATGACGTTTTAAAAGTACCTACGATAAAGCTAGCTAAATATAATTTTTGTAAGCGACTATTTTAAAATAAATATGGTTGAGTTACTTGTAACGTAAATAACCTATCAATTAGCGTCATTATAACTGAATTAAGTAAAACGAAAATCTTATTTTTAAAACCTATAGCACAATTGTTTTAAAAGATTTAAGTCAAGATTCAATAAATTTTGATTACAAAAAGGGACGCTGTAATCAAATGTTAAAACGAATAAAGTGATGGAACATATCTGTGTTAATATAAGTTTTGCTTACGATAAACAAATTTAACTTTTGCAGACAGAAAACGTAAACAAAACAAGGTATGTCAATTTACCTGATAATTCAGATATGTCCTATCAAAACTGCAAATATTATATAAAATAAAATTGTCATAGATTGAAGATATACCCATATTGTTTCTAACCCACTTTCGATCAAAAATATAGTGATAAAGGCTTTATCGACGAAGAAAATAAGATTCTTGAGTCTTAAATAGAGGCTAACGAATGCAATAATGGGCATATCAACAATCTATAACATAAAAACATTTATATAAAACAAACGGGTTACTATATTTTATCACTTTTATATAAATTCTCTTGGAATTAGCGGTAAAATTAAACACTCGAACGCAAGCTCCGCTCGCAAAGACAATTGTTGATAAAATGAGCATAATTACTGGGCCGCCAGCTTTTTATAACCTCGCTCAAATCCAACCCCTATCACTTTTGACCGCCCAAACATAAACAAAGGGTTGACAACTTATCGTTACGTAAAATTTAATTACGGACGTCGAACGATATATTTTGTAGATATTAAGTCTAAAAGGTATACTTGACAGCGATGTAATGTAAGACATTAGTCTTTAAAATGATTAAAATTTATTCGTGTTAAAAATAAAATAAATACAGCTAATGCCAACAATGGTATAAACCATATGTACATATACAAAATATACAAACAAGGGTTACCAACTATTGTTAGTAAAATCTTATATTTATACATATATACGAGTAATGTAACCAAAGAAATTAATACGATATGTAAATACTAATTGTACTTATAAATTTTTATATAAAATATTGTTTAAATTCAGGAAACAGTTATATTTAACAGAAATAGATAACTAATCAATCCATTATAGGTCTATCTGTAACGAAAAGAATTTCTAGAATATCCCAGGGATAAAACGATTAATAAAAGATTATTAAAAGTTCTTTTGTTTAGATTACCATAGCCAGGATACCCCAAGGAACCGGTTGGAGCACGCGCACTAACTCTTTTTAGGATCTACCATGGACCAGCCTGGAGATAACCTAGATGATCATGGAGTATTGGAGCCCTACCACCACCCTACCTTGGACGGATTGCGGTTGTGTTCCTGTCAACACCTTGATGCTATAGACGAGAACAACAACATTACCACCACACCAGAGTACGATGAATTCTCAGAGAACCTGTCCATCACCATCAGGAATTTCTTGTTAAATACAGCCCTGAATACCAGAGAAGATAGTAGAGTGGAGACCGATAGTGACATTAGCTCCAGCAGCACACTATCCCTCTCTACCAATGACCTCAACCAACTCTACTATGACCTGGAAAATCACTCAATCACCTTGGACGAGAATGGCAACGAGGTAGCACAAGTGGATGCCCTTGGCTACATATCTACCTCACCCCCAACCTCAGTCTACACTTCGAAAGAGAGCATTTCACCACCTAGTTCATCATCAGAAGAAGCTGAACTATCCAGAACAACCAACGCAAAAACATTTATTGATGTGACAATGTTAGATAAAACTAAACCCCTCAAGAAAAGAATGTATTCTATTTGGGAGGTTTATCATCTTGTATACCCAGCTATGAAAATACGCAAAGCTTACTTTCTTAATGGAAAGCGTATTTAACTTAGCTTGGAATACATTTATAGTTTATTATATATGCCTATACTGGGACTACTAAACTTTTTCTTTTTCTCTTTTTTTCTTTTTTAACAACTTACCCCCATTGGAGATGCGATCCTCAATTTTCAAATTCTTTGAACGTACATATGAGACTTTTACAGAAATGCTTCGCATCCACAACTATCTATCTATGCTTGATATAAAGTCAACACTTTATAGAGCATATTATGAATATTTGATTGACGCGTGCCCTGCAATTATCTAGTAGCACTCAGGGGCAAGACACAATTACTTTAGCTAGGCCCAAGGCATTATTTGTATCAATTTATGCATTCATAGGCCTATCTTTACCTATATGACACCATATATGGGTAACGCTAGCCTATTCATGGTAATCTGTATGTGATTTGCTAATAGTATATGTTTATTAAAGATATTATGTTTATTGTTAATGTAATCATATAAACAATCAGTACAAATATGTATGCCTACAACCATGCCTGATTTACGTCACATATTAACACACAGACATTTAATTGCACAGACAAACACTAAAATCCTGGTCCAGAGCTAATGTTATAGCATGTACCTCTTGAATTTATTCAGTTATTTATTAACTCCCCTACCATCAACTTCTCTTTCTGGCTTTAAAAGGTAATGACTTAGTTGTTTGGCATGCATTGTAGTTTAAATTTAGGCCCCTTAGTACTTAGCATGAATTGAGCTTAGGCCTTGTGTTAGAACTCTGACACTTAGCACAATTCACTGCTTGGGACTTAGGGCACATTTCTGTCCTACTCTACTTATAATTTTAACACTTATCCTGTAAATATTTTCATACTTAACTTATGCACTTGTAATATAAATACACTTTATAAAAACATTTTCCTTCCTTAATACTTAATATACTTATATAATTCTGATCGAATATCAAAACCAACCATTTATTCTTAGGTTAAAGCAACATAATACTTCGCGTGGGTCTTTTGTTGAGCTTCCACCAGCTCAACCAAATTCGTATTATACTTGTGGGAATAGAGGGTTAAGCATTCTAAACAAGCGAACCGACGATGAGAATGTCTATGTGTATTGCATTAAAATTAGGTTTTAGTAGTACTCATAGAAGAGCGGTCTCCATACCTAAATATGGACAAACGCCCCATTCGCACACACAAACTCTTCTGAGAAAAGCGACCTAATAATAAGGTTATGTCAGTACGACTTATTAATTGAAAATCTTATTTTTTACCCATTTTATGTATGCGAGGCCAGAATACATTAAAATTATCTAATTCTATTTTAATTCATGTATATTCAGTTAGTGGGGTAAAAAAGGTTGGGGGTTGGTGGTCCCTTAATTTTGTATTGTGGTGAATACACCCCCCCCCCCCCCCCCCTCCTTCAACACGCCACTTAATTAATGTCTTTACTATTCCCTTTTGAATGCTTTTTCGCAATGTTTAGTCTATAAAATTAAAAGGGATATATATTAGTTAAATGCTGTTATGGATCATTGTACATTGGGAAAGCTCGGGTTTACAACCAAACAAAAATACTGGCATTGCGCTAATGCCCACCCGTTTTAGATAGAATACTATAATAGACAATTTGAAATTTCAGGAGAGAAACGTGAATTACTCAGGTGCTATCTTACATAGATGACTGAATTTGAAACATTTCCTTACTTAAACCAATGGACATCCATCGTCTTATAGACAGATTTTTCAGATGGTAAAGTTTTAATTTTAATTCTAGTTTTATTGGCCCCCAATATTCCGAAGGCCCTGGCCTATGATACAGAGATAATCTTTAAACTTTAATAAGAAGTGATCGTAAGTGACATACTATCGACATTATATTTAAAAAATAAAAGTGGCCATGACTGACAAGATATCTACATATCTTATATATTGACATGATAACAACACCAGTTTTGACTATGATTACAAAACACAGATATCTATTCATGTATCTAAAAGTGTAAGGAATATTTGCTTTTTAGTTTCCTGCATGAAAAAAGCAAGAAAAATCTAGTTTTTATTATTATTCTTTTTCTAGTAATGAAACTACTTTAAAATTTGAAATGTCTGTCTGAAATGTTTCCCGGTACCTATTAAAGAAAGACGGCTGAATCTTTTGAGTTTTCTTTGAAATTATCTAAGACGATTCCTCTTTTATAAGCATCTACTATTTATGTTATCTGTTCACATCATTTCTTCTTCTTCACCTACTAAATAATCCATTTATTCTCCATTATTATTATTTACAACTCCTTCAAACAAAATCCTATGCACGCCTCTATTTTTTGTGTTCCTCTTTTTTATTCCTCTGTTATCTTCTCTCTCTCTCTCTCTCTCTCTCTCTCTCTCTCTCTCTCTCTCTCTCTCTCTCTCTCTTTCTCTTTCTCCTTCTTTACTTTCACTCTTCCCCTCTACCCCTTCTCCCCCAGCCTCTCTATTATATTGTGGAGTGTAGATTATATAACCTCTATCTGTGTGGAGAGACCATTCTGGATAGTTGCTTCCATATATAAACTCAGTATACATAAACTGAGATATCAGCTGATTGCTTAAACAAACCACGAGTGTTCTTTAGACCTTACCAAAGTGTGTGACACTTTATCTCATCTGAGACTGCTACTTACTTAGTGATTTAAATCTAGTCTTATAATTTAATGTTTGCGTATTTTTAGTTTTGAAGAATGTAATCATATTGAAAATTAGAATTTATAAAAATTGTATTCCTTACATTTAAGGCTTCAAACCCGATTAAAATCCGCTGGATTGGAGATGGTTCTTAGCTATACTGAAAAACAATGTATAGCATTGTATTAAAGATAATTTACGGACATTAAAATTAAAAGTAATAAGATTAAAGCCCCGAACCTTAGGCCTCTCTGGACTTACAAAACTGGTATTAATCTTATATTTTTTATTTTACTATCCGTAGAAAAATGTCTATAATATGATGGGATAAATTACTTTTCTGAATCTACAAATCCTAATATAAAAGAGGAAAACTTTTACATTGTCTATTTGTGACTTGTCAATATAAAAAAATATCTCAAGTACTGCTCTAAAGTGTGTTACCTTTTTTTATGTTTTATTGTTATTTGGCCACAACTTGGTCAAAAATGCTCACAAATCAGACCTATTTCGACCGAAGATGCTCAAATGGTTCCTTTACAAGCCCAATCAATCAGTTTTAAGGTATCTTTATATTTCAAGGAAAATTGATGAAAATACTAAAAAAAAGGCAAATTTGGGTGTTACCTTTTATATGCACAGATACCATAAAATCAACAGAAAAAATACTTATTTTTACTTTTCTGTCATTTTTAAAGTTTGATATTGTTAAATTGGCTATTCTTGAAGGGATTTATGCATTGATTATACTGAAACATAATATTGGACAGAAATTAATGTATTTCAAAGAAAGAAATTTTGGAAAATAAGAAATTTGACCTCTATCACTTCAGAGGACAGCTGCCAACCTCCAGTTGACAGGATATAGTTAAATACATGTTAGCAATAATAATTAGCCCAAAAAGTAAAACAAAATTTTTTTAATGTGGTAAAAAAATGATAATCTAAATCTTAATTTTGGGGATGATGATCTTAAAGACGCTCTTGCTGTTGGTGATGATGACCAAGATGGTATCCAAATACATGAGCATTATGACAAGTTATCTATTAAACTATGGTCCGATTTTTGTATTTGTAGCATTCTCCAATCAAGAGAAATCCCAAACCATACAATCATGGTTTTTAAATTCTCCAATTCATAAGGTAAATATAGTAGTTTTTAAAAGATGGTTATATTTCTTGTTACAACTTTTAATTGGAGGCTGCTACAAATACAAAAATTGGACCATAGTTCAATAGATGAGTTGTCATAATGCTCATGTACTTGGATACGATCTGGGTCATCATCACCACCAGTAAAAGCATCCTTCATAACATCATCCCCAAAATTAAGATTTAGATTATCATTTTTTTACCATATTAAAAAAATTTTCGTTTTACATTTTGGGCTAATTATTATTGCTAACAAGTATTAAACTATATCCTGTCAACAGGAGGTTGGCAGCTGTCCTCTTAAAATTTTCTTTCTTTGAAATACATTAATTTATGCCCAATATTATGTTTCAGCATATTTGAATGCATAAATCCCTTCAAGAATAGCCAATTTAACAGAAACAAACTTTAAAAGTGACAGAAAAGTAAAAATAAGTATTTTTTTTCTGTTGATTTTATGTTATCTGTGCATATAAAAGGTAACACCCAAATTTGCTGTTTTTTAGTATTTTCATAAATTTTTCTTGAAATATAAAGATATCTTAAAACTGATTGATTGGGCTTGTAAAAAAACCATTTGAGTATCTTTGGTCGAAAAAGGTCTGATTTGTGAGCATTTTTGACCAAGTTGTGACCAAATAATAATAAAACATAAAATAAAGTAACACACTTTATATAGGTCATTGGCAGATTCTAGATACCCCTCGCAAATAAGAAAGCCCCTCACGCTCCTAAGCCAATGGCAAAGCCACTGTCATATAATATCATTACTCCCATACAATTAGGCCCCTATTCGCTAATATTTATTTGAAACAAAGTCTTAATAAGGCTTGCCAGCTGCGTGTAAGCCTCGGTGAAATCATTATATTATAACTTTAAAATTCAGCTGGATGTCTTAGTCTGTTCCCAAACAGACAACCTATCTTTTCGAAATTTATTTTTTCCACAAACGCGGGTTCAAATTTGAGGCTTCTATGTGGTTGAGGCTCGGCTACCGAGCCCTAATAAAAATATATGAAAGAACTTGTATTTCTAACCTTTTAGATTTATTTGTAATTGTGTAAAAATGGAGTTGCATAGCACCTACCACTATCCAGTTGTATTGAATACACAGTTGAGTAACTCTCCAACATCTTTCATCAATATTGAGGATATGCTGTTTGAGGTAAACTTTTTATTTTTAAAAAAATACACTCCTCCCTCCCAAAAATTATTGTTTTTCTTAAAGAAGCATCAAGGGGCGGTGCTGTTATCCTATTATATACAGCAGTAAGGTTGATTTTGTTTGAATCTTAAGATTTCAAAACTACCGAACCGATTGAATTTTCCATTTTGGGAAAGTTTCGCATATGTAGATCTTGGGAAGGTTTAGGCTACTTTATTTATAGATTTAAGTCTCTAGTTGGTTTTAGGCTATTTAAATGCCTCCATTCCTCTTTAAATACAACACTCTATATACTATTGGCGCAGCCGCTAGAAATTATACAGAGCAGTTATTTAAATACTTTTTTTCTTCCTTATATTAATGTTATCGGCACACAGACAACGTGAGATAAAGAGTATAAGTAGAGCACCCTCATTTTTTTCCATCTGACAAACGGACATTTTGAGTAATGGAAAAAAAAACATTCTATGAAAATAAATTATCAAAAATCTATTCTAGGTGTTCAAAGATGAAAGTTCTAATACTCTGGACAGTATTGCATTAACACAATTTATAAGAGCTCTGGAAAACTCGGGGTTAAGGAGGTAAGACCAGCATTTATGAATAAATTGTTCTAGTCACTGCGGGGCTAATCTTTACTTAATATTACTTTTAAAAACTTGACCTAAAGTACAAAAGAACTACACTAAAAACTTGTTGCTGATAAATTGTCATGATTTTTTAATTCAAATTTCTATAATATTTTATTCCCACCACATTTTCTTTGGTCTAAAGTGGGATTTAGATTGTTTGCTGATACATAATTAATTTCTATCTTTTTAATTTCCATGCAAACTACCTGCCTATCTATCTAGATGTAAAATTACTACTCAAATAAATGTTTAAGTATAGATGTATATTGTATAACTCATACAACTACCTGGATCCATTGTTGGAGACCTCTTTCGTTTGCTAGCAAATTGCTCTCTGCTCTTTTGTAGCGATTTGGCTGTGCAAATATTCCCGATGCTATTGGCTGATATTAAAAGACCAAACTGGTCGGGACAGGGTTCAGGGGGAGGGGACATACAGTTATTTAATCCCTTCCCTCTCTTTTGTTTACTTTAATGCTACCCATAACACTAAATTTATAACCTCTCTAAATTTGGTTTAATTCATAAATATTTACATCTATATATAAATTATTCATATTTCTATTTACTTTTTTTACATAATCAACCTTGTTAATATTACAATTTACAGGACTGATCCTCGGTTGAGAGAAATGGTTACAAACATTGAAAAATTTACAAAGAAGGGTAAGGCAGTAGTAAGATCAAAATCTTCCTTAATTTTCATGTAGAACGCTTTGTTTTTTTGTGTAAAAAATATTCAGCTTATGAAAAGAAAACAGTTTTTTCACAGTAACTTTTCCTATGTTATTTTAGGTTAGGTAAAAGTTAATGATTGTCTTCAAGTTTGAGCCCCCCCTCAAGGAGAAAAGCTACTGTGAAAATACGACAAACATGCTACTTCATTTTCTTTCCATGATTCAAATATTCGCTTTATAACATAGGTATTTCTGAGATTGTTGGTCGAAGTCGAGCCAGCTCTCGGTGCAGTGGCCGCCTTGATGGAACAGGTATATTCTTGTTTTTTTTAACAATCTTTTAAAACTTTTATTTATTATATAAACTTATTTCACATTTACATTTATTTTGCCATTTCTGATAATATTTTGTTTAGGTCAAAATGGGGATGATAGCGGTGTTGCTTCCAGAGGCTCCAGTGTTGATACTGAAGGACAAAGAATATCCAGGTATAGAATAATTATAATAGTGTTGCTACCAGAGGCTCCAGTGTTGATACTGAAGGACAAAGAATATCCAGGTATAGAATAATTACAATAGTGTTGCTACCAGAGGCTCCAGTGTTGATACTGAAGGACAAAGAATATCCAGGTATAGAATAATTATAATAGTGTTGCTACCAGAGGCTCCAGTGTTGATACTGAAGGACAAAGAATATCCAGGTATAGAATAATTATAATAGTGTTGCTACCAGAGGCTCCAGTGTTGATACTGAAGGACAAATAATATCCAGGTATAGAATAATTATAACAGTGTTGCTACCAGAGGCTCCAGTGTTGATACTGAAAGACAAATAATATCCATGTATAGAATAATTATAATATTCTGGCTCACTGGGGCTCAAGAAGGACAAAGGATATCCAGATGCAAAAATATTTTATCAAAAACTTTATTGAATTTCACTTTTCTATTTTACCTTTGTATCTTTCTAATTTCCTGTTTTTGTACACATTTGTTTTTTATTTATTCTGATATTTGTTTCTAATTTTAGGAAACAATTCAAAGAACTAATCATCAATAACATTGTTCTAATATCGAGGTAAAATTTAGTAATACATGTTATTTTTATTTAAATAACAATTGCATAATAAAAATAATTACTCAGACAGATATAGATCTGTAAGACCATTTTAATATTACTATTGATTTACAACTAATTTAAGATAATTCAAGAGTATTTTAGTGCAGTGTATTTGAATTGGTATAGAATACTTGGTTATTGTGAGAGATTCTCGAATACCTTGATAAAATGTTTCTCTCAGCTTACTAATATAACTATATCCCCTACCCCCTCCTAAGGAATTTCCCCAATCCCCTCCCTTGACCATGAAGGGAAGTATTCATAGACGTCCAAGGGGGGGGGGGGGTAATGGGGCGATTACCCCCCCACAAGCAAATTTTACCCCCGGGGTAAAAAAAAATTTTTTGGGGGGGGTAAAAAAAATTTGCGGCGCGCTTGGTGCGCCATTTTACCCCCCCCAAAAAACGAATTACCCCCCCCCCCTTAAAAAAATTTTACCCCCCCCCAAAAAAAAAGCTTGGACGCCCCTGGAAGTATTTATCAATATATGAGGACTATATTAGCAACCTATGTTAACGACAAAAATTCACCTGTCATATTATCCGTGTAGTCTCTCAGGGATCTATAGGGATAAGACAATAACTGATAAATTGATGTACATCCCCACCAATGACGATACACAAATTTACCCCTCTGTAGATTACAATCAGTGATTGAAACGTTTGGACACTCAACTTGAACCAATAATTTAACAAAAGTCCCCAAGTGAAGCCAACGAATAAGAAAATATAATAATAAAACTTTGGGGGACTAGTTTAATAAACACCCCAATGTCCCCTCCCTCCCTGATTCTATTTCCATTTGTTTTTTTAACTTAATCAAAGCATTTGATGATTGTAGGGCCTGGCGTCATCAGTTTATTATTCCTGAATTCAAATGGTTTTCTGCACAGGTTAATTTTTATTATGGTATCGAAGCTACTCTAAAAGTCTTATATGTTGGTTTGGCTGTGTGTCTTTTATTTGATTTATTTGTCTGACACTCAGTTGATTTAGATAATTGAAATGGGTATAAATAATAAGAGCCGGTAAACGACATTTTTGTAAGTTATTAACTTTTAGAGAAAATTAAACTTGGTTTCTTTTAAATTTTTATTTCTTTGATGAATTTAGGATTTTTATAAAAAACATTTTTTAAAAATTAAGATTGAAGATATCTTTGTGGAGGCGGACAAAGTGAGGGATGGAAGAACAGCTAAATATATTCCTCAGCTAGCAAGGTTACACTTTTATTAGAAGCGCAGCTATTTTATCATTTGTGGCCGTACTTCCGTATGTCACTACGTAAAAGTGTGGTATCCGCCGAGGATAAATGGCAGACACCGGAGTTCGATTAGATTACGGCAGTGTGAACAGACGTGGACACCTTACTATAGAGAAGCTACGCTTCTCTAGCATTCACTAGATAATAATCAACATCTATTTCAGTTGTCACTTTATTGAAGGTCTAAAGAGTACTAAAGCTATATACAACAAACAATAGTTACACAGATAGGAATAAATAATCATAACATAAAAGCATTATAATACATATACAATAGTCAGTTTGGGCAATGCAGCTTAACCATAATAAAGCTTGTCAGATTCAATCATTAATTTAAGGCATAGGGAGGGGGTCGGCAGACCCCTTCCCCAGGACTCGGGGGAGGGCCTGTGGCCCTTCCCCGAACCCCGGTCAGGGGTGCCATAGGCATGGCTCACGGTTGCCGAATACCACAACTCTCCCCTCGGAAGGCTGGGAGAGGGTTTCCCTACCAGACTTCCGACAGTGGTTGAGGCCTTCGGCCCGCTCTTTAGGGCTAAGATATATACAATTGATAATGATTCAATGGAATCCTAGTGGTGAGTCTTTTCAGGGCTGATGGGCTCCCAACGTGGGATAGAAGGCAGAGGCTGGCTTTGGTTGGACACGTAGCTCGGCGCCGGCAGGTGTCAGGTTGGCGTGGGGCACAGCTGTTGCTGGGACGGTCAGCAGCGGGGCATTCTGGTTGTTGTTGGCCGCGGCTGGGGCACTGGCTGCCAAGTTGACCGCCTGGGCGGCAGCCTGACCTCCCGAGGGGCCGCGGGGTCCTCCAGAGGGCGGTCCTGGCCTGCCTGGGCGGTCATGCCCGCTATCGGCTGATTGCATGGACACCATTTCCTCGGCTGCTTCCCGGCCGATGGGAATGGCATCCCAGTCTACTGAAAAGTCCCGAGACTTGGCATGGGTGAGCCGGGCTCTGGCCAAGGCCTTCCTGTACAAAGTTGGATGGTACAGGAACACCTGTGACATCGCATTCATGGCGGCCCGTACACCTCCTTGTGCGGCTGCCAGGGAAATGATGGTCAGGTCCCCCAGCAGTTTGAGGATTAACAACAGCAGGCACAGTATGGCTGCGCCATCTCCCCACTCGTGGATAGCTTGTCTGAACCCAGCCCAGACATCCAGGGCGGCCTCTCCTTCCTCCGCCAGTCGGTCGATATTGTAGGACACTATCCCATGGTCCCCAGTGGCCGAACAGCTACCTTGCTGAACGCATGAGCCATAGGACAGGCCGGTCAGCATGGCGCTTTTATACGCTGGGAACGCCAGCAGTTGCTGCCAGTCGTTCAACTCAGCCTGCGAATACAAGCCCCCTGAACTGAAGTCATCCAAGGGTTCTGTCAGCAGCTGCTTGGGCGTATCCAGCGGGGGTGGCCTCTTCTTAGGTGCGGGGGTTAACTCTATCCAGCCTTCCTCCGCGTGCACAGTCAGGGGGTATGTGGAGGAGCAGGGAATCTTGGTGGCGTGGCCGCTATACACTCGTGTCACGGCGTCTACAAATCCTGTGGGTTCCACTGGTACTTTGTCCCAACATTCCTTGCTTTCACGGACAACGTATTTGTTGCGTTGGCAGGTAAGTTGGAGCAGGACATCTCCCCTCAGCACTGAGAACGTGCTCCCCTGGACACGCACCGGGTGGGCCGGGTCTAGTTGCTGGAGCTTCCAGCAGTTGGCCGCTACTTCTTCTGCTGCTGTGCTTTTCATGCGTGTCTCCAGAGTAAATCCAATATAACCTGCATGTATCTGGGCCTGCAGGGGGACATCAACATCCCTGGCCGATACCCTGGGCAGCGCTGCCGCGGCTGGGTCGGCTGCCACGAACAATGCTGGGTGGTTGGTGGCATGGGCCTCAAAGTCGCAGTTCACTATTGAGGTGGGGTTGGTCATGTTGATGAAAAACTGGGCTTGATGGTCAACCAGGAACGCATCCATCACTAGGCTAGGCTGGAGGCTGCGGATCAGCCTCAAGGGGCAATCTCTCCCCAGGTGGTCCCACACGTAGGTTGCTTCCCCAGTGATGCAAGACAGCTCAGAATGGGGACATTCTAAGGCCAGGTGGTCAGATTGGGACTCCACCCGTCCATCCTCTACTACGTAGTTCTCTTCCTTGACCAGCAGCCGTCGTTCCTGGAGCACTAATTCATTGCGGTACAGCTGGCCCTTGAAGTGGACGTCCTCCCCTTCACAACCCACCCCCTCGGGGCTGTTGACAAGGGCGCCCACCATATCGAGGGTGAAGAACAGGGGATGGTTCAGCTGGAACGTCAGTGGCTGGGTCTTGCCTGGCAGCGTGTAGACTCGGTTCCTGGCCAGGTCTCGGCACGTTTCTGGATCGATCTTGGTTGGCCTCATGAGGGTGGGGACCGAGGTCACCTTGAGGTGACCCCATACCCCACACCTGAATGTCCACTGGGACACAGTGAGCTGACAACTGTATCCTGTTGTTTCCCTAATCTTGACTTGCTGCAGGACGTGTACTTCATTGCCCAGGGGCACCTCCTGGTGTAGCGGTTCCGTGCTACACATCTTTTCTTTATTGTAGGCTGTGACGTGGGTGGGGTTGGCGCAGTCCCACCCCACCGGGACGTAGCTGGTTGTAGGCCACACGGCTGCCAGCAGTAGTCCCCACAGGACCATCCACCAGTGTGAGAAGCTACCAGACGGCCATCTACCTCGCACACGCGGCTGGGGATCTTCGGCTCGGGTCACGGCTGCTTCTCGGGGCTGGACACGGCTGGGCTGCTCCTGGCTAGATACAATTTTCCATTGAGCGTTATCTTTGTGTGACCGGGGCACCCCGATACCCTCCCCAATGACAGACTGGCAGGCGACTGGCGCTTGCCTGGGTGTCGGCTCCCCTAGCCCCAAGGGGTCCCTTCCCTTGTCCATGGCATGCCCAGTGGCATGGGGCTGAAGTGCGTGTGGCACAGGCTCGCCCTGACTCACGTCCCTCCCCTGCCCTAGGAACTCAGGTGCATGTGGCACAGGCAAGTCCTTATATCCCCAAATTTCAATCTCCCCAGCCTCTGGTGCAGGGGGCACAGGCAAGGTTGGGGTTTTACAATAGTTTGGATACAACACATTTGTTAAATTTAACTTATCCTGGCTCGACTGGAAGTGCTGGGCAGCTGGGTTCCTTCGGCTGGCAGGGGGCGCTGGATGGTGTATAGTTGGGCTCTCCCTACAGGCTGGTGGCGCTGGCTGACTGGGGGTGACGGGTGTCACCCCTTCCTCTGGGACTGCGGGCTCGTTCCAGGATCCAGGTATCTCGGTGGCGGCGACGGTTGTTGCCCCAGGCACCAGGTTGGGGGCTGGCTCGTTCCAGGATCCAGGTATCTCGGTGGCGGCGACGGTTGTCGCCCCAGGCACCAGGTTGGAGGCGCTGGATAGCACCCCCCAGTCATCGCAGGTGGCGGCGCCGGGTGGCGCCCCATACATCAACTCTGATGCGCTGGCTAGCGCCTCCTTCCTCTCTCGTTCAGCGGCCGCCAGGGCCTCCCCGTACACCGCCTCAGTGACGCTGGGTAGCGCCCCTCCACTCTTGCTGGGTAGGCTCGGTCGAGCAGGCTCCATCATGTTTAGGCTAAAAGGCTGGGGCCTCAGAACTTCTGGCTCGGCGATGTTGTTGGGTTGCACCAACTCCGGCCCCAGGTGGTTGAGACTGAAGCCCAGGCCAACCCGGTTGGGTTCAGCCGCGCCTCCCAGTACGTTGATCCTAGCTGGAACGGTCCCAAACTGCGGCATTCCGTCGGCTCGGCCCGCTGCGTTGGGGGCGGCTGCTTGCTGCGGTGGTGCTGGGGGCGCGCTCCCTTCCATGTGGGCTACTCTGCTGGGCTTCCCTGGGGGAGCACCCTTGTCTGCGGTGCGCCTACGGCCGGCTACCTGGTCCCAGTCGGCTCTGCACTCGGCCGCCGTATGGCCGGCATAGTGGCAACGCTCGCACTTGGCAGGACGGTCACGGCGTGGCTGGGTGCGTCTCTCCTCTAGGCTGACTTCCACAGGCGTCGGGCAGTCTCGAGCTCGGTGGCCTTTCCCTTGGCAGCGGAAACAGCGGCCTGGAACCTTGTCATCTGGAGCGACCTTCCCCATCTGGTGGAGACCTGGAGCCAAGGCGCCAATCTCCATTGGCTCCGACTCGTCGTAATGGGGCAACTGGATGCTGGCTGATCCCATGAGCCCGTCGGTGGCGTCCACTAGGCACACACCCTCCTTCAGCTGCTTGGTAATCATTGTGACGGTGAACATGGCTCGCCTCGTGTACTCAGGTACAGAGGCGATCTCATGACTCATCATTACACGTTTCACATTAGCGTTACGAATGCCACGATTTAATTCGTCGACTAATAATTCGAGATCCTCATGGCTGTAGGCGTCCCTATACAAGGCACACTTTGTGGATATGTATGCTTGTATAGGTTCTGTCGAGTGTTGCCTGTAATCCCTAAACGCTTGTTTCAGCGTCTGGGATTCAAAGGCGGGACGAAATAACATTTCACACTCGGCCTTGACTTGGTCGTATGTCAAGGCTTGGCCTGCCTCGCCAAACAGATGAGAAGCCATTTCCGCCGCTTGCCCTACCAGTGACAGTAAAAGGGCGTTGCGGCGGTTGAGGGAGTCATGGGGCGGCACGCGGTAAGCCGCCCATGACATCTCGAGTCTGCGGATGTGGGAACTCCAGGATTGCTTGGGCGGTCCTCTATACTCCGGCAGGTTACTCAGCATCAGCTTGCGGTACTCGGCTGGAGCCGGCTGAGGGTCATCCTGGAGCCATCCTGGGGCTTGGTCGCCTCCTGGCGCATGCGGCTGCTCCATCGGGTCAACGGTTCAACGGCGGGACACAAAGTTATAAGTCAATATTATAAATGGTTTGTCACTTGAGGCTTTCTAGCCTAACAGCCAACACTGTTTTATCACTAGGTTGGTAGTTTAGTTACAAAGATATAACTTAGCTGTACTTATCACTAGTTTTATTCTGAGGTTGTAGAGTAGGCTGGTAGGGGTAGATAGCTGTTGAGGGTCTGAACTGCTGTCAGGAACTGATTGGGTTTTCCTTTATCACACTATAGATAGGAGGGAGAAGCTTGTAATGCTTTATTTTCTAAAAATACCTCTGTTAGATGCTATGGAGTAGCTCCGCTCCTGTGTGTGTGTGTGTGCGTGAAATCTCCTGTCCTTGCAGCGCGCTTACGCACCGTCAAATCCGCGCACACAGGTAAAACGCGCACTTATCCCTCAACTCGCTCTCTCATTGGTCCGCTTTGTCCGTTGAATTTTATGATATTTCCGAGCTCCGTTGCGTGACCCGTAAATGGCGCTCTGTGTTCCCGGCCGCTAGCTCCACACCGTGGGCGGACTTAGTCAAGTGTGGGTAGGAGGGGGGAAGCGCGTGAGGGGACGGGGTAAATCCGTCCGTTCCCCCTGTGAGGAAGGGGGGAGTGCTGTGGGTTTGAGGTAACTGTGTGATGAGGTAATGGTGCCCTTTCTCCTTAATCCTAGGCTTATCTGTTATGTCACCTTGATTGTATTTCCTTCAATGGAGAGTGGGCCCCTCCCTTTCCTCTGGAATAAGGGGTGTATTTTTGTTGTGCTGTAGGCTTGGGTGGTTAGATTGTTTATCAAGACATTGTTATATTACATCTAGATTCTATTTTTGGCCTTATCACAATACATAACAGATTTGCTTACCAAACCTGTTCTATTTTTAGTTGTTATCACAATACACAACAAATCCTAGCCTGTTCTATTTTTAGTTTTATCACAATACACAACAAATTGTTTGCCAATCCTTGCTCATAAATCTATTGTTTAACCATCACACTAGGGTGGTAATCCCTACAATGTGATATAATATCTGCTTTTCTAGATGGGTGGCTGCGCTGTAGCCTCTCAGGATACTTGGAGTTGACGTAGTTTTCTCTGCTTTGGTACACTACACTCGTATGTTGGCTCGCAGCTCGCAGCTATGTGGCGTGTTTCAGCCTATCGGCGGCAGGGAATGTCCCGTCCTGCTAGCGCCGCTTATCCAAATCCGGCTGATGGCGGCAGGGAATGTCCCGTCCTGCTAGCGCCGCTGGTTCGGATCCTGCTATCTCTTGCAGTAAGGTTGGCCTATTTTCAGCCGTTTGCACTTATTTGGCCTGTTTCAGCCAGTCCGCAGGCCTGTTTCAGCCCTTTGAGCGCTCAATTCTCCGTTAGATGTCGGCGCTTCTCGCGGTTCTCCGTCAAGTTTCGCTGTTTCACTTCCACAACTGCCGGATGCAGAGTTAGACCTTGCTATCCAGGGTGGGTAATTCAGGTTGCTTGTGTCAGTTTTGCCAGTTTCACTGCTGGGAGTACCTTAGCCTCAGCTGCGCGTCTGCTCTACACTTGTGGTTTGCCGTAATCTCACACAGCTGTCACCAAAAGTTGTGGTATCCGCCGAGGATAAATGGCAGACACCGGAGTTCGATTAGATTACGGCAGTGTGAACAGACGTGGACACCTTACTATAGAGAAGCTACGCTTCTCTAGCATTCACTAGATAATAATCAACATCTATTTCAGTTGTCACTTTATTGAAGGTCTAAAGAGTACTAAAGCTATATACAACAAACAATAGTTACACAGATAGGAATAAATAATCATAACATAAAAGCATTATAATACATATACAATAGTCAGTTTGGGCAATAATGATCCCCCATCCCTGGAAGGGGTGGGGGGAATTAACAATGCAGCTTAACCATAATAAAGCTTGTCAGATTCAATCATTAATTTAAGGCATAGGGAGGCGGTCGGCAGACCCCTTCCCCAGGACTCGGGGGAGGGCCTGTGGCCCTTCCCCGAACCCCGGTCAGGGGTGCCATAGGCATGGCTCACGGTTGCCGAATACCACAAAAGCACTTTTATTTACAATATTTCGTGACTTTCATAAGTATTTTTTTCTATTTTTCTGTTAAAAAAGGTTTACTTTTTTTTGCATCTATAAGTTGCTTATGGGCATAATTGTCCTTGCTTCTTTTAGTTTTAGGAAAACTGCTATAGAATTATAATAATTGGTTCTTAATATCATAATAGTTCTTAATGTTAATAAAAAATACCAAAAAGCTGTACTACAAAGCACATCATTATGTTAAAAATTAACCCAATTTTCATATGATCGAGTTAAAACATTTGTATTGCAAGTCGTCACAAAGCATCGATCCATGTTTGTGTAGGAAGAATATAAAATTGAGTTAACCCTTACAGATCGGGCCCCAATTCCCACCTTAATAGATCGGGGGGGGGGGGGGGGGGGGGCTCAAAGAGCCCCCCATTCTATCTCGGCTCCTGGTACAGATAAAGACGTAAAATTTTTTTCTGGTGGTTCATGTGTATTTTTAGAGAAAATTACTTTTTCTAGTAATAGCAGTCAGACCGCTCCTTAGCCGCTTTTTAGCGGCCAGCCGCTAAATTTTAAAACAGCTGTAGAGCGGCCAATTTTGCAGCTAGGATGACCAAATTTTAGGACGAACTTTTATTTTTCATAACAAGAAAATACTTTTTCTGATCATCGCCGAAAACGGCAAATAACGGAAACCGCCATTTTTGGCGGTTACGGCGGTTAAACGGCGGTTGGTGGCGCAAATTAATATTTTTATCTGTTTATTATTGCTCAAGGATTTACCAAAAAAAATTATAGGTCTCTAGCTGTAATAGAAGCCACGATATTCATGATATATGTCTGTAGTAAAAGCCGGACAAAAATCGGTCATAAAGTCGGTCAGGGAGCGGTCAAACGGTCATAACACCACTTTTCTCAGATGGTCATTGATATCTAAGTATTCACCAAAAAAATTTTAGGTTTCTACCTTATACACAAAAGTCATAATGTAGAAATTAAGATTTATTTAGACACAGACCAGATATCCTAATAAAATCAACTCTTGCCGATGTATAATTAGTAAACTTAAAAAGTCATGAAGTTACAGCTCTCCATCTTACCTACAAAATGAGATTGAAAAAACTAGAGGGGGGGGGGGGCTCTTTGAGCCCTCCCCCCCCCCCCCCGATCTGTAAGGGTTAAGACAATTGGTAGAATTAATAATCTAAAAAAATCAACAAAAAATCTCACAACCTTGTAATTTAAAGATCTTCGCATTATGTGATATACAGATGGACGTTACATGCTATAGTTATAGAGCAGCCACACTACTAAAAGTGTATTAAATATGCTTTGCATTCCTCTAAAATATATAAAAAAAATTCTATTTGAATTATGTTTTTATGTCTACACGAAAGTATCAGTATTCATTTAAAAAAGGCTTAAGAATTCGTTAAATTAATCTTGTTTTAAAGGGAGGACCCGAATCAGTTTGGAATGAGTATCTGCACAATTGACGGGCAAAGATTCTCTAAAGGAGACAGTAGTACAAAGTAAGTTGTACATATTTAAACATATAATAATGAATCAATGTTGGTTTTACCAGGAAGGAAGGGGATATTTGACTGTATTTAAACTGGTTTTCTCTGATATCCAAAGGTTTTTTTTAGACTCATTGTCATCTTCGTTGGCTCAAAACTCGAGGTTTATTTTACTAAAACTGTAAAAGTTGGTTTAAACTACAAAAAGGGTTAATTTTGTTATTATTTGGGATATTTATCATTTCATCGTTCATTGTCCTATCCCTGAGGATCTATGCATAAAATTCACTACAATATTTGTTAACTATTAATCTATATCATGCATATGGATATTGTCATAATTGTTTTTGTTTTCAGGTTTTCCCTGCAAAGTGTTGTGAAGGCGCTAAATTATGCTATTGTGCTAAATGAATTGGGACGAGATACTGTGCACAAGTAAGGTTTAACCATATTTTGATGGGCTACTGAAATCTTTCTACCCCCCCCTCCCCCCAATATTTTGTTATGTTTGAAAACAATGCCATGAAATTATATGGATAAACTAAAAAATTACCGAAATAACATATACATTTTTTAGCGTTGTATTTGTAAAAAAAACTTCATAATCTTGTCACGCTCAGAAAAAATTTCTGCAAAGTTTCGGGTCCTTGACGAAGTACATCTTTTATCTATGACCACTGAACATCTGTTCTATTACTAACTTTGTTCTTCATTACCTAAGGATACTGTGAATATCATCCTCGTTATTTAGATATCTAGGGATGGAGCCGAGTGGTAGAAAATTTAATGATATGGAATTAGACCATAATAATCAACCTCATAATCCATTAGTAAGTAATTTATTTAACAAATTTTTTCTTCAATCAGGGTTGGTCCGTCACTCTATCCGGAAAGAAAAGCTCTGATTATCTAATTGGGCTTGTTAGACGAACACAGTAATAGTGTCTGACTGATTATGACGTAACAAAAAAAATTAGCCAATGAGAGGCCGTTATTGACCAATGGTAAAATTTATAGTGGCCTCTAATTGGCTAATTTTTTTGTTACGTCATAATCAGTCAGACACTATTACTGTGTTCTTGTTAGACTTGTTCAATCAATTGCAAACTGTGCAATGTGCATGAGGACTCCTGATAAGTTTGGTACGATTTAAAAAGCGTAATGATTCCACAATTAATTTTTGATAAACGTTTATAATATAAATATAATAATATAATATAAATATAAATATAATAATATAATGTAAATATAAATATAATAATATAATATGAATATAAATATAATATATAATTTTATAATTTAGGTGAACGCTGGTGCAATTTTGACAATATCTCTAATCCAACAGTTGGTCAAACCTGATTTTTCAAAAGCAGAGCAGTTCGATTATATTCTTAATTATTTCAAAAGGTAAATGCACAAATATTTAGTAGCGAAGCTACTCTATAACTGATATTTTTGAAGTAATTGATCTTAATGCATTGATGGTCACAATGACTTTTACTTTCATGATTATTTATTTTATTTCAAAAGCTTTCGCTTTACAGACTCAGATAATTTTTAAAATTTCTTGAAATTGACTATGAGGTAGAGGCAAGGCTGAAGCTTTTTATAGTGCCTATATAAATTGACATCATGCTTGCCTACCATTGATCAATTAATGTATTTACTGGCCTACCAATGGTAATTTAGACTGTGTAATGTTCTATCACTTGTCATTTGTATTGTATGACATAATTTTTTTATAGGCACTATGAAGAGCCTTGTCAATGCCAGTTTACTCAATGTAAAACCCTACATTCGCCCCAAAACTTGCTAGGTACCACCAGAGGCAGTATATCATGTATAGATTTTGATGCAATGATTAATTTAACGTCCATTGTACTTCAACTGGATCCTGTTCAAATCTTATTAATCAACTGTTATTCCGATATCGAATTGACAATAATATCGCTTGTCTGTCACAACTTTCTACATTAACAACTTAGCCCCTAGCATCTAAAAGCTTTATATTCTAAAAAAGGAGGCAGAAAATAGCCTAATAATATCCTAAGGCTTAAATATAAAAATAGATTAATCTAAAACCATCCCTGGATCTGTGTCCCTAAGTTAGCTTCCATAAAACAAAGAACTCAATCAGTTCAGTAGTAATTGAAATATTAAGCTACAAACAAACAAAAAACTTACTACTAAATATAATAGATTTAATTATATATGTTTTTAGGATGGCTGGGGGAGAATATATTGGATTTAATAACAGTATTTTCTTGGCGGAGAGAGAACATTCAGATAGAAATTATGCTTTGGGATATTATTTAAAGGTAAATATTGCAAATGTATGTTTTGTTTTTTTTTAAACTATTTCAAATAAAGTTGGGCGGTTTCCCTAAAATTAACTAGTCGAACACAGACCCCCACTCTTTTTTGCAATGAATTAATTTAAGTGAGGTGGGTAGTTTTTATGGTGTTATTTTTTAATTTAGGTTAGGTAAGGTTTGGTTTTATTAGGTTCAGGATAGCGCTTGATGGTGTAGGACAATGCAGATATAGGTTCTGTAGGGTTTAGGCATAAATTAACTACCACAGCTTATTTTCAATTCATTTCCAAAATAGGAACATAGGTTTCTGTGATCGCTAGGCATTTAAAGGGTTTATTGCTTTTAAAATTATTATTGTTAAATTTTAGCTTATACAATCTTGTATACTTTAAAAATAGAACAGAATATAGAATTTAATCATAGTAAAGTTTGTTGTTACAACTGTTCAAATTACTGCCTAAAGCATTGTTGTTTTTAAGCTTTTAACCTCCAAGATTTAAAACCAATTAGGCGATTTTAACACGTAGAAAGATTTGTTTACATATTTTTTTAAAGGAAAATAAGTGTTTTCCGCCCGGTACAAATTTGAAGAATTGTTTGGACCTCTGGTACCAGTGCTGTAGCATGGAGGTGAGTCAGGGATTTAGAGGTGGGATAATGGATAATAAATTAGTGTTCCCCTCCAACTTTGATTAGCAGAATTATATTATTAACTTAATTTTTTTTAAAGAAAAGTTTGTTACTATTGATTAGTCCAACCCAATTAAGATTCAATTTTTATTCTTATGATTTTAGGCTCACCATTGACAGAATAAGTTTATAAATATTAATTGTAGTATGTATAATTTACAGTTTATCCCCCTAATTCATATTGTCCTAATTTTTTTTTATTCATATTCCCAGATATAGGTTTACTGATTGATTGCGCTGCTACTTTAAAACGAAGGTTTGTAAAATTTACTCCATTTTCTGTATTGTTTTTTTCAAACATTCATCATTGATCAATTTATATTGTTAGGTTACTTGTGAAACAATTGCTGTAATTGGAGGGACCTTGGCCAACGGTGGTGTTTGTCCCATAACCCGGGAACAGGTAAGTTTATTGTTTGTCTTATAACCTTTGGATAACAGGGATGAAAATCTCCAAAATCATCTAAAATTGAAATTATTGTAATATTCGAGGGGGGTGGGGGATATGGTGAGTGTCAAGTAAAATAATAGGAAAATCATAACCAGATAAGTCCAGTGATCTTTTGCTTAGACAGGCGGACAGACGGATAGATTTTAATCTACTTCATAATTTACAAAGAAAATTGCTTCATGTTTAACACATTATTATTAAGGGAAAAAACGGTCATTCCACATTTATTTTGAGGAAAAGACGCTTATTCCATATTGATCTAATCGTTGTTGATTAATTTGTCAGGTATTGAAACCGGAGGCTGTTCGTGACGTTCTGTCCTTGCTCCATTCTTGTGGATTCTACGAATATTCCGGTGCTTTTGCTTTCAAGGTAACTTTGGAGTATTTTTAAACGACAAGATTTTCTATAATTCTTTCGTGTCAATATTTACGTTAGGGTAAGTTATGTCAGCTTTAAAGGAAGCCTGCAAGAAATACCACGCTTTAACTGCTGAAAGACTGCCACAAGTAGACCCAATACCCCAAATTTGAAGCCTTCAGCTTCTATAACAAAAAAGTTCTAGGCATTTTAAAATGACATTTTATGTACATACAATGAAAATTTTGAAAGAATTGCAGTGCTAATGTTAGAAATTTTGAAATTAAACTACGTGGCCTAGAAACAAAATTATAAGCTTATTTTTGTCATAAATTTAGGCAACCAGTAACTAATTATATTTTTACAATAAAAATACCCATTTAAAAAAAATTAAGTTTAACTTGCGTTGTACCGAGTGAATTGTAGCCAATCAGAAGGTTGAATCAGCTAAGCAACCAATCACAGCTGAGCTTGTCTTAGTTTCCCCCTTTGTTTCCGTTTGATTTTCGTTTAAAAATGCAATTTAAATCGAATTTTTTTCATGGATTTTGACTATGAGATGTGGTGTTTTTATTGTAAAAATGTAATCAGTTACCGGCAATCTAAGTTTCTGACAAAGATAAAGTCATAATTTTGTGTCTAGGCGACGTAATTTAATATTGTTTTTTCTTTTATAAGCATTGGAAATCTTTCAAAAGTTTCATTGTACATAAAATGCTATTTTGAAATGCCTATAACTTTTTTGTTATTGAAGCTGAAGGCTTTAAATTTTGGGTATTGGTTCTACTTGTGGCAGTCTTTCAGCAGTTAAAGCGTGGTACTTCTTGCAGGCGTCCTTTAAGTTAGAGATGATAGAATTGTCCGGTTGTATTGAAATTTCATATTTATTTTTGTCAAAAAGCCCCAATCAAAAAAATCAGCTTGAACTTACAATAGTAAATAATATTGACTCAGAGGGTAGCAAGATGAATTGTTAAATACATACATACAGACGGACAGAGAGCCATCCTATTTTTTTTTTATGAAAACAATTAATAAAAGACCTCCTGTTAAGGTTGGTATACCTGGAAAGTCAAGCGTGGCTGGAAGTCTTTGTTTGGCTCTACCTAATACCATGGGTAAAATTAAATAACCTTTTTAAAATGATAAAGGGAATAGTAGCTTTCACAACATTGCGTAAAGTTGTGAGTCAAATGCGCATTTGACTGGAAGCTTGCTCACAATTTTATGTTACGAAAGCTACTAATCCTTTAGTAGCTAAAGTTCTATTATAGAAGAGTAATAGTTAACCTCTGAGGCCTTATATTATTTGGAAAATTTTCTGTATCTTAAATCTTTAAAACGGATTTTAAAAATCTAAAAATAATGATAATTTAACTTGAGTTTTTTAGTAAAAAATCTTAAGTAAAGTAAGGATCAGATTAGCTGGTCATTTACTTTATGAACAAAATTGTCCTAGCGTGGCTTCTTTAAAATTTTTTTTGTAGGTATTGGTTTGTGGTCGCCAGGACTGGACAAGTACGGGAACTCTTACAAGGGCATGGCTTTCATGGAATTACTTTCTCAAACTTTCAACTTTCATAGATACGAGGGAAAAGAACTAACTTCTAAGGTAATACAGAGTTAAAATTATGGATTTATTATTACTTGCATTTTACACCAGATTATCATGTACTCTAATAAATTAAATTAACACTTTAGCTGGATAAAATAACGATCCCTCCTACTACCCGCTGTACACCCATCATCTCCCCTCTTACCGGATGAGCGAATTGACCAATAAGTGATGTTCATAAAATCCACATACATTTTTTATCCATTGTGGAAATGTATGCCTGTCGATTTTATAACATAATAATGGTGGTCAATACTGATATATTATCGATTTAAAGTTTTCCAAATGATATGTCTAACTACTATACTGTTTTGAACCTACGTCTATGAGGGGTGGAGGGTGAGGGGAAATTTCACCCGCCCCCTTACCTCAAAAAAACTTTATTGGATTATTTTGTCTTTGGGATTGGAAGGTTAATTAACCCCATACCTCACCCATTCCTTGGTCACCCCTGAATGTGTGTTTTATTAAACTCTTGTCATACAATAAACTTATAATAAGATAAATGTATCACTTATGCCAAGTTTTGTTTTGCTTAGGTAAACCCCCGACGGGTTGTAATAAAATCCCGCGGGGATACAATAGTCTCGCTGATGTTTGCAGCTGCTGCCGGAGATTTATCAGCACTTAAGAGACATAAGGTATGTTGTTTTATACTGTATTATATAATTATCCTCTTTAGTCTGATTTTTGGAATTTTGATTCCTAAAATTGTTAGGCACATCAACATAGCATTTACGTAAGCAACCTATTGAGCTTCGATTTTCAGGATGTTGTCATCCTTTTTCTTATAATGGAAGCTATGTATAATTCTAGGGAAGGTTTTTTTGGTTCAAATTTATTGGCTGCTGAGAAAAAAAAATAAACTAGAAAATAATTCATTGTATAGTAATTTGGCAGCAAATAAACAATTAAATCTGTTACATCTCTTTTACTACTTACCACTGTTTCTGATCAGAGTTCAATTGAATTAAACATCTTTTTTATTTATATTTTTAGTTGCTTGGCCATGATATGGGGGCCAGTGATTACGACGGGCGGACCCCGCTCCACCTGGTGGCAGCCGAGGGACACACCAGCTGTGTAGCGTTCCTGCTACATAAGTGTAATGTTCATCCTGATCCTACGGATAGGTAAGGCCTCCTCCCTTGATTCTTTAAATTTTTATTTTGGTCCATCAGAGGAAAATATATTCCCTTCCCATATAAGTTTAATTATAATTTCTATCATTCGATTGTCCTAAATGATTGATTAGGTAACTTTTCGTATATCTACATATATTTATGTAATCTCTTTCACATGTAATAGGATTTAGACTTGATTTGTAAATTAGGTTTTGTAACTTTATTAACTAAAACAAAGCTACTTAAAATGATTGTACTGAATGTTTATCTTTGTTAAGGCATCAATTACATATTCAGGTATTTATTGTTAATACTAAAAGAAAATGTTAAAAGACATTAATTTGTACTTAATGTTAAAATTTCCTCTACTCTCATTGTATAACATTTAACTGTTCAATCATTATATTTGGAATTTGTAAAAGCTGCCTACTTTTTGATGAAATTGTCCTTGTACATATTTAAAATTTGTTTAGATGGGGCTTCACACCAGAGAGTGAGGCAGAGAGATTTGGACACATGGAAATTGCAGGTATGTATTATTTCTAAAAGTCTTTTTTTCAGCTCTTCGCAACTTTTGGATGTAGTCATTCTTAATCTGTCTCAGAATATTCAATATAATTTTTTTTTATTTTTAGGGTTGCTAAAATTGTGGACTATAAAGGATCAAGATACTTTAACAGCGAGGTAAAATAATTAGGAAAAACATATTTTTGTATGTAAATAAATATTAGCACTATAGTCATTGTTAAATACTATTTTTTACCATTTACATCAACGACAGAAAACTATTTGCATCTTAAAATAAAATTAATTTCTTCATTAAATTCATTAAAAATTCATTAAAAATTCATTGAAGTAATTGGTAAAATTATTCATCAATGATAGAATATACCTAAATCCCTGCACATCAATTCATTATTACAGAGGCGTGTACAAGAGTAGTTTATAAGGGGGGTTGTTGAACCACCCATTAAAATATTTCACCCGCTAGATTAAAATGACAGATATTGTAATTCCAATCAGTAAAATATGGCAGAAAAATCGGATCATGGAAAGAAAACAAAGTCATTCCTAATTAGGACAGAAGTCACTGGAAATTGGTCTAAGGAAGGCTACTTATGTCCTTCATCTAACAAAATCTAACTTAAGGGAGGTGACTTATGTCCTTTGTCTGACAAATTCTTACATTAGGAAGGCTGCTTATGTCCTTCATGTTGCAAAACTTAGCTTTTCTGTCCTTCACATAGCAAAACCTTACTAAACATAGCTTTTCTGTCCTTTACATAGCAAATTCTTGCAAAACATAGCAATTTCTTGCAAAACATAGCAAATTCTGGCAAAACATAGCAAATTCTTGCAAAACATAGCAAATTCTTGGAAAACATAGCAAATTCTTGGAAAACTTAGCTTTTCTGTCCTTTACATAGCTAATTCTTGCAAAACATAGCAAAATCTTACAAAACATAGCTTTTTTGTCCTTCACATAGCTAATTCTTGCAAAACATAGCAAATTCTTGGAAAACTTAGCTTTTCTGTCCTTCACATAGCTAATTCTTGCAAAACATAGCAAATTCTTGCAAAACATAGCAAATTCTGGCAAAACATAGCAAATTCTTGCAAAGCATAGCATATTCTTGCAAAACATAGCAAATTCTTGGAAAACTTAGCTTTTCTGTCCTTCACATAGCTAATTCTTGCAAAACATAGCAAATTCTTGGAAAACTTAGCTTTTCTGTCCTTTACATAGCTAATTCTTGCTAAACATAGCAAATTCTTACAAAACATAGCAAATTCTTGCAAAACATAGCAAATTCTGGCAAAACATTGCAAATTCTTGGAAAACTTAGCTTTTCTGTCCTTCACATAGCTAATTCTTGCAAAACATAGCAAAATCTTACAAAACATGGCAAATTCTGGCAAAACATAGCAAATTCTGGCAAAACATAGCAAATTCTTGCAAAACATAGCAAATTCTGGCAAAACATAGCAAATTCTGGCAAAACATAGCAAATTCTTGCAAAACATAGCAAATTCTTGCAAAACATAGCAAATTCTTGGAAAACTTAGCTTTTCTGTCCTTCACATAGCTAATTCTTGCAAAACATAGCAAATTCTTGCAAAACTTAGCTTTTCTGTCCTTCACATAGCTAATTCTTGCAAAACATAGCAAATTCTTACAAAACATAGCAAATTCTTGCAAAACATAGCAAATTCTGGCAAAACATTGCAAATTCTTGGAAAACTTAGCTTTTCTGTCCTTCACATAGCTAATTCTTGCAAAACATAGCAAAATCTTACAAAACATAGCAAATTCTTACAAAACATAGCAAATTCTGGCAAAACATAGCAAATTCTTGCAAAACATAGCAAATTCTGGCAAAACATAGCAAATTCTTGCAAAACATAGCAAATCCTTGGAAAACTTAGCATTTCTGTCCTTCACATAGCAAATTCTTGCATAAAATAGCATTTCTGTCCTTTCAATTTATGAGATCTTAAGCTACAGACAGAAAAACTTTGCTTTTTTGTTTTCAATAAACCAGGATATCATAACACTAATGGAGTAACAATGTTGTTTGCAAAGTACAGTTGAAGCTTTCTGACTGCCCTTGTACTATGTGTGTTAGTGTCTGTGTATGTTCTCACAGCTTTAGTGGCCAGGTGGAAATATTGAGAGCCAAAATTATCAATTTAAAATTTAGAAATGTAGATTCTCTACAAAAATGTAGTCTCTTGATTTTTTTACTAGGCTCATTACATATTTTTTTTGTATTTCTTAAAATATATTTTTTTGGCCACCTAGGAATTTCATAATAGTATAGAAGGCAGAAAGTAATGTACTGTTTAAACTTCTCTCTAACAGTAGATGAGAACTAACCTAACAATAGTAAATAAGGTTTAAAGAGTACATTTTTATATTATCTTATTCAGTGTTTATTTAAAATAACCAATAAAATTAAATCTTTATTCCACAATTTCATGTAACTGGAACACTGGAGAAGATAAATTTAAATCCATTGTCCTAGCATTGAATTAAAGAATTTATGTAATATATTGAAGAAGATTAATTATTTTTCATGTGACAGTTCCAATTGGTAGATCTTAAGGAGTAGTTTAATTCTAATTAATTTTTCGGGTATAATCCCTTTCCTGACAACGCTCCTTAAGGGGCGATTCTTTATTTTTTCACCCTGTGAGGCAATCACTAACTAATATAACCTAACCTAAACTAAAATAACCCATCAAAAGCCATTTAAAATATATAAGACGAATCGCCCCTTAAGGGGTGTTGCCACAAAAGGGACTATTCCTCATTTTTCTATTATTGAAAATATAGAATTTTGATTTGATTTTTTTTTATTTTACAATGTTTTTTTTCCACTGTTTTAATTAAACGTTCCCCCCTTTTCCTCTTGTTAATAATGTACTATTACATTGCGTCGATTATAAATTAATATTATTTAAATATTGTCTGCTAGCAATATGCAGTGGATTAGAACCGGTTCTCAGCAATACTGAAAAATTATATAAAGCATAATATGTACATTTTTATGGCCGCGGAAAGCTAAATATATTACGATGCGTCGTATATTCCTGAACTATGAATCATAAAATTATTGGAGATAAAATATCCTGTGGGGCAATCACCTAACCCTATATAACTTAACCTAACCTAAATAACCTCTAAAACGCCATTTTAAAAATACGACGAATCGCCCCTTAAAGCGTTGCCACAAAAGGGACTATTCCCGAATAATCTTATGATCTAATTAGGGATCTAAAGGGAAAGAAAATGGCCGAAAATTGATATACATCCCCAATGATGATGCACAAAATTATCCTTTCTGAGATCAAAATTAGTGGTTGAACATTTAAACACATAACTAAACTAACCAACCAATTCAAAAATCAACGTTCCAAAAGTTGGTTAATTTACGAATAAGAAAACGTTATTATAAAACTTTGGGGACTAACGTGTAATAAACATAAATTATTTATATACAAACATGTATAAGTATAAACAAAATTAAACAAGGATGACAACATCCATAAAAGCGTAGCTCTAAAATCAGTAGGGTCTGTTATAGGAATCATCATGCAAAGTTTGAAATTGATAAGACAATTATATCATGTCTAAATTTACGAAAAGAGGTAACTGTTTCATATAGAAAGAACCAACCTAATTATAGAAAAGCTTCGTTTTTAACAGAAGTTTCAGGGATCTCTAGGGATAATGGCCGGTAAATTTGTGTACATTCCCAGTATAATTAATTTAAAATACCCCTTTCAATACTTTACTTATTTAAAGTCTAATGTACCCTCCCTCCCTGGGTTTATATAAAGATAAAAGATTAAACAACAACTCTAATAATTAAACCAAGTATTTTTTTCAGGGATGATTTTTCATGGAATGGTAAATTAGTTTTATTTTGTATTACAAAAATAAAAAAAAATCTTATTTATTCAATTCTAAATATTTATGGGGAGAAAAAATCTAACTTTCTATCCGCTTTCCTAAAAGTTCAAAGTAAGCCCTTGCAATCGTTACATAATTTATTAGCTGATTTATTTGAACCGCTGAAAATGAAGTTGTCAACCATCTTTAGAGTTTGTACCAGATAAATGGAGAATTGCATTAGATGAGATTAACAGCTATGACACTAATATGCCTATGCTCTATGTAGAGAGGTGTGTACTTTTCATCAAATACAAATGTCCAAATTTTTATCTTTGAGAGGGTTAGTTAATTTTTTTTTTCTTGGGCAATTTCTCCTGTTTCTTTTATATAAGCATTGATAATTGTATAGGTATATTTTATGAAGAAAAAAATAGTTTGATATAATAATCAAAAATAAATATGTAGAAATATTAGATTCATATTAAATACTTATGGTCTAATATTTTATGTGTTGGCTACTGTAAAGGATTATGAAATAAGTTTGATAGATAGATAGCCAGTCAAGGAAGGGGAGAAAGTTAATAATGTACAAGTGGCCAAAAAAAAATATATATTCTAAAAAATAAAAAAAAATATGTAATGAGCCTAGTAAAAAAATCAAGAGACTACATTTTTGTTGAGAATCTACATTTCTAAATTTTAAATTGATAATTTTGGCTCTCAATATTTCCACCTGGCCACTAAAGCTGTGAGAACATACACAGACACTAACACACATAGTACAAGGGCAGTCAGAAAGCTTCAACTGTACTTTGCAAACAACATTGTTACTCCATTAGTGTTATGATATCCTGGTTTATTGAAAACAAAAAAGCAAAGTTTTTTCTGTCTGTAGCTTAAGATCTCATAAATTGAAAGGACAGAAATGCTATTTTATGCAAGAATTTGCTATGTGAAGGACAGAAATGCTAAGTTTTCCAAGGATTTGCTATGTTTTGCAAGAATTTGCTATGTTTTGCCAGAATTTGCTATGTTTTGCAAGAATTTGCTATGTTTTGTAAGATTTTGCTATTTTTTGCAAGAATTAGCTATGTGAAGGACAGAAAAGCTAAGTTTTCCAAGAATTTGCAATGTTTTTCCAGAATTTGCTATGTTTTGTAAGAATTTGCTATGTTTTGCAAGAATTTGCTATGTTTTGCAAGAATTTGCTATGTTTTGCAAGAATTTGCTATGTGAAGGACAGAAATGCTAAGTTTTCCAAGAATTTGCTATGTTTTGCCAGAATTTGCTATGTTTTGCAAGAATTTGCTATGTTTTGCCAGAATTTGCTATGTTTTGTAAGAATTTGCTATGTTTTGTAAGATTTTGCTATGTTTTGCAAGAATTAGCTATGTAAAGGACAGAAAAGCTAAGTTTTCCAAGAATTTGCAATGTTTTGCCAGAATTTGCTATGTTTTGCAAGAATTTGCTATGTTTTGTAAGAATTTGCTATGTTTTGCAAGAATTAGCTATGTGAAGGACTGAAAAGCTAAGTTTTGCAAGAATTTGCTATGTTTTGCAAGAATTTGCTATGTTTTGTAAGAATTTGCTATGTTTTGCAAGAATTAGCTATGTGAAGGACAGAAAAGCTAAGTTTTGCAAGAATTTGCTATGTTTTGCAAGAATTAGCTATGTGAAGGACAGAAAAGCTAAGTTTTCCAAGAATTTGCAATGTTTTGCCAGAATTTGCTATGTTTTGCAAGAATTTGCTATGTTTTGTAAGATTTTGCTATTTTTTGCAAGAATTAGCTATGTGAAGGACAGAAAAGCTAAGTTTTCCAAGAATTTGCTATGTTTTGCAAGAATTTGCTATGTTTTGCAAGAATTTGCTATGTTTTGCAAGAATTTGCTATGTTTTGCAAGAATTTGCTATGTTTTGCAAGAATTTGCTATGTTTTGCAAGAATTTGCTATGTTTTGCAAGAATTTGCTATGTGAAGGACAGAAATGCTATGTTTTGCAAGAATTTGCTAAGTTTTGCAAGAATTTGCTATGTTTTGCAAGAATTTGCTATGTGAAGGACAGATAAACTATTTTATGCAAGATTTTGCTATGTGAAGGACCAAAAAGCTAGGTTTTGTGTGGTGAAGGGAGGCTACTTATGTCCTTCATCTTGCAAAATCTTTGTTAAGGGAGACAAGTTATGCCCTTCATCTAACAAATTCTCACATAAGGGAAGCTACTTATGTCCTTCCTAGGAAGGTGACTTCTGTCCTAATTAAGGAATGACTTTGTTTTCTTTCCATGATCCGAAAAATCTTATTATTGTAGTTAGAATACTTCACTGTTTTTAAACCTAAAACAGACGATGAAATTAATTAGCCAACACAAAAATAAAAGAATATTTAAAAATAACAATATGATTGATATAATACTGAGTTTTTTCATTACTGAGCAGTAACATTTAGATATTAAACTTAATGAAAATTCCGTAAGGAATATCAGATATTCAAAATTATAGAGAAGACTTGCTCATGAATTATATTTTTACATATTTTGCTGTGAAAAGATAGATATATTTATTGTATTACAAAAATGATTTTTTTCTCTTTTGATTTTTTAGTTTACAATATTTGTCTAATAATAACCATAACTGTTCATAAAAGGCTTTATATTCATTAAGTTTTAGTTTAATAAAAAATGATAAAATAATGTGCACGCCTCGTAACATCATATATCATAATCATTTCTCATCATTTCAGCTAATCATATTTTCTAATTAGTGACTTCTTAGGAGCAAGGTAAAATTAAAATTTATTTTTATTTTCATATTTCATTCTTATCACACTTTCATTGTTTCAGCTTTTCACATTCACAATCATTTATTAAGAAGCTTTTTATAGTGTCTATAAAAAATTGTGTCATTTTAGAATAGTATATGATTTTAATATGACATAATTTGGGATTTTTTAGCTAAAAGTTTTTAAATTCAGTACCCAAAAAAAAGGGATAGATTCAAAAACTTTTGGGCAATAATTCTAAATTAGGTCATAAAAGAATAATGTACTATCTTTATATGACGTCATTATTTATATGCACTATAAAGAGCTTCTTTTATTAAATTTTAGAGCAATTTTGTTTTATTTGTTTGACCTTGTGGTACATTGTTGTACATCCCTTAGAAAGGTCATTGCAATGAGTTAATTAATATTCCATCTAAGGAATGTTGATTTTTCTTTTCTTTTTACCATTCCCTGATTTCCTTTTGGTGCTCGTTGGTTAAAACATAACTTTTCTGGTTATTTTTCCTGTTTAAAATTTTTAAAAAGTAGATTGAGTTCAAGTAAAATTTAAAAGTTTTTAGTCTTTATTTGGCAAAACATAAAAAAAAAAGAATTACAATTTAATGAAAATGGCTTAAATTAAAGAAGTCTTTTTTCCATTTTTTGTTGCTGTATGTCTTCTTCTAAAAAAATATGTGGAAACACATTCTTGAAGAAATCTTTGATAAGGGTATCTAAATGTTTATGCTCTTCAGGGTTAAAGTTTAATGAACACCATGTTAAATAAATATAAATAATTGCGCGAAATTTACGAATGTAATTGTTTTGAAAACATTGGTGCCCCACCAAAATTAAATTCATAAGACTGCCCTTGCTCATATTTTAGACAAATAGGGTCAAGGGTGGAACATGCTAAAATATAGAAATATAGATATAAAAGAAAAAATAATGTTCTTAAAAATTTGTCAAAGAATTTAAAATTTTGATTCGAAAATAACTTGGGTATCATCCCTCAAATTGGCCAGGAAACCAAAGCTTAACTTTTTTTTCATTTATTCTAGCTTATTCGGGAAGTTGTGAAATCTAGGGAGGGAGGAGACATCGGACTGTAAAATATGAAATAATATTAGTACCCAAAGTTTTATAAATACCCTTTCTCTTTCGTTGGCTTATAAACTTTGGATTTGTTGGTTGAAACTAACAGTGTCCAAAATTTTCAACGTCTACATACATATATTTTTGTTTTTCATTAATAGGGTATGTACATAAATTTATTGTCCATTGTCTTATCCCCTAAGATACCTGGAGAACACTTGCTCCATTGTCGATCAGAGGAATGTTACTTTAAATTTTCATCAATGCCAATCACAAATATGATAATTCTATGTATTATTTCAGGGAAGGCAGACATTTACTTGATCTTATTCTTTGCAGTTAAATCAATAAAAGAAAATCATATCATCCAAGCACCAAACCATCAAGAAAATACATGTAATTGACATGTCATTATTTAAATAACTTCATTGCACTTCTCATGTCGACTAAATGGAATTAAATAAAAGTGTTTAAAACTGACTAGATGTGGAGGACAGCAGCCGGATATATCCTAGCAAAAGAGTAGCTGCATCAATAATTATTTAATGCTTTAATTCCAAGTAATACATATTATAATATTTTTCATCCAACTAAATTTGAGCTAATTTAGTTTGCAATATTTCTTCTTTTCTATTAAAAATATTTTCGAAAAACTATAGTTTATTTGAGTTTTAATTGGGCTTATAATATTAGAAAATAGAAATTAATGCAAAATTAGAATTTTTAACAAATATTAGATATAGTAATTTTATTATGCTTAGTTGAAAGTATTATTCACGAAATCTCTTCCAATTATGTTATTGTATTTTCAGTATGGCTTCAAAACCGATTAATATCCGCGGGATTAGAAACGGTTCCAAGCCATACTGAAAAATCATGTATGGCATCGAATTACAGACATTTTCCAAGAAGAATGAAATTAAAAATCATAAGAATAAAAACAGTTTTGTTACAAGCTGAACAGCTGAAAGCTACAGCCCTAGTGTCTTAAGGAAACTATGGCTAACTATCGCCTGTAATTTTTTTTAATCAACCGCCGCGGCCCTGGTAACTACAATTCAATATTTTAAACTAAGTAACACTATTTCTGCCGCAGCCGCCAAAAATCTCTGCTAGTCTTGGTTGAAAGCGCCATTTTAATTGATCCAAGGCATTACCGCGCTTCAAATAAGTGGATGTCGAGCCCTTTATGATTATTTGAGATTTAAAAAATCTCATTTAAAAGTCATAGTATGTAAAGGCTTTCATATATTTATTAAGTAATATGAAATGATAAAATTAAGGCTCAAACAGAAAATAATCTAATGTAATAAAAACTACTTTGTTTAGAACTTTTAAAATTGATCCTCATTAAAACAAAATATATTGTTTTGTGCACATTGTTGAGCACAATCATGATAGTTTTTAGTGATAAAATAGCACAGCATTAAAAAATATTTTTACAACTCTAGGACAAAATAATTGTATTCAATTAGCCCTTTTATAAAATTGTACTAGGGAACTTAAAGGATTAAACTTGGATTGTAATATCAAATTATTTAACAATAATTTTAATCTAAAAAGGGTGAAGTTGTCATTGTAATTGGAAATAAACATTAATTTATATTCCATAATCTTATCTTTCTATATCCCTGCTTACTAATACGTAACCTGGTGCCCTTTACGCAGTGCAGTACTGCTTTCAAACCCTTAGTATAGAAAATCTTTGCTTTTTTTTAACATATTTGTAAAAAATTTAGCTAGAGATTTTGTTATTACTAACATGTAAATTACAGATATTATACGATTGTATTTTTTTTTGTGTAATTATAATAATATTGTCAATTCCTGTATTTATTTCAATTGACAATTTATAAATTTTATTAGTTGTTATAAATTTAAAATTAGAGTTATACATTATATGAATAATATACCTAATTATATTTAGATACCGTTAAGAAATATATGTTTGAAATTTAATTACAATTTTTCTTAGTAGCGAAGCTACTCTATAATTAGAAATGTCCGTCTGCCTAAAAAGTTTGAAGGAAACGTAATTTTATCGGCGCCTAGCCAAACTAGATGGCTGAAATTTGATCATTATGGAGCATTATAAATATATAACACATCCATGGGGTCGTTCAGAATGTGTTTAGCTGTTTGTATTTGATATAAAAATTTTAATTTCTGTTGTTCTAGGTTTTTTTGTTTCTATAGAAGAATTGATATTATTTTTAACATATATGTTATTGGTCTAATTTTCACAAGTTTTGTGGGTAATAATAACAATGATAATTTTTTTAAAGGGGTTATAATATGTTGATATGAAAACAGCACAAAATTTCTACTGTTTGTCCTTGAACATAAAAGGTTGTTAATGTATAAATGCCCCCTATAGATAAGAAATACACATATATCCAAATAATTTTCAAACCAGACATATTATAAACTACTTTTCTACAGGATAAAAGGCTAGTTAAAATGAGTGAAAAAAAGACAGCAATGTCTATATCTATAATGGTGCATTATTTGCCAAATGTACCACTTTTCTGCACTACCTCTCCGATTTTGTTAATACTCTATATTTTGGTCCGTTGGGTCATTCAAGGATGCTGGATGGCCAAAAAAAAGTTTCAGAGTCCCTGGATGTCTAGATATCTAGCTATCTATGAAGGTAGGTAACAAAAATGTAAAAAACACCCATTTTTTCACAATTTTAAAAATTAATTTTTTCATCAATCTTACATCCAATCTATACATTTTATACACCAAAATGATCCTTTATTCATGTAAAAAGCGCACATAATTCTATTTTAGCCAAAACTCTAATTTTACAGGGTGTCCAACAAAAAGTGTATTTTGGATATCTAGCGTAATACCCAAAATACCTCTCCGAAAAAAATCATTTTTTTTAGCTTAAATCCTGTGTTTTATCTGTGTGCATATGTGGTATATAACGGTTCGGACCACCCGGGACTATAAGGTTGTCAAATTTCACTTTGGGACACCCTGTAAATGTGATTTTTGCGTCTGTAGAGCTAAAACTTGGTCCAAATTGGCTATTTTTTTCAAATTACTGTAATATGTGTTTTAGTATGTTTGGCCATAGTGTTTTCTGACCAGATCAATAATTTCATATTTTTTGGACACCCTGTATTTTCAAAAAAAGAGAAAAAAAATTTTTGTTTTTTTTTTAATTTTTTTTCTATTTTTAAGTTACTTAAAACTGTCATATAGATACAGATTTTGACTAATAACAATAATATTTGCCTATTTTACAATTTCTTACACTTTTGGGACACCCTGTGCATGTTTTTGAAAAATGATGGTTTTTGCCCATTTTTTGGGGGAAGGAGTCGTTTTAGGGCCATAGACTATTTCTTCATTTTTGTAGAACTTTTCAAGACACATCATTTGTTATTTATGCAAAAACCACAAAAAACGAACCGTTTTGCCGTTATTCACCGCCAAAGGCAGAATTTTTTACGTTTTTTGCCGTTCCCGAGGTTCTAATGGGCATTTGTGGTAAGAAGACATTGATTTATCAAGATAACTGTGAAATACTTTTATTTAGGCATTTTAATTTACTAAATTTCATGTGAAGTAAATTTTTTTGTATATCCAACCGATTATTGTCAAAAGGAATTTCAAATGCACATGATTTATGTTTCTTTTATCACTTATGTTATAGCAATTATTTATGTTATATTCACTTAATTTTCTTGTTTTAACAATTGAAATCCATCTCGACGAAAAACGGTTAGCTGCACAAAAAATTTTACTTAATATGAAATTTAGTAAATTAAATTACCTAAATAAAAGTATTTAAGAGGGATCTTGATAAATCAACGTTTTCTTACCACAAATGCCCATTACAACCTCCAGAACGGCAAAAACGTAAAAAAATTCTGCCTTTGGCGGTGAATAACGGCAAAACGGTTCGGTTTTTGTGGTTTTTGCATAAATAACAAATGATGTGTCTTGAAAAGTTCTACAAAAATGAAGAAATAGTCTATGGCCCTAAAACGACTCCTTCCCCCAAAAAATGGGCAAAAACCATCATTTTTCAAAAACATGCACAGGGTGTCCCAAAAGTGTAAGAAATTGTAAAATAGGCAAATATTATTGTTATTAGTCAAAATCTGTATCTATATGACAGTTTTAAGTAACTTAAAAATAGAAAAAAATTTATAAAAAAAACAAATTTTTTTTTCTCTTTTTTTGAAAATACAGGATGTCCAAAAAATATGAAATTATTGATCTGGTCAGAAAACACTATGGCCAAACATACTAAAACACATATTAGAGTAATTTGAAAAAAATAGCCAATTTGGACCAAGTTTTAGCTCTACAGACGCAAAAATCACATTTACAGGGTGTCCCAAAGTGAAATTTGACAACCTTATAGTCCCGGGTGGTCCGAACCGTTATATACCACATATGCACACAGATAAAACACAGGATTTAAGCCAAAAAAAATGATTTTTTTTGGACAGGTATTTTGGGTATTACGCTAGATATCCAAAATACACTTTTTGTTGGACACCCTGTAAAATTAGAGTTTTGGCCAAAATAGCATTATGTGCGCTTTTTACATGAATAAACGATCATTTTGGTGTATAAAATGTATAGATTGGATGTAAGATTGATGAAAAAATTAATTTTTAAAATTGTGAAAAAATGGGTGTTTTTTACATTTTTGTTACCTACCTTCATAGATAGCTAGATATCTAGACATCCAGGGACTCTGAAACTTTTTTTTGGCCATCCAGCATCCTTGAATGACCCAACGGACCAAAATATAGAGTATTAACAAAATCGGAGAGGTAGTGCAGAAAAGTGGTACATTTGGCAAATAATGCACCCTATACATTCTTTAAAAAAAGCAAAATTTCGTTATCAGAATATCGTTATTAGGTATATATTAATCATAGAAATGCTTTGTTTTGGTTATAATATCGCCTTAAATATCATAATTACTTTCTTACAGGTTGTAAATTATATTTCCAGTATGGCTTCGAAATCGATTAATATCTGCTGGATTAGACATGGTTCTCAGTTAAACTGAATAATCATCTATAACAAGTATTACACAATTTTCCATGAAAATCAAAATAAAAATCAATAGATGTAATATCCGAAGAAAGCTTTCAATAATACGATGATAAATACCTATCCCTATGTCGCTGTTAGCACATGGTATACATAGTTTTTAAAAGGTCAATACTAAACTCTACGCAGTTGCGTCGTATTGCAACTAAGTTTACGTAGCTTGGACGACATACAAAACAACAAAAAATATTTTAACAATCATTTGTAAGGTACATGTCAGTTATGCATAAGCCTTTAAAATTTTATTAGTAAATTCCACAATTTTAAAATTAAGTATAAAAAAACTGAAATTGAATGCGTATTTCTCGTCTTTAAGGGAACACCGTTTGTACGCACCGCGTATACAAAAGCGTACATGTCCGTTGATGTGTTTCCCCCCCCCCCCCCGGCTTTTCCTTATCCCACCTCTCCTCCGAATTCGGCTTTGACGGTTGGTTAAAAGAGGGTGGGGAGGCTTTTTTACACTCCCCCCGCTCGCTTTTTTAATGCAGACTATCTTAAGTCTTGCACTCGCTATATGCAACTTTTATACTTAAGCGAAAGAATGAAAAGTGTTTTCACAAAGCAGAAGGAAAATGTAGCTTGGCTTAGCTTTCATAAAAATATTTCAAGATCTTATTGGTGGGAATCTGCACAAAAAAAAATAATTAATAAAATTCTTATCCTTATAATAAAGTAAAAGGATCTCTGTCTGTCTGTTGTACCGAAAAATCTCACTAATAACTAAACTGATTTGGTTAGCTTCTCAAAGGTCCTGGGAAGGTTTATAATTATTTTGTGGGAGGTAACCACAACCCTTCAAAGAGCCATCTAGAGGCCTCTAAGTGCGTTGCCGCTATTAACTTATATAGTAGAAGAAAAAATTAAGAAATGTTCATGGATAAAAAAGATAACAATTTTAGGCTACCACGGGCAGAAACAAATTTGAGGGGCAGACTCATTTAAAGTCAATTGTCTGCAATATCATAAAGTGTACACAAAAAACGGCGCGAACTGCGAGAAATTGGTGAACTGTAGGAGCACCGAATAAACCAAGAGTTTGACAACTAGAGTTTGGTGGGCACATTTCCAAAGGGAAGGTGGTTTGCCCGCAGGGGTTGTTTTATTAAACCGGGAAGCTGGAAAAGGGGTTATCTGATAACATTAAAATAAAAAAGGGCAAAAGGGGGGGGGGTGGAGGTTTGGGTTTAAGAAAGGACATTTTAGGGGTTGAGCTTTATATACGGGCTTACTAGAGCATTATAGATAGATACATCGATATAAAGGATAGATAGATAGATACAACAATACTTTTTTTAGATTTCATACTCCTAGCTCAATTTAAACAACTCTCAGTAACTCCTTCAATTTCATAGAAGTCGGTCAAATTTTGTCCATTTCTACTAAATTGAATTTTACCCAACTAAAAAAAAACATTTTTCTTGTGCATAAAAGTTATTGTAGAATACAAGTGAAAAATTATTTCGTGTTTGAGATAGATGACAATTCGTGTTTGAGAAGGTATTTTTTATTGCTAATTTTCTTGCATTGAAACTAAACTTAGTCTTCTTGCACTTTGCTGTCATTCTATCATTCATTCTATCTGTGTTCATAAAGTCATAGGTCTAAGATTCTAATATTAATTCAATGTTCGTCCATGACTTAATATCATGCATTTTTTATCTCTTATAACGGCCTGACGTTAAAAAGCTGACATACATGTTTTTTATTAACCATGCTAAATATAAGAATAAATAGCTTAAAACCTTGGGACCGTATGAAGTTTTTTTTTTAAATTGAGTCCTCAATTGGTTGGTTGTTGGAGATATCTTAACAGTCAAAAATAAAAACCTTACTACTTTATGTAAATGGATTGCTCTAATTGTGTTGATAAAATAAAAGTAATAAGTCAGGAAATATTTCCAAAACATTTTTAAGTTAAGTAATACAATTGTATTTGGTCAAAAAAAGCACTAGGTTGATTTAATAAATAAATAAACACCATCTAGACAATTTCAAGATTTCAATTAGGAATATGACTTTTCTGTTCTTTTTAATTTATCTAAATTAGTTTTAAAATGTAATATTAGGTCTATTTCATATTAGCGGCTGTGCCTCTAGCATATAAAATGGCTCTGTATTGGATAGGGTTGGAAAGGGCATAAGATAGCCTAAAACAATCCCAAGACTATTGACAGAAAACTTTCTACTACTTTCTAGATTAGGATTAAAACTAACCCTGTCAAGCTATTATGATGTTATCATATCAACAAAAGACTGCAGTCAAAATGTCGTTTGAACATCATCTTGTGCATAATATGTTAGTCGTGGCCACTCTTATTTAGTTATAGTAATGTTTATTAGAACAATAATACATTTATAGTATAAATGTTTAACCAGACAACTACCTGGATCCCCTAGTTAAGGACCTTCAGCGTCTGCTAACAAATTATTTTCTGCTCTTTTGTAGCGACTTGGCTGAATTAATATTCCCGACGCTATTGGTTGATTTTAAAAGACCCAATTGAAAGGCGGCACAGAGTTCTTAGGAAAGGGACATACAGTTATACAACCCCTTCCCCCCTCTAGTGTTAACTCTAATAGAACTATGGTATGTCGATTTTTGACCATTTTTATTTAATGTCATACATTCGACATAACTCATAGAAATTATAAATCAAAAGAACGTGTCCTAACTTTTGTTATTTTTTTTTAAAAATAGCTAGTCGGTGCTTTTAGTAAGTAGTAGATGTAAAATGATTCATAGAATTTAGATATGCAATCATTTTTTTTTGTATACCTCTTATTTTTGAAGTCATTTAAGCTTTTTTTAAAAAAAATTAAGTTGGTTTTAAGGTACTAAAACGCAACAAAAAAGAAGAAAATTGCCATTACGAACAGAAATAGTAAGATCATTAATTTGACACCTTACTTTTTGAATTCTGTTGAGTAATTATTGAAAAAATCTTTTTTGTTGAAGCCCGGTGAATCAAAACTATGAACTTTGGGAAATTAGACTTCTTAACCTTTTATCTATAGAGGTAATTAATAACTCAAAATTGATATCTTATCTGTAGCTGCATTAAAAATGCTTCGCTGAAGAGCAAACGTTAACAAGTCTAGCCGTTTACAAGATATTAAATAGCACACAAACATTCAATAACTTTACTAAATAAGAATTAAACGAGACCAATCAGCGTTCAAATAATAAATTAAAAGTTATCGAGTGGGCCAACTTCGTGAAATAAGCATTTAGTAGGTTAATTGTATCTTGATTGTCTTATACACAGCCATTCACCAAGGATAAGTATGGTCATAAGCAGATCAGCATATATATATAACAGTCATCATTTATATTAGTGAAGATTTTTTGAGTGCATATAAAAATGACATCATACTAAAATTAAAATGATTATTGGCCTTCCATTGGTAATTTATTCCGTTTATTATTATTTTTTAGGCACTATAAAGAGCTTCGAAATTTCCATCAGTTTATTCTTTTGAGAACTTCATGATGTATGGAATTACTGAAAAATAATTAAATATGGTCATAACTCTAATTTTTAACTGTTTTAAATACCTATAGCTACTTTATTAAAAAAGCATTGGAAAACCCCATAGCATAAATGTTTACTTTTTAAAGCCTTTAAAGTTATTGTTTTGTTAATACTAACCCAATAAATATGTTTAGAGAAGCTACGCTACAAATGAAGTAAGAAATTACAATAGATGGACGTACATTACACCTAGAGATATATTATAGAGTAGCTGCGCTCCTGTTTTATTGGCAAAGAATTGCATCTAAAACAGTTGTCATGGCTTGGCTTTCAAAGTTGTAGCAAGTTCACTAAACACGTGGAGCTCACAGTAATGATATCTTTGCATTTAGTTTGATCCCTCTTACATATTGACCGCTTTTAACGTATATTTAAAAAAATATATAATTAGATTATTACAGATATCTGAGATTCTCCAAGAGCATTCGCGCGGCAAAAGACGTTTTGATTATTTTATTATTGGTATGTATGATCATACAAAAAGTTACTAATTTTTCATTTATAATTATGTATATCTTAGAGATTAGTATGCATACTTTAATATTCTAACTAACTGCTGAATGTCTTAAATTTTGAGAAAAATACGATTTTGGTGTGGGGAGGGATTTATACATTTTTTAAGGGGGGGGGGAGTGGGGGAGTTATATGAATTAAATCTTCTCAAAACCTTTCAAAAGACTTTTACAAAGCTTCCCAAATATTATGAATAAATTATTCTAGCCATTTACGATATCTTGGTGAACAAATATACATACAAAATACTAATACTCAATCGATGGTCCAATTAATATTGATTTGGAACTGGTATGTGTTGACATTTGGCTGTAACACAAGGGACTTCATTATAACATAACCATCATGTACCCACAAAACAGACAAATAAAAGTTTTAGCATCATGAGAAACAATCACACTGGCAATTGTTATAATGCTGCAATGTCAGGCGCGTGATGTAATAGTAAGAATAAAAGTATACATAGGTTTTAAAATAGACTCTTATGAAAATAGTCGGGCAATCAAAGAGATAACATCACTAAAAGTTGATATTACCAATAATTTTTTTTTGGTGGGGCGGGGGGGCACAGTGGGTTTTTTGGCTGTTTTGGGGATTTTTTAACTTTATGAGTCACAAATACCAACAAAAGCTTATTTTATCTAAAAATATAGTTAAATTCTTTCATATACAGGTTATAGCTTATGTAATATAACATATTATATACATATTATTGTGATTTTATATAAGAAAAATGTCCCTAGAACTACTCTACTCATATGGTTAAAAGTTCGAAATTTCTGATATTATTCATATTAAAAAAAAATTATTTTAACATCGACTGAGACCTCAATTAAAACTTTTGGAGAGTTTTTAAGGTGTATATGATTAATATACATAATATATTATTCTAAGTTATCAATAAATAGTATACAGGGCTCGGCAGCTGCGCATCAGCTGTGACTAAGCCGTAAATTTAAACCCATTTTGATGATTTAAAAGATTTTTGATTAGAGGGATTGTCATACTTGGGTCAGGTTCAAACTTTCAGTTGATATTTAAAATTGTAAATGGTTTTCCTGAGGTATACAGGCTGCCGAGCCCTGCAAACATACACCATACAAAATAGGATAAAAATGTGATGTTCTTCAAGATTTTATATGCATTCTCAATTCGATACTGATTTTAAGTAAAAATATTCTTCTATTCTTCTGGATTCCAGGGGCTTTTTATTTAAAGGGACAGCGAAGCGCTAGAAAAATAGCCTAAACCCATCCCAAGTCTTAAATTTGAGAATAAATTAGCATAAAACCAACACAGGGTTAATTTAGAGAAACCAATCGGTTCAGTATTCACTGAGATCTTAATCTTTGGACAAAAAAAATCTTACTACTTTATATTATAGGATATCTAAGAGTTTTTTTTAATGTATCGTGGTATTGCTTATACAAATTTTTTTTTTAACTTCCTTGTTGATCGTTTTCTTTTAACTATCTGCTATTACTTATCAAATATGACTTTTTAAACATTAAAAAAAATATAACATATGATATCAGTCCGTAACGCTATGGGGGAAATGTAATTTTCACAGCTAAAATATATGTGCATCTAATCTATACATTATCTTGTCCGTTTATCTGTCATGCTTCAAAAGAGTTTTTGCTTATTATCTCTCTCTTTTTATGTTAAACAACTGCTCTTTAACTCAATTTGCCTTTTTTGTTTATGTCAAGTTTTTTGGTGCTTTATTACTTATGGATGTTGTCATCCTTATTATATTGTAAAATCTTTTTTAAAAGTGAAGCTTTTCTATAATTAGTGTCCGTCCGTACGTCTGTCAATCTGTTTGGAACGGATAACTTTTTTTCGTTAATATAGGCATGTTAGAATTGTCTTATCAAACTTTACTTATCATACTTTGCATGGTGATTCCTGTAGTAGTTACGTACGATTTAGAATGTGTAGCAACTCTATAATCATAGCCAGAATGTCCACTTTTAACATGGGAATTTATCCTGTAATTATTAAGTTTTTCAACAAATTTACTTACATTTCTGTTCAACTTTTATACATTTATGCTCTGATTATTTATGACAATCTATAAGTGGTAATGTTCGTTTTTCCCACCGTCTCAGAGCTTCGCTTTGATGGATGTTGTCATCCTTATTATTTTCAAATTTTAATAGTTGGATGGAATATTTTAGTAATACAGTAAATGAAAGTGGATTTAGGGACTACTATAAATTTAGAAACCAAGGCCATTGAAAGGAAAGAACAATATAAATTAAGTATTTCAAACAAAGTTAAAGGACAGACAGAAAAAATAGTGGCTTAGAAATCAAATTTAATTAAAATGTTTCAGAAATACAGAAAGGAAGACATACGCACATTTATAAAAATTGAGCAGCTTTGTTACTAAAACTATTTCATAATAATCATTGTATATAGTATATCCCATAATATAAAGTACTAAGCTTTTTTTGTGTGTAGCGAAGAATCTCACTCACCACTGAACCGATATGGTTCTTTAGAGGGAAGCTTCTTATAGGATGGTTTTAGGCTATTTCATTTTTATAAATAAGCCTGGGTATTGTTTTAAGCTATTTTTCTGCCCTTCTATATCCCTTCGAATACCCTAGATGCTAGGGGCGCATTACCATCAATGAGGTAAATCTTTCCCCACCCCCCACCCAAAAAAAAAGCTGTCTAGGATTTCTATAATTAGGGTCAGTCCGTACGTCCCTGCGTCCGTGCGTCCGTAACGTTAGCTTTTTCGTTAACTTAGGCATGTTAGAATTGTTCTATTGATTCCTGTATTAGTTCTGTACGATTTGGAAAGCGTATCAGCCCTATAATCATTACCAGAATGTCAATACGTTTATGTTGATTTTTAACTTATATTATAAGTACAATATTATAAGCGAAGCATCTCTATAATCAATTCCTAACAATGTCCGTTTACCCTTAAACAGTATTTTATATTTAAGAACTTTTGCAACAAATTTAGGCAAAATTTTGACAAGACTTATTTATATATATTTTACATATTCACGCTGTTTGTCTGTCACCCTGTTTCAGAGCTTTGCTTTTATGAATTTTGTCATCCTTGTTCAAATATAAATCAACTGGTTGTCAGACCATTACCGATAGACTAAGGAATTAGTAAATTATAATCTGGATGCTTCTTAGTATGGTAATAAAGTCTTTTAAATAGCAGCCGAGAAATTCACGTTTTCCCTAATAATGTTTCTAACGGACAGATGTACCGACAGACGGACGTATCATTTACAGAATAGCTTTGCTATTAAAAACGGAAAGGTAACCTTTAAAGATTAAATATGTGTCTTATTAAATTATATCAATTTTTAGTAGTTTGACTTCATAATGGTATTTAATTTATATTAATACAACTTCACAGTATCTATTTTCTAAGCTGGATTTCTCATTTGGGGCTACGAGGTGCCAAGAGTTATGAACTAATCTTGAATTATGAATACTTGAATTTAATCAGGGCCTAAATAACTTTTGGCACCTCGTAGCCCCAAGTGAGAAAAACCTTTAAACGTAAAAAATACATGTTATTTTAAGATGCAATATTAGGTGTTCTTGGATTTTAAATTACAGATTTATGACAACTTTTCTTATTTTTCTTTGCATTTTAAAGTAGAAACATCTGTATATATCAATGAAATATTGTTACATATCATTTAATCAGATTTTTACACCAATTTATTCTAGGAAAAAGTAGGAAAAGCAATGTATGATGATTTTAATGAAAAAATTAACTTTTTAAAAATATTTCTTTGACCACGTTCAGCAAAACGGCTGTATTTTGCCTAATTTTGTAGTATATAAAAAAATCTGTAGCATGGCAACTTTTGAATGGTAATACTAGCCCCTGGGACATTTAACTCAGAATTAAGGAAATTTAAAAAATGACCAAAAATCCCACTGTGGGGGGGGGGGGGGGTAGGGGAGATTATTTCATAATTCATTTACCCTGATTGGTCAAGTCCCGTTTTTTTTCCCGCGGAAAATATATTTCATGTTTTGTTGTTTTATACGAAGGTACATTATGGCATAACATAGCAGTTAACAGTTGAAATGTATTTCTTATATCATAACCAAAATAAAGATGGTTATTTACTTTTTGAATCATCTTATTACAAATGGGGATAACTTCGTATATCTATTTATAGTTCATTGTCTTATCCCCTAAGATCCTGATCCCTGGAAGTTATGATACAAGTTTAATGTTATCTCAAATTGTATTTTTACTTGATTTGATACTATTAAAGACCTAAAAAAGCAGACTTCAGTATTTTAAAACTTTTTAAAACAGCTGGCTGTCTTTAAAAGTAATTGTCCTTGTTTAAGTCAAAGAGCATAAAAAAAGTGGGAAGCCAAATTTTGCAAAAAAAAATGTATGAAAAGAATTTTTACCATATTTTCTCTTTATGTTGTTGAAAAAAGTAGGAAATTGGCATCTAAAACACAAAAAATGTACATTGCAAAGAAATTTTATGAATATCCTGTACAAAAGTATGGGTTTAGTAAGATCTCGACGATATCCATTTGTACGATAGATATTAGACAATTTCAGAGAAGCTGCTTATTGATACTGGTCTGATTATTTGCTAGTTTACTTGATAAAGATAATTAGGCCACTTTTTACCATTCACCGTAAATTTTAAGAGGATTTATAGATTTAGTTTTAAGAAATAGTAAGACAAACAGACAAAGTAATTAACATAGTAGCTAATCATATGAGGATGTGTATTATTGTATTAGATTGAGGATTAAGAAATAGAAAGACACACAGACAAGTAAATAACAGAGTAGCTAATCATATGAGGATGTATATTATTGTATTAGATCGAGGATTAAGACATGTAAAGACACACAGACAAAGTCAGTAACGTAGTAGCTAATCATATGAGGATGTATTTTATTGTATTAGATTAAGGATATTGAATTAGAAAGACACACATACAAAGTAAGCAACAGAGTAGCTAATCATATGAGGATGTATATTATTGTATTAGATTGGGGATTAAGAAATAGAAAGACACACAGACAAAGTAAATAACAGAGTAGCTATTCATATGAGGATGTATATTATTATATCAGATTGAGGATTAAGAAATAGAAAGACACACAGACAAAGTAAATAACAGAGTAGCTATTCATATGAGGATGTATATTATTGTATTGGATTGAGGATTAAGAAATAGAAAGACACACAGACAAATTAAATAACAGAGTAGCTAATCATATGAGGATGTATATTATTGTATTGGATTGAGGATTAAGAAATAGAAAGACACACAGACAAAGTAAGTAACGTAGTAGCTAATCATATGAGGATGTATATTATTGTATTGGATTGAGGATTAAGAAATAGAAAGACACACAGACAAATTAAGTAACGTAGTAGCTAATCATATGAGGATGTATATTATTATATCAGATTGAGGATTAAGAAATAGAAAGACACACAGACAAAGTAAGTAACGGAGTAGCTAATCATATGAGGATGTATTTTATTGTATTAGATTGAGGATTAAGAAATAGTAAGACACACAGACAAAGTAAGTAACGGAGTAGCTATCCATATGAGGATGTATATTATTGTATTGGATTGAGGATATTGAAATATTGAATACATATTATCACCGTATAATTCCTTTTCCTATGTACTCTTAAAAATATATTCATAATATCATCATTTATACACTTTAAGTCTGTCAGTACTGGTATGACCGTAATAGGAAACTGATAGCTATCAATCCTATGTTCTAGAATGGGACATAATCTTAGTATAATTTTTGGTTTAATACTTTTGTATACTTCTTTTAAAACTGCATTTTTGCAGTGTTACTATGAACTAAAAAGGCTTAAATCCTTTGGTATTATATTAACTCAAAAAAATCATATTGTTAGCTGCCAAAATATTATTTTAAAAACAAAATTCAATTATAAGAAAACAAGGATAACAACATTTACAAGTATAAGGAATTGCATGAATTTAAAGCTAATTTAATTAAATTTTACGATAAAAAAACTATTTATGATTATTCAAGCTAGGTAGACGGATAAGGCGAAATATAGAGTATATTAACTAGGGAATGCAATTCAGAAAAACAACTCTTAGTAAAAATTTCCCTACAACTCTCTTCACGTATTTCTCCCTTTCTTACCCACTTCCCTTCAGCTGCACCAAAAAACAAGTTATACACGCCAACTCAATGCAAACAAAATATTAAATTTTCGGTAGTTTCAAATGGAATTAATTGGCTGATTGGAAGCCCCTATATGTATCCAATTATCAATTAACATAAAGAATCTATCTGCTATTACTGTATACAATAGTACTGCTCTTTTTCTAAAATGTTGCTATAGCTGCGCTAGATATGGGCATAATTGTCTTCAAAATCATATAATGTTTCCCAACTAACATCTTTTTATACTTTGATTTGATAATTAATTGTAACGTTATTTTTATTTCTATATGGTGTTATAATATTTTCTTCACATATGTCCTTTCAGGGATAGTAAGGAACGATAAATTGTTATAAATCCCCTGTGATAATGAATAAAATTTATCTATTTGTTGAACTTAATCATTGGTGGAAAAGATTTGACTTCTTTCAATCAAAATTAAATAAAAGTTTTTGAGCCTATAATCAAAATGACGAGGATAAAAAAATCTCCCAAAAATAAAAAAAGCTTCCCTACTTTCCATAGAACACTTTATACACACATAAAAATATAATTTCTTGATTAAACATTGCATCTTTATATTGTATTATAATGTTGTACTATAACTGTACCAAAATCATTTCTGCACATGTATGTGTTGAATATAGATGAAACAATTGTGCATACTCTTTAAAGAATCCATGGAGTTTGCTATTCAGAGAACAGAAACCGGACAATTCTACAGCATGACCCTCAAAAAAGTATTTTTAAGCATCTGCAGCCCTTATTTCTCAATGAATTATTAAAAAATGCATATGTCCTTGTTCTCCATAGTATTCCACGTAAGTAGATATAAAAATATTTTTTTTACCTCCATTAACACCGGAGATTTTTAGAGCTAAAGTTTTGAAAAAGTGACTGAGAAAAAGAATTTTTTTTTGTTTCTCTTATTTTTTGGATGGTTATATTATGTTTTTCTGGCAATTGAATAATGAGACACAAAGAAAAACAAGTTAACTAAATATTTCTTTTTTATTCCACCAAAAAATATAAATTTTTAATGGCAAAAAATACTACTGAATGAATTGATTATTTGCAAATTTTAGATTATTTATTAACCCTTATTTATACAAAAGGATTAATTATGACAGTTGCTCCGCCTACTTTCTGACATCTCAATTATTTAATAAGGGGTAAATTAAGCTTTTTAGACTAAAAAATCATTATGTTTTATTTTCATTTTCTTTATAACTTTTTTGTTATTAAAGTTAGGATTGTGAAACAAAAACAATTTTCCTGCTATATTCATAGAGATTTATTTGGTTTTTTAATCTTAAACAATTTTGCCTAATAAGTAAGTTTTTCAAAATATCATTAAACTAAAAAGACTCAAAAAATATGTGTAAAAAAATGCTTTTTACTCAAAAACTAAATTTTTTATTTAATTTTTGTATAAAGTTTCTGCTAGTAACAAAAATAAAAGGATTTCTAGCTTAATTTTGCTAAAAAAGTCGTATCATGTTAAAAGTTACTTTTTCCTCAGTCACTTTTTCAAAACTTTAGCACTAAAAATCTCCGGTGTTAATGGAGGTAAAAAAAAAAAATTTATATCTACTTACGTGGAATACTATAGAGAACAAGGACATATGCATTTTTTAATAATTCATTGAGAAATAAGGGCTGCAGATGCTTAAAAATACTTTTTTGAGGGTCATGCTGTATATGAAAGTGAGTCAATAAAGCCTAAAAAATTTAAATCAAAATCTTCATTTTTTAGGACATGAAGCTTAATTTTCGGACCTTCTTAAAAATTGGGATGATCATGCATAAAACTTTTTCAAAACTTTGTGGCCTGTTTCTTTAATATCAACTTGAGAAATCCCTTGGTCTCCTAGTTTTAATTTCTCGCGTCCGAAATCTAACATAATTCCATAAAACATTCCATGAGTTACTAATTTAATGGTCTGGTTTCTTAAATCAAACCTGGAAAAATCCGCGGAACCTCTAATACGCTTACACACGATTTGTGCAATTAAATCGGAATAAATTTTAGGAAGGTTTGTGCTATAAAGGCTTATTCCAAAGTGTTTACAATAAAGTTTTATCAAAATAATTAATTTTTATTTTTATGTTCAATGTTGACTATAATGCTTTTGATAGAAGTTGTCATGACTGACACTTTACCGACATTCTTTTATAGTAGTTTAATAACTGGTATTAAACATTAAAGTTTATGTTATCCTAATAATGACTTTGTTCTTATGTTGATTTAATAACAGTAAAATAAGATAAACAGGGTTATTGTTAAGTCAATATGATTATTGAGGGATCACTTAACATTCGTAAACAAACATTATAAGTCTTAAGCTATTTCAAAATGCTCCAACTTTTCAGAAGAAAAAAGAGTAAGCATTTTTATTTAAAATCATATTTTTTTGATTTAAGTTTTAACTAGAAATTAAATATATATTAGCTATATTGTAAATTTTAGACCTAAAGATCTATGTATTAAGTAATGTGAACTTTATTGGCTTAATGATTTAATGCATTAATAAGTAATTAACAGCTAGATTAGAAAGGACAAAGAATCCTTAGCTTTCTTCATCATAAATTAATAATTATGGTGATGAGAGTTAATTACCCTTGCTAATGTTTTTTTTTCAACGTTAAAAATATTAATTGATGGGATGAAACTTTGTTGTAGGCAAACACAGAAAGTTCACAAATAGTTGAATCATGCTTTTAAAGTGGCAAAAGTCAATTTAAACTTTTTGTACAAGGTGCAACTTCTCTTATCTTTCTTTAACATCTTAGCAGTTTTAGAGTGACATTTGTAATTGGTGATTAACTTTAATTATGTATTGCGGTACTTAGATTTAGTGAAATTATTTTCAGACATTTTTTTATGCTCAATTTTAACTTAGCGGCAACTAACATGGAGTTTTTTTCTTGTGACTGTATAGTGAATTACCTACTCTCCAAATAGCCATAAACCTGCCCAGAACCTATGAAAACTTAAACATTAGATGATACCAATTGATATTAGTACCTATATACCTATACATATGTACAGTACATACAAACAACTAAAGCTTTATTACTTTTTATTTTATGGTGGTCATTGTCCCCCTTGTTTTATATCAGAGATTATAGCTTTTTAGTTGATCTGTAATAGAGAGAACAAAAGGTTATATTTTGAAATGTCATGATGCAGTAACAACAGTGTGTGACAGATGGCTATTTTATAACTGATAAAACAACCATTGCATAAAATATTTATTATACATATAATTACAAACTATAAAAAGTAAAATTGAAACAGTTTTTTTTGTATCAGTATACAAGAATCTTAATTAAATAAGTATGCTTTTGGGATTCCTTGCCAATTTAATTAACTTGTTGATTAAAAAAATCATGGGATTTCTAAATAGTTCCTTACTTTATAAATCTAAATTCTTTAATCACAAATTAAACAAATTAATAATTAAATATGCAAATTGTTAATTATGAAATTATATTCATTAGTAATTTAATGCAAATTAATTGGCTGTAAATAAAAACATTCTTATAGATTTTAATAAAGATAGATTATTGGACACTGACTCCTCTTAAAGATTTCTTCATGGTATAAATATAATTCAGAAATTGAACTTAACCAAAATTATATTTCTTTTAAATTTTCTTTTAGTTAAACTTTTGTTTCAGGTGAAATTACAAGTTTACTTTTTGTTAATTAAGGTAAACTTAGTGGGGTAACAAAACTGGTTTTTATCTTACAATTTCTCATTTTATTATCTGTGGAAAGGTGTCTATAATAAGATATGATAAATACCTATTCTTATCAAATAAATTAGAAATACTAAGTAATAAGTACTCATATTCATAATATTTTTAGCTTTCCTGTTTGGAACACATTATATCTCATGCTCTAATTAAAGTGCGCCAGCTAAATTCATCTACTTTGCATGTAACCACCTCATTACTGTCATACATTTTTGGGTGCCAATACATCGCGTTAAATGTTCTTTTAGCACGGTCATACTTTTATATTTTATTTGGTAGTGCAGCTAAATTATAATTGTTTAGACCAACATTCTGCCTTTTTGTTTAATTCGCCTGTATGAAATTTTCTTGTCTATTTGCATATTGATTAAAACACAAAAATATATCAAAAGAAAAGTCATTTTTGGGTATTATCATTTAATAAGTCCTATTAAAATCTAATACGATATTTCATCAAATGTTTTTCCATGTTATTACTACTATTCAGAGTTCGGCAGCCACGCCTCAGCCGCGCATAAGCCTCAGTTTTAAACCTGCTTGTGAGCCGAAAAAGAAATTGCAGAAAGAAGGATTGTCTGCTAAAGAGCAGTTTTATACATTCAGCTGAATTTTATAGTGATAAAATGACGATTTCACTGAGGATTACACGCGGCTTACGCGCGGCTGCCGATCCCTGCTACTATTTATAATTGTTATTTGTAAATGTAAAGCGGATTATTTTTAAAGTTTCATATGAACACCTCAATTATTATGGATTTGTATGCTTTGCTTTGGGGATATTCGTGTTTTATCAGAGTAGGATAATTAATCTGGAAACAATTTCCAACCTATATTTGAATTATGTTAGAACCGGTAAATCGGTTTGAAAAATTGTATGTAGAATCTTTAAAATTATATGTACTTTTGAAAGAGAAGCAACAATACAATTATTTGTGTTCTTCACTCTTAGAAGTAATTGATATTTATAACCGGCAAAGTTTTAAATTTTGGAGGGAATCAAGTTTTTCTTTGGATGAAATATCTGTTTCTGGTGTTTTATGCATACATTTTAATGGCATCTTAAATACGCTGCAATATGCATGTTAAACAAATTTATTAAAGTTCTTAAAAAGATACTAGCCGGTACGCCCCTAGGATCTAATGAAATGGGTGGGGGGGAGGGGGAATCTATATTCGAAGAGGAGAGAAAATAGCTCAAAACCATCCCAGGAAGAAATCTAAAAAATGAATAACCAATACTATCCATGGACCTATTTAAAGATTTCCTAAAGGTAGAACTCAATCGGTTCCGTAATTATCGAAATCTTAAGCTACAGTCAAATTAAATTTACTACTATTAATATTAGGATTATTTTTGTGTGAAAGAGGTGTTCCATTCCTCAAAAAAGCCTAAAACCATCATAGGAGCAGTAAATAAATCCTAGCTCTGATATTACTAATTATATTGGGCTGACGGACCGATAGACAGACTTCAAAATTACTTCAAAATTTAGGACAATTTGTATTTAAATAGAAGGCTTAAATAAAAGTAAACATAGTTCAATAAAATATAAATTATGCACTCATAAAAATATCTACAGCAAGCAAAGAAGAATACGTCCAATATAATGAAGCTTTTTAAAACATTAAAATTTTTATTTTTTTTATCAGATGAAAAGACCAATCAAAGAGATAAGTTCTATATAAACTAAGCTATTATGAGACAAGAATTTCGGACCAACAAAAAACTTCCCTAAACATTTCGAAACTTTGGACAGACGGGCAGACATATGGAAGTGCCTTATAGAGTGGCTTCGCTAATAATAAAATCTAATCTTGTATAATTTATAAGTTGTAAATTAGCATCTCTGAATATTTATTAGTTGTTTAAGTGTTTACTTGTCTATAGGTTCTAGACTATTCCATAGAGGACGATTATATCCATAAGGGTCACAGTAAAGTATTATACAGTATAAATGACAACATTAAGATAATTAAGTTAACGCTCGACGTCGGGGAGGTTACGGGTTCGAATCTAATCTCAAACAGCGCCATACCATTAGATGCTTTGTCAGCTAAACGACTTTAATAGTAAGAGAAAGGGGGTTGCTTTGGCTTATAACAGGAGTAACTAATTACAATGCACAGTTAGCACTTCCAGACAAATGTCTTGTAATCAAAGGGTTGGTTGTCTGTAATAGTTGGGATATACTATAAAGATCAGGCTCTACGTTGTTACGTTCCTTATACGTATTTAAGAGAAAATAGATTAACAATAATGATAGGAGGTGTTTGCAGATATTGCAAATGAATTACTAATGAGGGACGTAATACAATGATTAAGTAATAAAAAAACCTTCGCTAAAAAAGACCTCAACTGAAAAGTATAACGACATCGTATTTGAAACGAAACTCGCAAACTATACAGTTTTTTTTCTATTTGAAACTTGGATATTTAATAAATTTTAAAATAGACACCCTTGGTTTTCTTGACGAATAGACGGGCGGCACTTTAATGAAAAGAGGCTTCGCTGATAAAGAATAAAATAAACACTTACACACTCAATCCAAAAAAATAACTTTGTACATGCATAAAAATACGGCAAAAATAGGTAAAGACAAATAAAATCATCTTGCTTATACTCATATTTCGTCTTTGGAAGTTTAAATGATTTGGTAGGAAATTATTTATCTTTCATTGTCTTCACCATCCCTGGCAAAGCTGCAAGTTGATATACTGCTTAATCTTTGAATCATGAGTGTTGCAAGCAGTTATTCTAATTTTAGGGATATTTTATCCAAAAAAAAATATTTTGTTTGGAACTTTTCCAAATGCTAAAAGAAAAATTTTAGCAAAGATACTTAATTGCATAATAATCAATTGCTGACAATCTCTGTTTGTCAATCTGTAACAATATGGAATATGATGGTTTCGTAGCTTGTTTATGCGAGTTTGGCTTTCAAAATTATAGTTCCATAAATTCTGCCTTTAGTAGTATTTAGAAATTATTATTTTAGGAGGCTAGTTAGGTGAAGACTACCTAATACTTACACCAAGATTTCATTGATATTAATTCCTTTACAAAATTTCTGAACATTAATACTATAATCATACAAACATGCCATGATTAATAAAAAGGATGAATATTTATTCCAACCGCTGGTTTTACTCGGCTGTTATGTCATTTAAATTAAAGGAACATTTAAAAGGCATAAAAAATATTTCATTTTTTATTCGCTAAAAAAATAATAAAGATCGTTCAAATAATAAGATGTCTTTATATAGCTTTGTCCCTTTTATATTTGCTAATCACTATACTATAGATTTATTTTCTTTTCAGGTAAGCTTTAACGGTTTCAGAAATATTTCTTACATTATTTTGAGAGAGTAGATGAAACTTCTAGATAAAAGTATAACCTCTCCCTTCACCATAAGAACTGTCCATTGAGGCTAAGGAAGACTTTGCAAGTGCTTAAAACATAATTTGTTGTTTTATCTGAAAGTTATATTTTTCAAGATTTCAATAAGCCTTTGATAAATCCTTTTTTAATAGCATTTGTCAGGAATTATAGTATGTAAAAAAATCCACTAAAATTTCGTGTCTTGAGCTCTGTACCAAGTTGTACAACCAACTGTTTACGAGATATTGATAGACATACATATTAAGCTAGTTTAGTTTATAAAAAACTACAGAATTTTGAATAAAACACATTTTTGAAAATACCCCCAACATTTATAAAAAATGTCATATCCTTTTTTATCCCTGTTATTTGCAATCTAAAGAGATTAAGCTAGATTTATTGAAGAATAATGTACTTTATTTCACCTCTGTAAGGGCTTAATGTATAGCAAACAGTTTTCCTCATATTGATTCTGAACTACAAAAACCCTTTATCTTATAGTTTAGGTTTAATAAGATTAAGTAAAGGTTAGAAAAGCCCCGTGGCCTACAGAGATAGTACCACGTAGGGATAGTAGGATATAAACATACAACCCTTTTGGTGGTAGGGGAGGGGGTGGGGTGGGATTGTTGAGAAATAAGTTTGGATGAAAGCACCGTGAAACATAAATAATTAAACTTGACAAATGATAAAAATGAACTATTGCATCTAAGATAATAGATCTTTCTTTCATCGTATTATAAACCGCTTTCGGCGGATATAGAATGTACAATTATAAGATTAAAACTAGTTTTTTTTAGCCCCGAGGTGCCGAAGGTACGGGCTAAAAAAACTGGTTTTAATCTTATGATTGTACATTTCTATATTCGTAGAAAGCTGGATATAATACGATGCTAGACATAATTTTTTTCGTATGGATGAGAACCGGTTCCTATCCACCGGATTCGAATGAATACGATAAAATTTCTTACTCTCTTGACAACAAAAGTTCAGATTTCAAACATCTATCATAACTATGTAGTAGCCAATAAATAAGTTAAAATTATAGATTACGTTTCCTCCTAATATACTTCTTTTTAATAAATGATATTTTTTACTCAATTTTTACAGGAATCCTCTTGGAAGGTTGGAAATGGATAGATGAATTCTAACAAACCTAGATAAACAATTAGAACTATCCGTTAAGGACTTGAGACCGACCCGTAATGCAGAAAAGCTTTACTTAAAAAAAAAGACAGTTAACTGATCTATAAGCTAATATATTTCCAATTAATATCCTAATTCAGCAAATATGATATTCCGTTCAATATTATCAAATATGTTTCAGTGAAACAATTACTTTATTTCTACCAGGGATCTTAAGGGATAAGACAATCAACGATAAATTGATATACATCCCAAATTATAATAACCAAAATTACCCCTTATGTAGATTAATGTTATTGGTTAAAGTTTGGAACCAAACAATCAAAATTCAGTATAAGTACTCAAAGTTTCTGGGCAAAGGAATAAGCTTACCTTGAGTACCAGCGTGTAAGTTATATTCAAATATCCCCTCCCTCCCTCTCTGATTTCTACAGTATCGGATTGTTTAAACAAGATTACTTATATTCACAAGTAGCGCAGCAATAAGAAGCTAAAAAATATAATCTACTATATTGTAAAGGAAATAACAAACCATATATTGACGGTTGGCAAGACATACAGACTTACCATAGTTATAGAGCAGTTGCGCTACTAATAATTTGAATGATTGCAGATACCATATCACGCTGCGGTCGTAATACACAGGGATAGAACAATGGTAGATAAATTAATCTCCGCCTTAAATTCTTGTGTGTGAAGTTTGCCATGTTTTTAGATAGTAAATTTTGGGAAGAAGAAATGTGTTTAGATATTTGCAGAATGATTTACTTGCAGTTATGATTGGACACCAAATATAGTCATCCATTTAAACTTTTCACATTAAAACTTAATAATTCACAGGAATACTGGGATAGGACAATGAAGAGAATTTAATCTCCCTTCTAAATAGATCTATTATAACCGGGGTTTTTTTCTTCTATAACCCTGTGACTGTAAGGCATCTTCGCCATGTTGGGTTCGAATTTTGACCCAACTCTGTCATAACCGAAGATGTTAAATGTTGTACCTACAGCTTCTATGTCAGATACGCGACTTTTAGAGTAAGATTAGGGGGAATGACTTTGCCCAAAACAAATGCATCACATTAGCATACACAATTAAAGGGTTAGTTGTCTGCATAGTTTTCCCCTTTGGGAGCTACTTTAAAGGATTGGCCTTACGTTGTTATCAACCTACATATACTGTCTACTAAAGGCAGTATTGGACACACTTGATTTTGGAAAATATATTTATCATCAATTCTAACAATAATCCCTGGAGGTGAGAAAAAAATTAAAGGGCTGTAGAATTATGCATGAATTTAAATAATTGCGAGTTCTTAAATTATTTCAATTATTTATGTCGACTAAAACACATTAAATATAAGTTGTCAAAACTGACAATTCATCGACACACTAAAATTTTAAGCGTAGATAATTCATAACTAGAGTAGGTCCGCAAGTTCTGCCATTATTCCCCCCTCCCCCCTGAATGATAGAATAACATAATAAAAATACTAAATGTCATATTAGGTAATTTATTGAAAATATATACAATAAATTGTTTATTTATTGCTATACTGCATATTGGATCGTCTTTTTCCCTTGAACCGATTCTATGAATAACTTGTAGAGTAGCTTTACTAGGGAAAAATCCAACCCATACTTTAAATTATGTATTTTTTCTAATGAAAATAAAAGACTATAAAAATATTATCAAAATTAGACAAACTAAAACAATTTAATATAATTTTTAAGTAAAAAAGCATGTATAAAGACCTATTTATTAAAATGGGGAAATAAGATTTATAAAACGAAGACCCTAAAATGTAATGTTAGAGACAATAACCCTTTTTAATAGAATGGTCATAGTACAGCTAAAAAATTATTAGCAAATATTGTCAGTACAAATTAACATTAGTAAAACAACACAAGAATCATAAAATTAGAGGTTTCGTGATAAAAAAAACTAAATTAAAAGAATGAAAATTTGTAAAAATTAAAGAAGATATTGTAAAAACATTACTAGAAAAACTAATTTGAAACCAATAGTTTAATGTATTCTTGATGTAAAATAAAATAAAATGTGATCTTACTAATTTATGAAATGAATATTGTAATTTAGTTGAGATATACACACACCATTAAATGCAAAATCTTAAAAATTAGGTCGCCAATTCCTGATAAAACATAAAAATCAACATAAAAATCAAAATCATCCTTTTTGTCTCTCTTTTTTCCTTAGGCTTCAGGCCTATAAAAGTAAACCTGGAAGAGAGAAACAGGCAGTCGTTATACGGAATTACTATATCACACTGACTCTTTTCAAAAAATTCTAAAATTTAAGGGAAGACTCCCTTCTCTTGCTTTGGAATTTTCTGGAGGGTCCTGGCGGCTCAAACTTAGGATTTTTCATTTAAAACATACCTAAAGAATAAAAAGTTTTGTTAGATAAATTCATAATACTTTGTTAAATAAATTATAGAATATCATTTTGATGTTGGTCAATTGAGATAAAATTAAGAGTAAGGCCTTCTTGGGGCCTAACAGCTTAGGCATCCGGACGGATAGTTATCTCCAAGTTTTGTTCTGAAGAGAACTCCTATAGCGCGTGTATCAGCATAAGTCGCAAGTCACTACGGGGCTAAATAGGAATAACACAGGGAGATACGGTGGTGGCTCGGCTACCAACGGTTGATTATAGCTTGCTATCTGACGGCCGATACTAACAACCGGATCCTCCCCAAGCTTCTGAAGTCCAGGAAAGTTGGAGATCGTTATCTATTCGGACAATTTAACATTTTCGGATTAGAACTCTGAATAAGTTCACGTCTTAAAGGTAGTTTTACTTTGCTAATACTCTGGAAGATTGGTTCGGAGCTAGCCTAGTGATTTTCTTACCTGACAAAGGTACCTAACAAAGAACTTCACGCCTCACGGGGATACAGGCAGCAGAACGGAATATTGTAGTCATGTTCGCATGACTCTAGTAATCACAGTAGATACTTTCAGTCCAAAAGTGTTGGCAAAGTTAGTTACCTAGGAATAAAAAATTCTTAGACTAAATAACAGTATAAAGTTATCAGTAATGTCTTAGTACCATTTTCGGAATAGGGCTTATAAACAAAAGACTATCTCTTAAGTGTATTTGGGTTTAGGATCGGTGTAAAATAATACCACCATTCTAAGGTTAGATATACTTGTCAAACAGGGATTAATGCGTCGCTGATCTGGAAAGGAGACATTGGTGAGAGATTGTAGTCCTGTGAAGTAGTGATAAAGGATTACATTTGTCCCTGGAACCCGGAGGTGACCCATAAAATTGGTTCCGTTACCGGATAAACCCAGGTAAGATTTAACTTTTTCCTTTTAGGAGGGAGAGGGCTTTCAAAGCCACTAAATAAGTCTTACCGCTAGATATCCATAGTCAGAATTAACATCGTATTCTTCTAGCCTCGAATATATGTCCTGAAAATGGAAGATAATATTATTGAAAATATAGACGAGGATATATAAAATCCTCCACCATATAACCCTGATTATCAACCTAACTTAGATCATATTGAACATCAGTATTTACATTTAGAAAATACAAATGATCAAATCGAGGAAATACCTCGAATTCAAACTGAGCCTGAGATTCATACGATACCAGCCATGTTTGTTTTAAATAACAGACGCAGAAATAGAATCTTGCATAGGCCACAATTACACTTCAACCCCCAAAATGAGATAGAGCAAAATATACAAACAAAAAAACAAGAACAAACGGGCGCAAAGCCTAAGATTAAAAAAGAAAATAAACCAACATCAGATCCATCAGAATATGAATCTGAATCTAGCGATTATTCAGAAAAACGAAAAAATAAAAAACATGCAAATAAAAAATACAGACACTATGATCCTCTCAATCCTCATGGCTTTGAGGATAGGCGACATCATAAACATCATGAACATCGTCACAAACAAAAAGACAAACAAAGCGACAGTGACAGAGAGGACAGAAGGAAAGACGATAAAAACTTCTTAAGACCAAAAAGAATGAATAAACGCAGAGACAGTAGTAGTCCAACATCAAGTTCTAGTTCTAGTTCATCTGATACAGAATCAGATTGGAACAGACGAACACCCTCTAACAATAGAGATAATAGAAATAGAGAGGAAAAAATCGAAATGGACTTATTAGAAAATAAACTAACCTCTGAACAGATGGACAAGTTGAGGCTCCTCCTCCAAGACACGCCCAGCCATACTGATCTAAACATTAAAAAAATTATGAAACTTATCCCAAACAACCTAGTATGGGGTATCGCTGAGCATGAGCGCATTTTCCGCCAAATAAAATATCTTGGCAAAATACCTAACCTATACGGGATGCAAACCAATCCATACACCTTTTTCAACACTTTTAAATATCTAGAAACATACATAAAACCATTCACCCATAGTTCCTACAACAACATAATAATCCACTATTTTAATCCAGAATCAAGGAATAAACTAGATATGCTAGAAATAGATCCTAATGCCCTTAGTGCTCAGGATTTTGTAAAATCGATCCTAACTACCATAGGTGCAGAATTACTCAACCCACATGAATATGAGAAACAATTCTACACTTATAGATTCACTGCTGAAGATGAAGACAGACCAAATAAAATAATAATATATTTGGCAGCCATGTTGCAAAAAACAGGCAATAGTCATGAAAATCAAATGGCCAAACTTAGGGAAAAAATATGTACCTATTTGGTACCACCATTATTACAATCTGCATTTTTGACATCCACAAATGTTCCTAACTTCTCTAAAGAGACAATCTTAAGCTGGTTTAGTAATAATAGAAGCTTCTATAACTCAGCAATTGAGAGAAAAAGAAAGATAGACAGACAAAAAAATGCAAATGTAAACCAGGTAGAAAAGGAAAAAAACCCTACCCAAGAGGTTTCACTTCAACCTAAACCCAAATGTGAACATTGCCAAAAGCCTCACTATTCTAGATACTGTTTAAAACATCCAGATGAAGCAGTTAAAAAAGCAAATATGGAATGGTGGTATAAAAAGAATAAAGAAAAAGCTAACAGTATAGTTTGTTTATTGTGTAATTCTGACACCCATGGTAGTGGGGAGTGTTTCACTTTCCCTAATGTCACTCTCTCCAAAGAACAATGCCCACGCTGCTTAAATTATGGTGTATCAAGACTATACCATCCATTGTCGGAGTGCAAACTCCCGCCAACAATGGAAAAAAACTAGTGGGGCAGCCGAGTATTTCTCAAGAAAGCAAAAACATACAATTACAGGTAAAAATACCACAAGTTACGGATTCTTGGGACATACCCGGCACCCCTATTCTAGAGAAAACCTCACCATTAAATCAAACTGGTCCCAAATTCAACATCTCTTTGTCCATTCAGATAAACCTGAAAAATTCAGATATTGATTATCAAAATGAAAATATAAAAATTAAGAATGTTGAAGTACTAGAATGTTCGACTACCCAAAATAATGTCAATAATAATACCCAAAATAGTGTAAATAGTAATAATACTAATAAGCTAATAGAAAATATATTAATGGAAAGTCAAACATCTAATACTTCAACATCAAACTGTTCGTCTATAAACAATGATTTTAAAATAATAGAAAACTCTATTGTTAATAATCCAATAGATAAAATTAATCCGCCAATAATTATCAATATAAAAGAAAATGTGACTAACACAAAATTGGATTATATTGGCAAATCCACTAATTACGCGACGGATCAAAAAATAAGTCAAAAAATTGAAAAATTATCTAGCAATAAAATTTCTGTTAATTTGTCTCAACAATTGCTATGCCCAGAGGTACAAATAGGCAAAGTCGATTTAGAAAATAATTTGAGGCAAAAAGAGGAAATAGACGAACAGACAAACATCAGTAAAATAGAAAGCAAAGAAAATTACCCTGAGGATTTAGATGAGCAGATAATTGACTACTGCAAAACTGTACAGTCCTCTTACAACACTGACATATCTGAAAACAATAGAATTAAAGAAAAATCAGATTTTAAAAGTGCATTGTGCATGAAAAATGGGGCCAGAAACACAAAGGCTTTATCATGGCTCCAATATCTTGAAGACTTTCCTTCTCAAAATAAATTCATGACAATCATGTTAGTTCTATTAACAAGTATGGTAATTGGTAGTACTCTTGCGCTATTTGGCTTATTATTTTTTATCATTGCTTACATTAATATGTCAAATGGGAGACTATTACTCATTGCACTTACTGAACGCGGAACTAACAGGATTGACATGAATAAGCTTGAAACAAAGCCGGAGTTTAAGCCAATTAAATCGATTTACTCTAAAGTAAGCAACAGTCTAATAAAAACCCTAAATAAAATAATTAATGTCTTAAATTATATTAGGGTTTATCTAGCTAAAAAGATAAGGTATAAAATAGTCATTATCCAAACGTTTTAAGAATCTCCAGATCCCATTCTTAGAACCATACAATGAGACACAGAGTTTCATTAATAAATTTATAGTATAAATGTATAAAGAGCATATTATTTGATTTCCAATTGCAAAGACCTAGAGCGTTGCAGACGAAAAATAATTCCATTAAATTTTGCTTTCTAAGTATAGCGGTTTAATGCTTTTTACTGCTTTTTGAGAAAGAAAGGGACAATTTTTGTGAAAAATTGTCATTTCTGTCTAAACTTATGTGAAGTATCTAAAACTGCCATTATATTCATAATCATCTTTTCTGATTTACAATACTGCATTTTTAAACCTAGTTATTTGTGATTAATAAGACATCTTTCTAAATGATATGAATACTTTGTAGCAAATCAAAATTATCAAGTTTTTAGTGACATCTAGCGACAAATGTAGAACTAATATATTGCAGATGTCCCCAAATTTGGTTTTTGCCAGTATTTACGTTGTTTTCGATTATTTTTCCATAAAAGATTGAGCTCTCCCTTGTGGGGATGGCAATTTAATTATGTCCTTATTTCAATTATTGGCTTATTGTCAGTTTCAAGAGATCAATAGATAATTTTCAAAATAATTTTTAACAAATGAACAGTATTTAAACAATACAAAAACGAAATTAACTAGGCAAAATGCAGAAATCATTATAACTGAAACATAGATGTCCAGGTAAAGGGGTAATGGTGTATTTATCCCTTAAACCCCTCAAGTTTTTAAATATCTTACATTACTAATATATAGAAATCCTCATTTTACCCCCATGCTAAGTACAAAGCTTGGGCGTCCTTGTGTTAACATTAGTTTGCAATTTGCTCTTGGCTCTTTTGCCAGCACCCGGCTGTATTTACATTTTTGAATGATTCAGCTTATTTCAAAGACCCAACCAAAAGTCGTGTAAAAGGTCTTTGAGAAGGGGCGGTTGTTACATATACTATTTATTGCTCTATATACATTACTTTAATGTTTTATTTATAAAAGGCAAGAAAAAATAATAAAAAGTTTAAACAAGAATAGACATCATTATAATTATAAAGTAGGGCAATTATGTGTGCTTAATAAAATGAACAAATTCAGCAGAAAATTAAAAAATAATTACAGACGACAATTCTAGTTTTAGAGCAGATATGCTCTCTAGTATTTATCAAGTACAGACATATCTAGTTATGTAGCAAGCTGCAACATACAATCAAAATTATAAAATAACTCCCCACAAAACTGCAGAAAACATATAACCTAGAGATAAATTTTTCTTGCTTAAAAAACAATAAATTCCTACCTGCCTATACCTCCATTAGTATCCTCAAGCCCTTCACTCTTTTTGGAAATATGTGGCTGGCTAAGCTCGAGCACCACTCCCCATCTCCAAGTCAAAACAGGTTCCTTAACTTCGGAGATACATTTCTTTCAGTCAGCAGGGTAAAAGATACAAATCTGCAGACAAAAACCGGTAAAATCTGCGGAGGTCCCAAGGGAGGAATTTCACAAATAACCAATTTCAGCTCTACTGTTTCTTCAACAAAAACTCGATCCTCCAACCACAGGATATTGAACAGGCATGATACCTAAAAATAAAATACAAGAATTAGTAACAAATAAATAAATAAGCTATTAAATTTTTTTTGTAATAATCAGAAAACACCACACAATAATAAATTAGAATGACACCGTACTTTTGAAATAATAATTGGCAAAAACTTACTAACAGAAATGTGTCATCCAAAATTACAAGACCTTATTAAATAAGCATGAACTTAATCCCAAAAGAAATAAAAATTTCCATAAGAAAAGTCTAACTAAATCCAATTTCCATAAATTATGTGTTTATGTAGCAAAATAGTCCAACAAATTTATCATCCATTGTCTTATCCCTTTAGATCCTTGTATAATTAAATCCAATTTTCATTAATTATGAGTTAATGTGTCTTAAACTTCCAACAAAATATCGTCCATTGTCTTATCCCTTAAGATCCCTGAAAATAAGCCTAATTTTAGCTAATAATTTTTATGAAAATGAATTTATAAATTCTGAGGTTTATGACCTAGTTCTGAACACATGTGTTGATTTTTAGACATGTGTGTTAAAAATCGCTCCAAAACATACATTTAATTCAACTTTTTACAAACTTTTAAATACATTAAATTGATTATCTTGAATTTTCAACTACAAATTATACAACATTATAAGACTGAACTGATTAGGCTCTCTATCTGGTATAAGTTTGATTTAAGTTTCACTTTAGACTTAAAGATTTTATCTTTTTTTTTTGGCTTTACTATGATTTTAGGTTTCAGTTCTTTTATTGTATGTCCCCAGCGGGAATTTTGTAGTTTAGGCGAGCGCTAATTAACCCCTAGAAAGTTATCTCTATCCTATCTCTAAATAGATAATCTTGCAATTTTTAAATATTTTCTGCCTATACTTTTTCCTAAAAAATACAAAATAAATAATCTCCAAGTATCCTCAAACCTCATATAGTAATCTAGGAAAAAATATTATTCGTCGCATCGTATTATAGACAGTTTCCCGCTGACATTAAAATGAAAAATTGCTAAATTAATTTTTAATTAAGTATTGGTTGAAAATTATGTACAATTCGATGCTATATACTAGCTTTAACATGGCTGAGAACCGGTTAAAATCCATCGGGAAATAATTGGATTCAAAGCAATTTTTACATATCCTGCTATCCCTGAACCTATAAAATGTTAATTTTTTTGTAGCATGTAACTGAAAATGTTTAAATAAAGGCCTTTTGATTATGTATGGCAGGATAAAAGATTTCTATAGCATTAAAATAAAGGACTTCTCATCGGATTATCAAACCTTAATATCTCAAGAATAATCCCAAAGATAGGGAAAAAAGAATTCTTATTTCACTAAAAAACGAAATTTTCTACTTAATTACCCAAGATATGAAATTTTTTCTAGATGCAAAGGATTTGCAATTAATTGCTTTTTTTATGCAAATTAGAAAAAGTATAAGAATGAACAACATTATTATTTAATTTCCAGTACCACAAACTCAAAAAACAGGAATGTCCAAGTAAGTTAAATTGGCCCATTTCTCTCCCATATATATAGTTAAAATTGTTAAATAATAAAGGCGAAATATTTCAATTAAAACTGTCTGACAAAGACTCAAATTTAAATCTCCTACGTGGATTTCTATTGTTAAACAAAAAGTAAACTGTTTGACAGTTATTTTTTTTTCCTTAACTGTAAACCGATTTTAAAAACATAACCCTAGCTTTGATAAAAAGGACATTAGCATGCTACACTATCTCTGATTTTCATCTTTTATAGATAGAGGGGTAGTTTTGTCAATAATACGAAATTAAAATATGACATTTAAGATTTAAAACCCAATAAAAGTTAAAACAAATAAAATCTACAAAAGTTTTTCTATTTTTAATTCCTTTTTGCAAAGATATTTAAGACCAATTTGAATACAAGTTTTTATATTTTTGCAACTGATTTCTTGCTGATTTTTTTTCACAAAACCAAATGTCGTAGCCTTGTCAATACCTAAGCGGATAAATATGCCCAAGTTTGAGTTCCAGATTCATCATCTACTAGCTCCTAACAAAGTAGCTGATTCTGATAAAAACAATCAGCCAACCATTGCTCTTGAGCTTGAAAATCAGTAGATCTACAGTCAAATACGTCAAGAAACCAGCCTTGCATCATACAGCACAAGTCATCAGACGTTTATCAGATGTGTATCCACAGTATCCTAGCAAGATTCCACCTGACTTGGACTGGAATATTCACCAACAGCCATAATACCAGAAATACCTAATAAGAAGCTACGGATCTCATAACCTGTTACAGCATTAACCTGAAGAAACTCACTGGTCATAAACAGTAAACACCTTACTGTTGCTAACTCTACAACACCATCAAAATACATAATTTTAATGTAAATCATTACATTTTTGAGCTAAGGATTTTGACAACGGGGGTCACGCGCGCCCGGTAGAAAAATATCACAAGCAAAAGTATCAAACTCCTTGTTTACATTGTATTCAGATTTGTAAAAAATATCTTAATTTTATACTTTTTCCTAATTTTTCACACATTGATATCAGTAGTCTTATAGCAAATCTTGTCCAAATTTTTACAATAGTTGGGTAGTGTTAGAGATAAAAATCATAGCTGTAGTCGATGTTAAAATAAGAGATAGCATTGTGGCAAGCTAAAATGATTAACTATTAACAACCTTTCGTTCTTCTATAAGCTAATTAAAATATTGTTCATACTTTTTACAGCACTAAGCATCTATGGCATTGTAAAAGGCTTTAAGAACCTAAATATGAGTTTAAGCTTTTCCCTAAGAATATTCTTATAGGGGCGCAGCCAATAGTTGTATCATTGTGTAAAGAATAGGGCCTTTATGCTTTGAAACATGTATTTCTTAGGATGTGTAGATAAAATGGCGAGTTTTTTTTTTGTATATTTTTGGCCTAAACAAAGAATATTTCTAAATGCAGTTTATTTTTTTGAAATTAGTTGTTTATGGAAAGTAAATTGAATTTTTATAGTAAAATTTGAAAAACTTTATATGATAAAAACTTTTCTGAGGGTTCTAATACTATTAAACTGATAGATAGTAAATTAAGGAAATGCTTTGCTCCGAAATAATATAATTAAAATTTTTGTGTAAATGCATAAATATAGTGTTGAAAAAAGTTGACACATGTCAAGATAGAAAACAGACCTCATCAAAATTATTTTAGTTTTTAATTTAAATAATGCGTATTTTGAAAGTACAACTTGCAATATTTAAACACACACACGCAAGCCTAAGATAAATTAATAACAATTTCTAAGATTTAGGACAACTTAATCTTAAATTACTTTCTAACATTTCTTGAAAGCAGTTTTTAAATCGATTTGCCTTAAAAATAAATTTTTTTTTCTTATTCTCTTTAAAATAGGAAGATAAAAACGCCGAATAATTTTTCTGTCAATTTTTGGCAAAATAATAGACAATTATTGGAAAAATTCGTTTTCGTGCGCATAAAAACAATCAAAATTTTTGCGTAATAGAATAGGTTTTAAGCTATTTTTGTAATTTTTTCATTTCCTTACATATCCTCAGTGTTTATGATACGATTTCCAGATTTTTTTTAGTTGCAAAATAAAATTTCCTGTTGTTTAAAGAAAACAGACATGACGATCAGACTTCCTTTTTGCAGGTTTTTGGCTATTTCTATATTTTTTACATTTTCCCCCATATTTTTGGTATTTTTGGACCAGTCTTAAAACTCTTTAAGATATCATGATCAAAATAATTCTTCCCATAGTTATGAGCATCCTTTATGTAAGTTACTTTGACCGACAACATTATATAAATAAAAACAAGTTTTAGTGTTTATTTTACCCAATAAATCAATTAATAAATACACTACAAATCTACTTGTAAATATTACCATCAATGACCTTTTTGTGTTTCGCTATTTATAGATGTTGTCATCCTTGTTTTGCTACATTTAAAATATTTACTTCACTTATAAATCTTCTTTCTTGTAAATTTATACATAAAAAGTTACAATTGCTAAGCCATAAAATTTTAAACTTTTAAAATGAACAAAAAAAATACAAGGTCATTTAAAAACAAATGGGAAACTACACATATATGTTTTAAAGCAGCAATTTTACACACCACAACTCAGCTGTTTCCCAAGCCACTTAGGCGGAACACACACGCAGGCTATATAGCTCTAAAATACATTACTCAACATCTAACAATAGGCACACACACACACAGCCTAGTTAGCTGTAGAGTACACTTTGCTAGGCCACTAAACTACACGCACAACCAGTGCCACCTAGGCACACACACACACACAGCCTAGCTAGCTGTAGAGTACACTTTACCAAGCCCCTAAGCGACACACAAAACTAATGCCGCCTAGGCACACACACACACAGCCTATTTAGCTGTAGAGTACACTCTACCAGACTAAACAGCGACAAGCACACACCTGCCCACTTAGCTGAGAAAAAATTAAATGAGAAAGCAGAAATCAGCTGCCTATTTTTCTTCTAACCAAATCGGTTACACACATACACTAGCCTGGATAGCTAAAAAGCTAACAGCTGAAATAAAACAACACTATTAAAACAAACTTACAAAAAACTCTAAATTAAGAAAATATCAAACAAGCTGGATGGCACATGCACATTTCACACAACATAAAAATAAAATCAACATAAATAAACTAAAACTTTACTTATCAATATTTTTTTTACACACACCTTGATTTTTCACCTTACACGACACTCCTTAATAAAAACAAAACACCAAAGCTATCAGTATAAAACAAAAAAGCGATATTAATTCTTTCTCTCTTTCTCTCGACCCCTCTCTTTATCACTTTCTTTCACTCTTGTCTTAAATCTATAAGTCAAAAGGCCAATGTCTCTTATGTCAATTACTCTATAGAAAGACAGAAAATAATGCCTTATATGTTTTATACAGAATGATATTAACAAAATAAATTTAAGTTTTTAAAATATAAACCACCCTCCCAACTCCCAACAAAATGAACTGAAAAATAAAGCAGCTAATAAAAATCACTCTCAAATTTATCTCTAACTTATTTTAAAACCCCTCCAATTGAGCGAAATTTTTTTTGCAAAGGGGGAGAAGTTATTTTGCTAAGCAAATAACTATCTAATTATAAATATATCAGTCACATATTCTGTTTACATTAAACAAAGCCTAATCTTTTTGCTTCACCTAAAATAAGAATAAGCATGCATGTATCTTATCCCCCAAAAAATAATTAAGGGGTCTTTTTTTAGCTTCACAATCCTATAAAAAGGGATGGGAGCACCATAGGCCCTAAAGGACCAAAATAGAAGCAAAAGAAACACTTACCTAGAAAATCAGTGTACAGGCTACTCCGTCTGCAATCAAATATAGGGCGGTCTTTCACCAGTTACTTGATCAGCAATGCAATGTTGGAACCACAGTCGTTGTATTAAAACTGGGAGCCGAGTAGATATGACTGAATAAACAGAAAAAATAAATATTAAATCAAGCTAAAAAATATTCTACAAAATATAAGCTGTAAATAAGATTATTTAAAAAAGAAAAGCACACAGAAAATAAGCCAAAAGACATTCAAACTTATAAATTACATCTAAAAATCTTAGGATCTAATTATTAGCACTATCCTCTGGTTCTACTCTTGTTCAGAATACTTTTTTTCTCATCATAAAATCCATTATAAATATATAAACCATTTTTTTTTATCAAAACTTATATAATATCATAAACTACGAACAAATAAAAATATTTTAAATTAACACCTATCTAAAATAAGACTAAATGATAATATAATTACCTCATAACCGCTATCTTGAGTAAATTTTGCTCACTGATTGCGAGATGGTTGCATTAAAAACCTCCCCATTAAGAAAACGGCAAATCAACTGAAAAATAAGAACAATTAAAAGATATTAAAATAGCTATACAACTTTAGAATAATCAATCTTTTAAGTATCGGTCTAATACTCAATATATTTATTACTAATATTATTAAAAAAGCTATAATTTAAAAGTGGAAGAGAATGTTGCTCTTATTCCAGGAATAAAGTAAAAAAATTTGGCAAGGTGTCTAATCACGTTGTCATCGGTGTGCGGTGCATAAATCTGAAAAAGCGTTTTTTTTCTTTGCTCAATAATCTTTAAAAATTGGAAGAAAAAACAGCTTTTTGGACCACAACACTACCACACCACCTCCTAAATTAAATCTAGATATCCATGTTTTTAAAAAAAAGTGAAGCTATGATAGATACACACTCTACTACTTTGATTGAAACAATAATAATAATTAATAATTTTATTTCAGGTTTCTAACTCTTTTATTATAGGATAACACCAGAAAAAACAGCTAGTAATCATCAATTTCCTAGGATCCGAAAATGGAGAACCATATCAGTCTCATACTTGAGACAAAAAACCAACGAATGACTGTTAAAGACTAAACTACTAAAGACTTCAAATATTTTGAAATGGTCCATTTTTATCTCTACCTAACAAAAATATTCAAAAAAGAAGACGGCATTTAAAAGTTTCGATATCTTCAATCAACCTTTTTCTCCCCTGTAAAGAATATTAAAAAACTTTCTTTTTTTCAACCATCAGGGAAATAGGGATAGGAAACTCAACAGAGAGCTGAAAAATTTAGGTGAAAAACACTCAAATAATATATATTTCCCATTCATAATTTACCCATTACATGCAATGATATACTTACTTTGTATGTGTACCACAACCCACTAGTTGGAGATGTAGCAGTGCGGCAGGTGTCCCAGAATGAACAGCTGACAGTGGAGCAGTCAGGGAAGCTTTCAATACTCGTTTATTCAGGTGGAATACAGCGGTTCTAAACAACCTAAAATAAAATAACAAAATTAGGTTGTTATAAATGAACTACAAATAAAACAATAAAGTATAATACATAAATAAAATACTAAAGTTTGCATTGCTTTGTTAATTTCTTTTTAAAGTCTTTTTTCGATTTAGGGCTTTTCAGAATAGTGCATTTCATTAAAACAATCCAATGGTTCATTAGTCAAAGAATGAAAAACTTACTTACATAATTAGGTGATATTTGGATAGGCCGCAATCTACACTATAACTTTGATTCCAAATTTCATTAGGTAACTAACCAATCAACAACATTTTACCTATGGTTCTTCGTGCTCAGGCTTTCCTTCTGATCCATCACGAGGGGCACCAACAAAGTTCTCCACTAGAGATGGGGAGGGCAGATCCACTCTTCTTAGGTTCAGCTAATTCCAGGCCTTGATAATATCAAATTAAGCCCAAACTTTTAATGGACTACAATGCTTTTAAAGTTAACTTGGAGGCTGTTACGGTACCCATTTATTGGTTCTTTACAATTAAATAGGAACAGTGAATTCAATGGAATCATATCTTCAATTTTGGTTTAAATGAAATCTTTGCATGTACGGCTTCGCTGGGTAAATGAACTGACTATTTTAATATTTGTTTTACCTTGTATCTCCGCAGAGACAGTTCAATATTACATTTTGAAAACTTTTTCACGATAGTTAATTTAACCAATTTTTGCTTAAAAGAGACAAAGTAAGTTGTTGAAAACTAATAAAATTGGAAAGAAAAGCTCAAATTATTTTTATAAATGCTTTGAATTTATTTTAAATGCGTATTCTGTACTAAAAAATAACAATTTTCTTTAAGTTTTTATGTAGACTGTTTTCCCTTGCTTTTAGTAAGATGGCCGACGGGCGACGTTAGACTGATACAACGAATATAGAGATTTGAACCTTTTGCGCGTCATAGGTTAATCACATATATAGATTGGATAATATTTTTCTCATTTTTACTTTCTACAAAATTAAATATTCTTTGCTAAAAATGAATTTGAAAATAAAAATGGCTTTTGCATTAAACAATTACATTTTAGTATAAATTTAAGTTTTGTAAGTAATTAACATTATTTCCGACACTTAATTTTTGCTCTGTGGTGAAGAAATAGGTTGCGTGACTTTACCTTAACATATTTTAAATTATTAAACTTTAGTCTTGTTAGGGAAGCCTTCTCTCAGTCTTCGTGGGGTGATTTGACTGGATTCCTTCTAAATATAAAACAGTATGGCTAACAGGGAAACTTATACTTAAATTTATGCAATAGCAACTAACTTTAGGGTCTTTTGACTGTATAGTCGGGTTTTTAGCTATTTTTTAATAAAAGGACTTTTAAAGAGTTTATTATTTATATCTGAAAGGATCTAAGTAATTTTTATAAAATTAGAACCGACTATGAGATAAAAATAAAATACTTCATATGCCTACTAGCGGTTACGCCCTTAGAAGCCTCTAGGGGCAATTAATGTGTGAGGTCTTTTCACCCATAATAGTTTACAACCTTCCATAGACATATAAGAAGCTTCATTGTAAAGGTGAACCATATCGGTTCAGCGGTTAGCGAGATCTTTCGCTACAGACAAAAAAGGCTTACTACTTTATAAAATAGGATAAAATCAATAAAATATGTAGCTTTTGCTAACGCGTAAAAAGAACTATAACAGTTTAAATAAAACTACTCTAACTAGATATGGAAATAAAATAAAATAACAAAAGTAATTGTTGGAAAAATATTTGGCCCATAACAAATAAACTGAAACAACCCAGCTGCTCTTTAAAACAATTTCCCAAGAAGTTGATGTGGACCTTATATTTTTTTCAACACACATAATGTTATATAATGTACAACTAGTAGAAAGGAGATGAATATGACGAGGCTATCATATTTGTCCACTTGACATTAGTTCAATATAGTAAAACTAGTGTTTTAAAGGTCAAAAATAAAAAAGTTACAAATTTGATACTTACCAAAAATTGAGAGCCCAAACTACGACTACAATCAAGAACAAAAAACAGCCAAACTACTGCAAAAGGGCCTGAAAAAATAAGAAATTCAATTTTTAGATCTAATCAAAAAAGAATAAATCCAATTTTTAAAACACATAAAATTCAATCATTGATAAATAATTATGTTCAGGTCATAATGCAGGAATATGATTGCAATTTTATGGAAAACAACATTTTAAAAATATTGTTTCTTTAAAAATACATATAAAATTTAGTCTAAAAAACATCTGTTTAGTGAGAGATAAAGGAAGGACTAAATATTATATAATAAAAACGTAGCATAAGATTAATGACCTTAAAAAACGAACTTTCGAATAAAACAGTAATAAAATGACCAAATTTGTATAAAAGATAATTAATTAATGGAATGTCTTTCTATTTTTTAACTCTTCCCGATAGGAGTGGATTAATATCTAAGAGATAAAAAATATATAGACAAATAATATAATGATGTAAGAATAATTTATCGCATCGTGTTATAGACAGGTTTTCTCTTACATTAAAATGAAAATATATAAGTATAAAACCAGTTTTGTTGAACTCTAGGGGCTGAAGGTATTAATTTTTTTTTAATATTCGTGGGAAGTTGTCTGTAATACGATGCATTTCATGACTTTTAGAATGGGTGAGAGCTGGTTCAAATACAGCGGATATTAATCGGTTTCGAAGCCGAATGTCCATTGTCTATGAAAACCTCTTGGTTTAACTTGCTAAATAGTCGACGCATGAAAAGACATTAAATTATAGCTTTAAAAAACATAAACAAAATTTAGTTTACCAGTAATAGTGTGCTTATTTCTTCTTTAGTCAATTCTTTATCATTTCAAAACTAAGCACATTTTCACCATGGCAACACCCGACATAAAGCAAGATAAATCTAAAATATTCACAATGTTTATATTAAACTAAGATTTTCATATTTATCATATCACGAAGGCTCTTATTAAAATTTATCACCAATTTTTAGGGAAAATGACAAATTATAGCAACAAATGATCTAGCTTTTCTTATTACTATTTCTCACTTTAAAGTGAGCATAAAAAAGCAACTTTTAACTCGTATATTTCCTTATATTATGTTTAAAAAAAATGTTTTTAGCTTGTAGTCTAAAACCTATACAGTGTCGCCATGCAGTAAATAAGAACTACTCAAATTTTAGCGCGGCATCCATAAATTAGTGCGCTCACCAATGTAGGTAAGACGACATTAATGTTTTGGTATAAGTTTTTAAGAGCCTTCAACTTTTAATGTAGTACATAAAGATATTAATTGAAAAATAACTTAAAATCATGTCTTAAAGCCATAATATTATATAAAAAATTCGTCTGTGCCAAAAAACACAAAAAAAATTATTAAAATAGTAAACAAATAATATTCTATGATTTAAAACACCTCAAAAACAAGGCTGTATGAAACACGAGTCATTTTTAGCCTCTTGAACGTGTTATAATCGAGCTTTTCTTTTGAGGGGGGTACATGGATCGTCTTTTTCCCTTGAACCGATTCTATGAATAACTTGTAGAGTAGCTTTACTAGGGAAAAATCCAACCCATACTTTAAATTATGTATTTTTTCTAATGAAAATAAAAGACTATAAAAATATTATCAAAATTAGACAAACTAAAACAATTTAATATAATTTTTAAGTAAAAAAGCATGTATAAAGACCTATTTATTAAAATGGGGAAATAAGATTTATAAAACGAAGACCCTAAAATGTAATGTTAGAGACAATAACCCTTTTTAATAGAATGGTCATAGTACAGCTAAAAAATTATTAGCAAATATTGTCAGTACAAATTAACATTAGTAAAACAACACAAGAATCATAAAATTAGAGGTTTCGTGATAAAAAAAACTAAATTAAAAGAATGAAAATTTGTAAAAATTAAAGAAGATATTGTAAAAACATTACTAGAAAAACTAATTTGAAACCAATAGTTTAATGTATTCTTGATGTAAAATAAAATAAAATGTGATCTTACTAATTTATGAAATGAATATTGTAATTTAGTTGAGATATACACACACCATTAAATGCAAAATCTTAAAAATTAGGTCGCCAATTCCTGATAAAACATAAAAATCAACATAAAAATCAAAATCATCCTTTTTGTCTCTCTTTTTTCCTTAGGCTTCAGGCCTATAAAAGTAAACCTGGAAGAGAGAAACAGGCAGTCGTTATACGGAATTACTATATCACACTGACTCTTTTCAAAAAATTCTAAAATTTAAGGGAAGACTCCCTTCTCTTGCTTTGGAATTTTCTGGAGGGTCCTGGCGGCTCAAACTTAGGATTTTTCATTTAAAACATACCTAAAGAATAAAAAGTTTTGTTAGATAAATTCATAATACTTTGTTAAATAAATTATAGAATATCATTTTGATGTTGGTCAATTGAGATAAAATTAAGAGTAAGGCCTTCTTGGGGCCTAACAGCTTAGGCATCCGGACGGATAGTTATCTCCAAGTTTTGTTCTGAAGAGAACTCCTATAGCGCGTGTATCAGCATAAGTCGCAAGTCACTACGGGGCTAAATAGGAATAACACAGGGAGATACGGTGGTGGCTCGGCTACCAACGGTTGATTATAGCTTGCTATCTGACGGCCGATACTAACAACCGGATCCTCCCCAAGCTTCTGAAGTCCAGGAAAGTTGGAGATCGTTATCTATTCGGACAATTTAACATTTTCGGATTAGAACTCTGAATAAGTTCACGTCTTAAAGGTAGTTTTACTTTGCTAATACTCTGGAAGATTGGTTCGGAGCTAGCCTAGTGATTTTCTTACCTGACAAAGGTACCTAACAAAGAACTTCACGCCTCACGGGGATACAGGCAGCAGAACGGAATATTGTAGTCATGTTCGCATGACTCTAGTAATCACAGTAGATACTTTCAGTCCAAAAGTGTTGGCAAAGTTAGTTACCTAGGAATAAAAAATTCTTAGACTAAATAACAGTATAAAGTTATCAGTAATGTCTTAGTACCATTTTCGGAATAGGGCTTATAAACAAAAGACTATCTCTTAAGTGTATTTGGGTTTAGGATCGGTGTAAAATAATACCACCATTCTAAGGTTAGATATACTTGTCAAACAGGGATTAATGCGTCGCTGATCTGGAAAGGAGACATTGGTGAGAGATTGTAGTCCTGTGAAGTAGTGATAAAGGATTACATTTGTCCCTGGAACCCGGAGGTGACCCAATATTAACATAACTGTTCTTGTTAAAAATTGAAGGAAGGAAAATGTGCATCTAAAGTTGCTTTTCCCTGACTATAAAAAAAGTTTATCATGCCATTGATTTTAACAATTTTAAATTAAATCTAATGGTTAACAAGAATAACTATGTCCATTTTTCATAAATTGTGTGCATAATCCTTTGATAAAAATTAAATCAAATATTGTAAAAATTGAAATACCATTTGACAAAATACAATAATTTTTTCAAAATTCAAGTTTAAAAAATTTGTCGTTTGAAAACACTTTAGCGTGATCTCTTAAAACAAAAATTTTGTCATAAATTCAATTTATTACAAAATGAGAGGAGATTAAGTATTCTGAAGACAGTTTGAAGAATATGACAGACAAATATTTAATGAAAAGAGGTCTATACTATTTAGATTATACATTCCTCTACACCACTCTTAGTTCTTTTTTGTTGTAAGTAAAAAACTACAATGGGGTGTAAAAATCCGATGTATCCCTAGAAAAAAATCCTAAAATTCTATAAGAATATTTAGTGTCCTTGCTGCCTTGATACAAAACTGTCCTTGTAAATTTTAAAGGATAAATGAGGCAAAGAAGCATATAAACTTAAATATGTACCATAATGTTTGGAATGTTGAGAAGAAAAAACAGAGTTCTAGCTTTAATAGCAGCTGAGTAAATCACATTTCCCCCATAGCACTACGGACTGACGGACAGACAGAAATGCATAGTAAATTATATAGTAGCTTTGCTACCGAAAACAAAGTCTGGCACACAAATTATGTTTATGTTAGTTAATAAATAGGTTCAAATGTTTGGCTGTACCCGCCTTTCTTAACAACAAATTTGCGGCAATAATAGGCAGTGCATCATTTAAAATGCAGGTAATCTTGAATAGGAATCATTATTCAAATTATTAAGTCTTAGTATTGCAGCTTTTCTATGGCAATGGTCTGTCCGACTGTCTGGCAGAAAATCACAATTGCAAGTATACACACTAAAACAAACAAAAAACAATACAGGGATTTTCTTATAATGAATGCATAAATAAACAAAAATGTCAACACTAATAAAAATAAGCTCTAAAATCAGATTGTAGGATAAACGAACATTTACACTTTTAAAGTTTCAGAACCTAGTAAGCAAAAAATTAATTCATAATTATTAACAAAATTGTAAAAGTTTGTTGCTAAATAGAATAAATACTGGATACTGTCTAAGGACATTAAAAAAACTTACTTTTTTAGGACTTGATTATATTTAGAAATGTCAAGCTTAAAATATTGTACCTTGTTGTCCTAGGAATCATTAATTAGGTTTAAAAATATTTGCAAGTTTTAAATCATTAAAGTCATTGAATAATTGTGTATATTTGTTGTTTACAAAGATAGATAGATAGATGGATAGGATGTGTATGGTAAAGAGCCTAAACACGAGAACTTTATGTTCATATTCATGTTCTTTCATTTACTAAATATACCATAGATTAGAAAAATTATGATTTAAAGAATTTCAGTGTATTGGGTATTTAATAAGAATCTGAAAGCTGGAAAAATAACACATAAGAAAATATTTGACTACTTTTGTAGGTATTCGCCATAAATCACTGATTATGGCTGATTATTGTCATAGATTGTTTTTGTTGACACCCACTTAAACCAAAATCTATATAGGGGTAGACCCTTGTCCTATGGGTTTAGACGGTCTAGGTGGGTGAACACCATAAATTTTACCGGGGGGGGGGGGGGGAGTGAACCCCAGATATCACACATCTGTTTTAATTATTTCCAAACTATGAACATACTCCGTCTCTGATTAAACAATCCTCCCAAAAAATCTGTAGGTGTTATGTCTAAAACTCCAAAACAATGCAAATCTTTTGTAAAGATCATAAGGAGAGAACGGGGGGTGTAATTGCCCTCCCCCCTCCAGAGGTCAAATAATATACACATTCAAGCCATGTGCATTGTAATACAATATAGAGTTGTTCTAGAGTTTTCAAACTTTTAGTGATGCAGTCAATGTTATTTGTGGTTGTATTATATATTATCCTATTATAAAAGGTAGTAAGGTTTTTTCTGTCTGTCCTTTAAGATTCCGCTAACTAATAAGCCAAGTTTTTTTTATTGCTTAGAATTTTTTCTTGTTTTGGGTCCGTAACCATTCGTTCTATACATAAATATCCCTACCACTAGCCTCTAGGAGAGGGCATGAGTTGTCAGCAATTTACGTTATCTTTAGCGTCAGACAAAAACAACTTTAATAACATTAAAAATATAGCGTTACATAGAAAATTGGGACTTTAAATTATAATAGTGTTGTTTTTATGGTTTCAGAATGTCTATTAAATTTTATATTTCTACATAGATCATTTTATTTAAAGCTAAAACATCGACTTAAAACCATGAAATTATATGTAAACAGAATAGCTTTAACTTAACATTTTATGAATGAAAGGATTAGTCTTCAGTAATTTGTCTATTATGATAACTTAACTATACTATCTATTCTTCCCTTTCATAATTTTTCACTCAATTATCTGCCCATTATTTTGGGTTCTTCCCAGGGATATTATGGGATAAGACAATGGACAGTTAATTTATATGCAACCTCAATTACTCCTCATTGGTTAAAAAGTTTGGATACTGCTGCCTAGGAATCAAAATTAATAAAAAGTACCCATTTTTTTAAGACAACGTCAAAGCTTTTGTGGTTATAAAACTTTGGATACTCTAATATTCTAATCCCACACTCTCTCACTCTTCCTCCCAAATATTATAAACTAATTTAAATATTCATGGAAAAGGTCGTAAAAAATGTGTCTCAATAATTGGGGTAATATGAATTTTTTTGCTATTGTCATATACCTCAATGTAATGTGAATTAAGGACTAGCTTTGCTCCAATTGTATTTGTAACAAAACAGACAGCTAAAAATAGGGTAATGGCAAAAGGGATAGCTGTCATAATATTGCAAGCTGCTGCTTTAATCATAATATGCTAAGCTAGATAACTTTAGTTGGATTTTAGACTTGGCATTGTTGAGTCGCCCCTTAGTAGCTTTGGTTTGAGTCCTTAGGTGTGGACCCCAGAGTTACATTTTATCCAACCAGGATTCATATAAATATATACTCTGTATCCAGTTAATATTATTGCCTTTACTTATTGTTAACAATAAAGTAATCTTGTGTTAAATAAAGTGAAGTTTATCTCTGGTAAAGTAGCGGGCCTTCTCTATAATTAAGGTTTATTTGTCCTACGTCTATAATACATCAATCTTTAATTATTCTCAGTGTCAAAAACATAAATTTAAGGAAATAAGCTTATAACCATTTAATTAATATTAAGGGAAGCTTTTAAAGAAATATTCACTGCATGTTTTTTACTGTTTTTAATATCAAATTGTTGTTTTGGATATGGCCATGTTGTAAATTATAAAAAGTGATAACTTTACAATATAATAAAATTGAGGATATTCCATGACAAATAATTAGATATAATTATACAGGATAATTTAACTTCTGACGCTAGTGGATTTATCCCTATCCACATGGTACCAGAGTAATAAACTGTAAAAACGATACACGCATTTTGAAAAATATTTTGACAAAAAAAATTAAATGACAAAAAAGAGCAAAAGGATTAGTGACATAAAAGGCAAAAGTTTGCATTTAAGGGAGGTTAATTTTAGTCTTTACAACATGACTAAGTTTACTTTTTTATGCCTTTAACATTGTCAAATGGGTTTTCTGAGAAATCAACCAAAAATATTTTTTAAAAACAGGAACAATTAAATCCATAAGAAGTATGGCAATAAAAAGACTTGAATGATTTTAAAAAGCACAACGGCTGCCTTGTTGTGATAATGAACCGGCAGTCGGCCACCTATTTTACTAAAAGACGATATTTGACCCACATTTTTATTTCAGGTAAGGTATGATTTATTGGTAGATGAGTTCAAGAAGGGGTTTCTCCCGCCCCCCCCCCCCACCCCTTTTCCGAGAAACCTGATTTTAACACAGGGAGGGAGGGGACATTGAACTGTAAATTTCTTTGGTACCCAAAGTTTTATAAACACGCCTATCATTAGTTGCTTATCACTTTTATCATTTGTTGGTTTAAACTGGCATTCTCAAAATTTGACACCAATAGTTTTTATTTACAGAAAGGGTATTTTTGTTTATCATAATTGTGGCTATACATCAATTTATTGTACATAGTTTTATACTTTGATTGTAAACTTCTTCAAATAAATAGAATCGGAGTAAATCCCATTTCCCCATTCACGTGAAGACGGACAGACAGACGGACGGATAAACGGACAAAGGGACAGATGGACAATGTGAGGCACAGAGCAACTTCTCATCTAAAAACTACATAGTGTACAATTCTTTTCTTCATGTTCAACACAATCGAAGAAAATAGACAGGAGGATAGATAGATAGATGAATGAAATGGCAAAAAATAAAAGTGCAATTTTTTGCAAGGTTGTTTTAGCATGTCCATGCGAAAAATCAAAACGAAGAAGTCTGTTTAAGTTAAATTGATTTATTGACACCTGCGAAAAAATATTTTTTACTGTAAAACACTTTATAGTATTTTTTTATATAAAATGTTGTATTCTTGTTTTGGCTCGACTTATGAATATGATTGTTGTTTATTTGTGAATTTACACACCTCTTAAAATTATGTGCTTCGCGCAATTTTCTTTTATAATCTTGGGGACGCGTCTGATTTTGCAACTTTTACATGTAACCATTTCTAAATGTTTATTTGTGTATTGTTGTTGAAGTAAAATAAAATGCAATCCTTGCTTTGTTTATTAAAAAAAGAATTTTGCACCTTTTTGTATTCTTGCAAGTAGCGAAGGTACTTCTAAAATAAGATTATTGAATTGGATTAGAAAAACTATATTTAGAGAATGGTCTGAGATTCTTTTATTTTATTGTTCTTTTATTTATAAAATATTGTTCGCTTGTTACGTTTCCTAATGATATATTTATCCTTGCTCTATTTAAGGAGAATTGTTACAAAAAATGCATTCTATTATTTTTATTTTATGGGAAAAATACATTTGGAACAAATGCCATTAAAATGTGGTTTTATGATATGTCATAATACTCATAATACAATGATAATACTAATGGCTGGGCCCCTAGCTTCTTATAGTTCTACATTGGTATGAGGGTAGAAAATAGTTCAAAACCTAAAAAAAAATAAAGAGCTAAGTACAATTCTAGGACCTATCTTAAGCATCCCTAAAATGGAGAACTCAATCGGTTAATTTGCAAGCGATATTTTAACGGACAAACCAAAATAAGCGTTCTATTTTATATAATAGGATAACTTTAAGAAAAGAAGATTAATTAAGCTAGTGTTCGATATACCAGCTATAATTTCATTTACTGATATTTACAAATTTTATCTATAACACACTTTATTCTTCCAGCTTTCCATAATTATTAGGTATAAATGTGAATTTCTATAACATAGTCTTTGGTAAATTAAATTGGACGATTTTCTGATCTCTTAGAACCTAAATTATTTTTTTTAATAGCATAAAACTTTTTTACTTGTTTTCTGAGGCATTCCTACAATGGATTTAATTATTCTTGAATTTTTTTTTTAAATTAAGAAATTTTTTAATGCCCTATGCCTAGAACTTTGGACGTGTCTTACATTTTTGTCCTTAACAATGTTTTGACAAACCAAAATTAAAAGTAACCCACACACTTACATATATATAAATAGAGGTAAATTAGAAGTCCTTTTTAGGTTTTGGAAGGGGGCATCAAAAGAACAACTCGAATTCAATCAGTCAAGCCATTTAAGAGATATTTTGATTTAGACTCACAGATGGGTAAAAATATAATATTTTAATATATTCGCTTCGAAACTGATATGGATAAGAACCGGTTCTAATACATACTGAAAAATTATGTCTAGTATAATCCAATCGAACCAGTTTAAATTTTTTCTTTAAACAAAAACTTGTTACTGGCGGACAGACAGACATCGTTCTACTTTATACTATGAGATATATGCTTTAAAAAGTAAAATTTAGGTATACCTGTTTCCTAACATTGTGTTATCTTATTTCATTCTAAACTAATTTTGTGTCTAATATATATTAATCCTATATAATCCACCTTGCACTTGTAATGCTAAAACCAAAGAATAATAAAGAACTAAAAATATATAAGTATTAATGAAAAATATAAAGAAAGAAATATACATTTTTGGCATAAATAACCTAATCTCAAGGACGTCCAAGCTTTTTTGGGGGGGAGGGGGGGGGAATTAAAAATTAAAGTTTTTTTTGGAAAAGGGAGGGAGGGTTATTACACCCCTCCCCTCTTGGACATCCCTGCGTAATCTAATGGTACTTTTTTGTTCTTTTTTACTTTACACTTGTTCTACTTATGGACAAAATTTTACTTGTTAACTAACAGCTGGGGTATATCAAACTACCTGTCTCTCTATCTATATTAAACTATGGGTGACACCCAAACACACCTCCCCTCCCCCCATGACAGAATTTATAAATTGAAAAGAAATGATGACTATTTGTTCTACTAAGGTCAACACAAAGAGAATACAGGGATAGAACAATGGCAGACAAATCAAAATCCCCAAATCCAATGTAAAGAATAAAATTTTGGAAGCGTAGCTACTTCATAGCTTGGATATGACCGTGTGCTCATCCGTTAAATACAACTAATTTTTACAAACTTCTCTTGAAAGAATAATGTAAACCAATAACTGTTCTTTTTTATCCAAAATAATTATACTTGTAAATGCTTTGCGTATTTTAGACACATTTGTATTTAATCTCTCTTAGTATCAAAAAGTTATCTATGATTGGGGTTAAAAAAAATTTATCTCCCATTGACCCCTTCATCCGTGTAAGTGAATAGAGAAACCTTTTTAGGCTAACAAGTGTTCTGCTCACCTTGCACAGATTCTGCAATAAAACCCGCAAATAAACCTGTTTCTGCACTAAAAATTATTAATAAAATAATAGTAGGAGGATGTTTGTATGTCCGAATATTAGGATCTCGTTAACTGCAGAACCAATATAGATTACCTTTACAGTGAAACAGAAATGCATTATTACTTTTTTGTGGATACATCCACCCTCCAAGGAGAATGCTCTCCGAAAAGAAACTAAAATTGAAATTGGAGTGTCGATTACCCCCTTTTCCCTACATAGATCCTAATCTACATATATATTAACATTACCTAAAGTAAGTTTAGTAATAATATAGTTCTGTAAAAAAAGGCAACTAAGAAAAATCAAGAGGTACAGAACTACTTTTATCCTTTTAATGGAAAAAAGAACAGTAAACTGTAGTTGAGAAATAGCGTAACCAATCTTATTCAATAGTCAGTAAATTTTTTTTAAAAATCTTGTTATATCAATTCAAAGGTTAAAACTAAGAAATTGTAGAGTAAATGTGAATTTGGAAAAATTTAAACTCCTTGCACTATTGCAAAAACATAGTTCATGAAAACCCAAACATATTTTCTCATTGTTCATGTATTAAATTTTTAGACGCGATTCGCAGAGATTTTAAGAGATAAGACAATGGCAATTAAAAAGATTAAAATTAAATTTACGGTTTGTGTAGATTAAACAACCAGAAAATCACGATCTATTAAAAGTATTCTGAGAGCTCCTGTCCTTCAACTCTCAATTACTTCACTTAACCAAACCTATATTAATTATGACAAATACGTTTGAATTATGGATGAAATGTGAGATTTCCGGGCTATTTACAATTAAAGGGATAATGCTTGGATGTAAATTTCCAATGAAAACATTTATAGATCCAATACCGATTAAAGGGGTAGTTTCACGAAATGCATTTGAACTTAATTTAGTGAACCGCATATTTTTTGCTAGTTAATGGGCTAAACTATATTAATATGGCATATATTTGAAAGAATTTCAATTTTTTACCGCGTAGTTTTGAAAATGTCAAGACTTGAAAATCGTCTTTTTGTGATATGTGCAATTTAAAAAGACGATTTTCAAGTCTTGATATTTTAAAAACTACGTAGTAGAAAATTGAATTTTTTTCAAATATGTGCCATACAAATGTAGTTTAACCAATTAACCAGGAAAAAATATGGGGTTCACTAAATTAGGTTCAAATGCCTTTCGTGAAACTGTCCCTTTTAGATTTTATCTTTATCAATGGGTTATAAAAACACATAAAAGCTTTCCCACATAGCTATTTAGGTGATTTTCCTGTAGATGCCTGTTGAGCAATTACCCCCCCTGACTTACCTTAATTTTAAATAAATAAAAATTAGAGGAGGGGGGGGGGGGTTATGACCTGACCCCTGCGGCACCCTAACCATCCATAAAACAACCTAAACAAACAAAGTAATACACAAACAAACGAAAAACTAACCCTCCACTTTATATTCTATTTAAAATTTATCAAAAAAATTAATAAAGGGTTCTGGGCTCAACAAGGCACTTTAAGGGAAAACGAAACGATTTAAAGTTTATAGCTATTCTATGACAGTGGAGTGTTCGTACGTTTGTCCGTATATAAACTTATATTACGAAATATAGTGAATATTTTAGTTCCCAATAAACTTAAAACATGAACAAAACAACACTATCCGTTTGCACGGTTTTCTCTTTCCCCCATCTAAAACACTTTTAGTTTGCTATTGCTGCGCTATTTATAAACAAATTGTCCATGTTTATAGAAATGTGTATATTTCAGGGAGTGAGGTTTACATTAGATTGTAAATTACAGTAGTTCCCAAAGTTTCATAGGCTCTCTCATTCGATGGCTTGAAAACTTTGGGTACTTACTTCAACTGAATCTTGATTGATTGGTTCAAACAAGCAGTGTTAAAATTCACAAATAATTATTTGATATATTCACACAAACAATAAATGAGTCAAATCTATTTAAAACCACTTATTTTTTGCCCTCTAGTGTTAATGATATCTATAGATTTTAACGTTTTATCAATCGGTATCGTATCTTTAAAAGCAAAGCTTTACATTTTTAGAGCAAAGCTTTTATATATTTTGGGTCGCTTGTTCCGTCCGTCTGCCACGGACAGCTCCTATCTAGGTATGAAGATTACTGTAACAATTAGGTTCAACGTAGCAAATCTATTATTATTACCAGAAAGTCAATAGGCTCATATAAAAATAATGATGAAAAGAAATGTAATAGCGAAGCATCTCTATAATCAAGGATTTATAAATAAGTATGTCCGTAATTAATTCATTAATTGAGGACAGATTTTTTATGTAGACTTCAAGATCTTGTTGAATGATATTTTGAACACAGTAATAGTGTCTGACTGATTATGACGTAACAAAAAAAATTAGCCAATGAGAGGCCACTATAAATTTTACCATTGGTCAATAACGGCCTCTCATTGGCTATTTTTTTTTTGTTACGTCATAATCAGTCAGACACTATTACTGTGTTCGATATTTTATATTATAGTTTTCAATGTTTGTTTGACTTTGATTTGCCGAGCTCCGCTTTTATGGATGCCTTCATCCTTGTTTTTAGCATGCAATGCTAGACTCCCCTTTAATATAGAATAGATCTATCTAATATACTTACAAAATAAGATATAACAAGCAAAGATACAATAAAACAGATACAAAAATATCACAAGAGTCATTTTAATATTTCAAACAGCTTTTGTCGAGTTAATATCATAATTCTTATGTTAATATTCGTGGAAAATTTTATGTAAAACATGATTTTTCATATTAGCTAAGAACCGGTTCTAATCCAGTGGATATTAATTAGTTTCGAAGCTATACTGGAAAAACATTTACTATTAGGATTCTAAAACATTGAAATAATGTATAGTACTAAAAAATATAAGCTCTTCAGAACAGACTTTCTATGTATTTCAATTGTATGTCCACAAAATAGTGCAAGGTCTAACAGGGAATTGAGTCAGGGGTTAAAATGCCTCCAAAATCACGTTCCATATTTTTTATTGCGACCTTTTAGAACCCTAGAATACCAGGGAGGAAGGGTACAAACAATGACAGGAAAAGAATATTGCATCCCCCCTCAAAAAAAAAAAAATACCTTTAATAGAACGCTGACTTTTACTCATTTGAGAAAGTTTATTTATCGTCTATAGTCCCATCCCTTTATACCTGTACAACACTATATTAAAACTAGCGCATTTATACAACTCTGCTCTATAAATTATGCCGACCGTTCGTCCGTCTGTCCTAGTTTACATGCATCCCAATACTGGAAGGTAGTTTTTGACATGCTTTGTCAATTGTATATGACAAATAAATCCTATGTAATAAAAGTGGTCACGGCTGACATAACATTGACATTTAAACTTAGTTGATTGATTGCTTGCTAAGACCTCTACATTTAGGAATACGCGATGCGTCTTTCAACCTTCCCTGTAAAATTGTTGCATTTCAACGATATGCAATTTCAAGAGTTTAATTCGACTAAATGACTTTAACAAAAATAGTCATTGCTGACCAAACATCGACATGCTTTTTTCAAATATTTGTATCACACTATTTAAGTTGACTAGATAATATGATAAAAAAAAATCTGGGTAAGGTGGACATAATATCATCAATTCGATATTCTATTATTTGTATATTTATGTTGACATAATAATGATACAATTTTTTGACAGGGTTACTTTATAAACTCCTAAATTAACCATCTAATGGTATTATCACAATTACATTATTATTATTATTATAATTGACATGTTATCCAATTTTAAAATTACTCATTCTTGTTTTACAATTGTTTGTGTGTGTAAGTGAATTATGCAAAAATATAATTATGAGTTTTAATGCTTTAAATGTTATAATTCTTCGTTTAACTAAAATTAGCGGCTTCTATCTCAACCTTTAGGGGAATTTGTTTATTTAGGGCAAAATAAAGCTTTTTATCTGCCTTTTAAATGCAAATCTTAAATAATTTGACTGATAAACATATAGCTTAGGTACCCAATTGACCTTTTTCTATGTATTTGTCTTAAGATCTAAACTGAAAATAATAATTTTGTTTAAACATTGCACAATTGCATCTGATAATATTAGAAATAAAAAAAAAATAAAATGAAAAAAATAATTATCAAATGCTTAATAAGTAATAAAAATTAGTACAAAAATACCTGAATTTTTTCTAAAAGGAATACTGAACAGATTGATTTCAATATCAGATAAAAAATGCCACTGAATTACTTAACCTTTCTAACATAATCCCATCTAACCCTTGGATGGATAAAGAATAAAGATAGGGTTTTAAATTCAATAATCCTATGGACAAGGGAAAAGATGTAATTTGAAAAAATAACAAATTTATGGGAAATTAAATTCTTTGCTTGCTCTGGTATTAATTCATTCTTGTTAGCAGAGCAGCTACTCTTTGACAACTTTAAAGTGTCCGTCACTAATAACGTTCTCTAAGTAAACTAGTTAATTGGTGGATTAAAAAATACAATTTGTAATTTTATGGAAGGGGAGGTTAAAACAGTAAAATTACCCTATATCCCACCTTAATATCAAGTAGCTCCCAATTGAAATTTAACACATAGTATGTAGTACTTAAAGAAAATGTTATTTTATCATACATTGTTTTATCTCTTTACCTCTGCTAATAAAATCGTATCCGCAGACAGATACCGTTCTATAATTCTATAAACATCTTCAGTGTTTCAACAAAGTAACAAATATAATATTGTTTGGTCAAGGTGATTGTTATAAGATTCACTTACTGACAGACCAATTCACGAACATAATTTTAAAATAGCCTCTGCAAAAGCCAGACTTTTAGAGTGAGTCTCAAGTCACTATCAGACCATAATGTTTTTATTGCACGACCGTTGCCTTGTTTTAACGTCTTTAGTTATGTCGCAATTTGTATAGAGATTCGAACCCACCACCTTCCCGACAACAAGCGGATGCATAAGCTACGTTGTACGCTACAGCCGTGATTGTCCATAAATATCTCGTAAACATTTATACTGATAATTCTATGGAATCAATCAATGATGTTTTACATTGTTTTGAAGGGATTTGACCACTCTTACTTTGATATAGGAAAAACAGAGAAATTCATAAGCCAACAATCCTTTTGAATTTACTTTTATTCTTACAAATTTAGTATTTTCAATTTGATGATTTTTAACAGTTTTACAAGAACTTCTGTTGCCGGATTTATTGAGCCACAAAGAACTGAGTAATTGGGATATATTCAATGGAAACCAGGGATCTCAAGGGATAAGATAATGGACGGTAAATCTATAAACAACTCTAGTTTTGATAAACAAAATTATCCCCTTTGTAGATTAAATTTCTTGATGCCAAAGTTTGAACACTATTTTTCAAGATTCAATAATAACATGAGCCAACGAATTGCAGAACGAGTTTCAAAACTTTGGGGGCATAATAATTTATAGTACATTGTCCATCCCTTCATTTTTTTAGGTTTTTATTTATTCCATAGGTATCTTGTCAATGACATTTCAATGTAAAAACAATGACGATAATCATCAATAGTAGCTATTTCCTTTCCAATATTGTTATCTCAGAGGTCAAAGGGATATTTGCTGCTGTATTTTATAAAGAAGATTATATAAACAAATTCGAAAAAAATACTCTTATCCTTTTAGGTAAGACACCAAAGAAGACTAATATGGGTAATACTGTAAAGCTGTTACGCGAATAAAAAGATAACTTTTTTGACCTTCGAATGGTTTTGTAAAGTTTATAGGATCATTTTTTAATATCATTTTAATGCCAATATGTTAATCATTTAAGAAATCCAAATGACTTGTTTAAAATAGTTTGGTCGATACTAACAAGCCCGGATTTGCAACAGACGGAAAGACATTCTATACATGTAGAAAAGCTTTAGTTTAAAAACTAGGCATATTAAGATATCTATTCCTCTCAAATGCCCTAAATTATTGGATTAAATAACCCAAAACCTAATCTGTTAAAATATGCTGAAAGATAAAGTAACAAGTACAATTGTATACAAAAGAAGCGCAGCAATAATAAATAGATATACGCCTAGAGGCCTCATTTAGCAATGTAAAGAGATAATTGTTAATATAACTTATGTAAATTTAATTTTAAGGAACCAATAAGAAGTTTCCCTAAAAATGAGAGCCTCAACGGTCGAGAAAGATCTTTCGGTACAGACAGACACTTAGACAGAAAACATAAAGACATATGGATAACATGAAAATGACAAGAACAGAATAATAAAATTTGTTAATAAACAAATCATATGTATATCATCTGATGTCTATGACATACCCTAGTTAAAGAGAAGCTGCGCTACTAAAATACTTAATAGAATTAGGGAATGTAACCTTCAAATAACTCGCTCATACGGATAAATTTATTCTAAGCATTTTTAACAAGTTTTTTAAGCAACTAAAAACTTCCCCAAAACAGTTGACCACGTATTCTTATAAAAGTCGAATAATTATTGCCAGGATTGAACAGCTCTTTTATCTACCAAGTCTATCTTAAGAGTGTTTTATTTCCGTTTCTAAGGACAATATATTTAATCATTGAAGATAAATTTATTCTTCACGTAAAAATATAATTGGTTTTATTCCTCGGAAAATGAGTTGAATTTGGATAAGCGAAGAAATAGTTGTTAATCGCGTCGTATTATAGACAATTTTTATCCTGCGGATATTACTAATAATAATCAGATTGAAAGACGTGATGAAACAAAACTAAAATTTAACTTTGTTATTTGTTAAAACAAAATACAGGATTAGAACCCAGGGATCTAAAGGGATAAGACAATTGCCGATAATAAATTGATCTACATCCCAAATGATGATTCACAAAATTACCCCGTTTACAATTCAAGATGGAAATATTTGGACACTCTACTTAATGAAACAGCCAATCAGAATTTAATGATAGTCACCCAAGTTGTTGAGACTTCGAATTGGAAAACGTTATTGAAAAACTTTGGGAACTAGTAAAATAAACAGCCAAATGACCCCTCCTTTCCTGATTAGAAGATATTAAAATATGTCACTTACATATTACAAAAGGATATTATATTTTTATCCATTTTAAAATTCAATGAGACATTTCCTTACATTTTTAGGGTACACTGAAATTTATTCTAAAATTTAATCTTTAAAATAAAGAAATATGATAATAACAAAAAAATAAATGTGGGGGGCGAAGCCAATAGTAGATGTAAACTTTTAGATTTATTCATACCAATATTTTGTACTAGCGGCTACGCCCCTAGAGGCCTCTAGTGGCACTTTAAATGTTTTTGTTTGTTAAAGTCTCTACGATAATTCTTTACGTACGTTACCTCTTTATTTTACGTTGAAGTCTCCCGTATTTTTAAAAAAATTCGATTTTTTTGTGATTTCTCTTGGCAGGGTGGTGGTACCCTCCCCCAAAATAGTTATAAACCTTCCCGGGAACCATGAGAATCTACCCTGTTAAGAAGAACCCAATCGGTTCAGCGGTTAGCGAGATCCTTCGGTACAGACACACAATCAAACAATTATAAGGATTGATAATATTTAAATTTACATATCATTAAATCAGGGGCGTCCAAGCTTTTTTTTTGGGGGGGGGGGGCGGTAAAATGTCGCGCGAAGCGCGCCGCAAATATTTTTTACCCTCCCCAAAATTTTTACACCAGGGGTAAAATTTGCTTGGGGGGGGGGGGTAATTACCCCCCTGAAATCTGTTGGCAGGGGTAAATTTTGTGTACCCCCCCCCCCCCCGGGGGGTAATTTAAATTTTATTAAATATTTAGTATTAAAAATGCGCCCGAATTTTTGGGGGGTAATACCCCCTCTTAAATGGTTGTGGGGGTGCCTATGGCACCCCCGGGGTAGGGGTAAATTTTAGTTGGGGGAGGGAGGGTTGATCTCCACTTTATCCCCCCCTTGCATTAAATTATCTTGCCTAGACATAATTCTTTTCATTGCTGTATAACAGTCTAATGTTGTATTAGTTTTCAAGAATGCTTATTCTAGGTCTTAGTATGTAATAGTTCCAAACTTGGTGACATGTCGCGTTTTTAAAGGAAAGGAATTCTAGTTACATTCCTTTAATTGCTAATGGAGCACATATAACCTCACCATCACCTCCCACCCAAACAGTTAGTCTTTTTTATCCGGTGCATGGAGGTCACCGTAAAATGATTCTGGGGTCGATAATCTTCCAAAACATTGATGAACTTTAGAGGCTTTTAGCTGTCAAACGGCTGAATGTACATGTTAGGTCCTTTAAAGAATCTGGAAAAGCTAAGATGTAATAATGCATTGGGAAAGCTTAACTAAAGAAAAAACGCCTAAAATAAGTCTTTTTCAGTTTAGTAAAGCTTAATGTAACCTTTAAAGGCTAAAAAAATAATAAGAAAGTTGGGATGATAGAAGGGGAGTTGGTAATTATTGTCGGCTTGAGAGATTTTGCCAGAATCGTTGTTAAATACATTTTTTTGCCATAATTAATATTGAAAAGCCAGACTTTGGTTATGTAGACACATTTTTTGTAGCAAAGCTACCTTCCTTACTGGTCTGAGTGATAGTATATCAGAATTGAAATAAATGATGTGTACTTTTTCAATTAGCATCCTCTTTCTTAATTTCAGAACAAGATAAAATCATATGACAACAATTTTAGAAGGGCCCCTACCCTTTAATTGAAGTCTGTACGTCTGCCTGGCTGAATCTCACATTGAAATTAATTAGAACTTTTTACGTCTGTTGGGTGTTTAAAGCATAATATACCTTCAAAATAATTACATAACAAAACATTTATTCCCAGTAGAAAAATCTATGAATTTATATTGGCTATAATGTTTTTAATATTAGGGTTATATAAGAAATTTAAAGAACACCAAACTGTTAAGCTTTCAAATTTTATCAGCATATTATTTGCTATTGCTAGAATATTTATGATCTTAATTGTCCTTATTAATTTTTTGTGTAAAAGAACTTTTTTGTTTCAAAAGCAGCTAAACTGACCCTAATTTTCTATTATGCTGCACTACTTATAGACATAATGATCCTTGTTCTCCCATATGTAAGTGGTTATAAAAGATCTTTATCTAAATTTGTTAATGTTGCTAAAGGAGCTAAAATGAGCTTACTGTGTACTTCCACTTTTTTTTGGTTCCGAACATATCAAACCTTATACAAGTGTTTTTGAAAAGCTACTAAAATATAGGACTTAGCAAATTATTTTAATAGGCGTTTAATCGCAGTTTTATATTGGTAAACTGTGATTGTAGTTTCACTTAAATTAGTTTAAGTAGTTTCTTAATAAAGACAAATAAACCACTAAATATAATATATTCTTAGAATAGAACACTAAATGATTTATCCAAATTTGTATGTGTTTAATCTAGCCTTTAGTATTTTGTAATATATTAGGAGAACGAAGGGGTGTAGATTGTTTTAATAGCATTGTACCTTAGATTTTTGTATGTCTTTCTTCGTTTGGAAAATTTAGAAAGAATTGTAAATCAATCAAAAAACAAAGGCTACTTGAAATTTCTTAAAGTGTACTGGTTTGAGTTTGAAGTATATACATTTGTTATTTTGTAGGAAAACTCCTATCCCAAAACTCGAAAAGGTCATCCTATATGTAGAATTCATATATTCATAGACTAGGGTTTTACTTTTCATGAATTTAGGAATGGAACAATTGACAATTTATTAAACTTTCCACAATTTCTAGTGTTAGATAGATATTGTAAAAGATATTGTTTCAAGCTTTATCAGGACAGATTACTAATTAACCCTTACAGATCGGGCCCCAATTCCCACCTTATCAGATCGGGGGGGGGGGGGGCATCTATCTCGGCTCCTGTTACAGATAAAGACGTAATTTTTCTGGTGGTTCATGTGTATTTTTAGAGAAAATTACTTTTTCTAGTCATAGCGGTCAGATTGCTCCTTAGCCGCTTTTTTAGCGGCCAGCCGCTAAATTTTAAAAGAGCTGTAAAGCGGCCAATTTTGCAGCTAGGATGACCAAATTTTAGGACGAACTTTTATTTTTCAAAACAAAAAAATTACTTTTTCTGACCATCGCCGAAAAACGGCAAATAACGGAAACCGCCATTTTCGGCGGTTACGGCGATAAAACGGCGGTTGGCGGCGCCAATTTATATTTTTATCTGTTTATTGTTGCTCAAGGATTTATCAAAAAAATGTATAGGTCTCTAACTGTAATAGAAGCCACGATATTCATGATATATGTCTGTAGTAAAAGCCGGACAAAAAAAGTCGGTCAGGGAGCGTTCAAACGGTCATAACACCACTTTTCTCAGAAGGTCATTGATATCTAAGTATTCACCAAAAAATTTTTAGGTTTCTACCTTATACACAAAAGTCATAATGTAGAAATTAAGATTTATTTAGAATTTTTTCTAATTTTGGTGCTACCCAACTGATTTTGACCGGACACCACGACCGACACAGACCAGATATCCTAATAAAATCAACTCTTGCCGACGTATAATTTCTAAACTTAAAAAGTCATGAAGTCACAGCTCTTCATCTTACCTACAAAAAAAATGAGATTGAAAAAACTAGAGGGGGGGGGGGGGGGCTCTTGGAGCTACCCCCCCCCCTTCCCCCCCACCCCGAGCTGTAAGGGTTAATATTATGCTATTATCAAAATTCTGATTTTGGTTGAAGGGAAAAACACTTCTCACATGGAAGGTACTTTAATGTTACATATGCTTGCTTTTTAGATTACTCTATACCCTATGGGCATTTGAAGAAAGGTCCTTTTAACAGTGATATTAATATTATAAGTAACGTAGCAATGAAAGTTTACATAATAAATGCCCGTTATTGTTACAAACATATGCTTAGACAGTTAAATACATTTGTAAGGATAGGTAAGATTTATAATATTAGTTATTACAGAATAACACCTTTGGGGAATGTTCATACTATCAGGCATCCGAACTTTACTAAACCTACCACCCGCGGAATTAGCAAACTAATAGAGCATCAGCTTTCTCGGGTTTGGACCATAACACGTCATATTAGAGACGTTAATATATCTTGGTGAGTAAAAAGGCGAAGCTCATTACCGTTCAAAACTAGGACTCTGACAAAGTTAGTCCAATTTAATTTTTTTTATAAAACATTAGTGTTTTGGGGGGGGGGGGGTTGAGTGGTACTGTACTTGTTTTTGGAGGGATCTAACCTGTTGATATTTTCTTGGCACCAATTATGAAAATTTAATTTATTTATGAGTTTGTGTATTATTAAGTTTTATATTAAAGGTTATTATGTCAGAATAGGCTTTAAATTAGATTAGCACGATATTGTACCAAAAAATCAATGTTTAATAATATTAAAATAAAATAATAATTAAAATCGATGAAAAAGCTACGCTTCAAATATTAAAGGTAAAAAAGCACATAAAGAGACATATTATTTTTACTGCATTTTGGTCTTTAAAAGGTTAATTTGACTATCTTGCTATATAATTGTAACTTATGCCTAAGACTTATTTTCGTTGCCCGTTCAAAATTATTTAATCAAATGTAGAGAAAACAAAACTTGATTTTAAAAAGCTAATTGATGTTTAAATTACATTAATTGAATTGGCAAAAACATATAACTTCAAATATTAATGTATATTTTTAATGATAAGTCAAAAATTATCATTAAAGAGAAATATTTTCAAACTGTGTTAATATGTGATGTAGTTTATATTATATATGCTAATATGTTTATATGGTTAGGTGCGCATCGTATGGTTATGATTTCCCTTGTTTTAAAATTACCCAAAAATCTTGTAAAAAATCGAACAGTTCATTTATATTACATAATTTTTGGTGACTTAATTACAGAGGGAGGGATAGATAAGCAGGAATTCTAAATAGTTCAGCTACCATACCATAACTAGTGCGTGGCTATATGTCGCCGTCAGTCTGTATAAGAGTCTAAATTGATTGACTTAAGAATATCAGAAAATGCCTACAACTTTTTTGTTATTAAAGCATAAAGCTTCAAATTTGGGGACTTGGGTCTACTTGTGGAAGCCTTTCAGCAGTTAGATCGGTGTATTTTTTGCAGGCATTCTTTAAGCAACCTACAAAAAGAATACAAGAATAAAAATCACTAAAACATATATCTCAACTCAATTACAAACCCGTTACCCGCTTAAAGAAATAATTTAAATAAACTACGTCAAAAATTATACTAATTTTAAAGTAAGAAAGCTATTCTACAAGTATATTTTTCTGTTATTAATGTGATCGAAGAAGTATCTCGTTTGGTAAAATAATACAAGCATGAACAAGTTAAAATATGTCCAGTAGTAGTGCAGTCATATCAACCAACATAATATATATTTTGCATGTTATATAATCAAATCACTAAAGACAATAGTGATATTTGGAAAAGCTACACAAACTTCACATGGTTTTAGCCTGTTTTCTTCCACAGAATACAGAACCCTTAGATACTGTAATTTTAATCTAATTCATTATTTTCCTTGAAAAGACCCATTTCTGATAATTTTAGATAATTTGTTAGTAAATAAAGCCCTATAATTAAACATAATGACCTTTTAGATATAACCTAGTTTTAATAGCTGCACGGTTACCCATTAAACTGTTATTAAAAGCGAATCTTTTCTATAATTATGGTCGGTCCGTCCGTCCGTAACGGATAGCCTTTTTCGTTAATTTAGGCATGCTAGAATTGTCCTATTGATTTCAAATTTTGCATGGTGATTCCTTTAATAGTTATAGGTATGATTTAGAAAGTGTAGCAACTCTATAATCATCACCAAAATGTCCGTACGTCCATTTTAAACATGTTGATTTTTTTACTTTTTGAACAACAAATTTTTATGTGATCTAATCATCCGATTGGTCTGATTTTTAGTATATCGATTCTTGGGACAACAAAGTATAATGTAATAAGCGAAGCAACTCTATAATCAAGTCCTAAGAATGTAAGTATGTCCATAAGCATTATCCTAAATCAAGCAGTTTTTCAACAAATTTACTTACAACTTTGCTTTGACTCTTATACAATTATATTATGATTATTCAGTTCTGACACTATACAAGTGTTAATGTCCGTTTTTCTACCGTTTCAGTTCTTCGCTTTTATGGATGTTGTCATACTTGTTTGGTCAAAATTAAGTTTTCAAATCTATCTTTTAGTTCAGAATCATTCCTAAATTTTATTTGTGAAGAGTTAAAAGCTAAATGTATCTTCCCGTTCCTTGTTTTTGAGAGGCCCCCCAAAACTTGAAGCACGTCACACTGTGATCTTAGATATTAATACATTTAATTTACAAATTTGATAATTATAAAACTAAGTTATTTAAGAATTTATGATTTTTGGTAAGTATTAATAGCAGCTATCTATGACTGCCATTTCGATAGCTGATTCCATCAGCTGCGATCAGCAGCTTATTTTACGATTGGATAGTTGGACGCCATAGAGAAAAAAATAAAAGAGAGGAATCGAAGCAACTAGAAGACGAAAATAGGCAGTGGGCCTAGAGGCCTACTCAGCGCTGTTGCCACGCTAAAATTTATTGCTATTCCACTACTTTTCAAATGGGAGGATTGAAAATTATTAAAAAAAATATTTTTTTACTTTTTACTATTTCCATATTTAGGGCAAGAATATTAGATTAGATATTTTCGTTTTAATGTTTTAATTAAAAATTACATAGAATTTTATTTGTATTTAAAAAAATTTGTTCATGAAAGATGAATCCTTCTATTTCTAAAAAGGGGGAAATTTTTTTCATAATGAACATTCAGCTGATTCTGACCGCCCACGGCTGTTTGCTAAATATCGCTTTTCTTTTTATTCACATTATTATTTATGATTGACTTACAAAAAGCCCTGGGCGGTTTTTGATTTTCGTCTGCTTCTAAATTTAGGGATGGGGAAGTAGTATTTTACCATGAAAAAGGGGTGAGTATTCATCCTCTTATCCTTTTTCCTTATGTTGGACGCGCAGCATATGTGTATATTTTTTACAAATATCTATTCAATTTAATTACTTGGATGGCCGCCTGTCAGGAACTGCAGGTCCTAATAAATTTTTCTACTTTTTAGGAAAGTTTTATAATGTTATTACAGTTTTTTGAGCTTTTCAAAATAATCCTAAATATTTTCAATTTCAATTTCTGAACATTGTTCCCTTATTTTAAAATCTGTATTTTCGAACGAATAATATTAAAGTTATATAAAAGAGTAAATGATGACTGTGATGATTTGATATCCCACCGTCTTGGAAACTACATTATATTCATTTAACTGTTCATCATATCACACAGTAAAAATATTTTTTACAATAAATGAGAATAATAAAGTTATTTTCTTAAGTTTACTATGTTTGTTACGTCATAATTACATAAAATAGAAGCTGCGCTAATAATCTTATATCCCAAAGTATTATAGTTTGTGTCTGTCTGTATGTCCAATAAGATCTTGTCAGGATGTTGTATTGTTAGAACACTAGAATTAATATTAATTTGAACTACCACACATCATAAATGTTGTAATCTGAATATCTAAAAGCTTTATCAGAATCTAATTGAAACTTTTAAAGGCAATCCGGGGTAGTGGGAGGGGGGGGGGACGGGGTGCTCTGCCCCTTCTTCCTATATTTAACCTTTTTTTTAAAAAAAGGAAGATATATTAGAATAGGGTAAATTTGTTTCATTTGGGTCTTATAATTCTTATGGATCTTAGAAAGAGTGGGGAGTTAAGGTACTCACTGTAAATAGCCTAATAGACTGTTTCAGTATCGTATTATACAAACATACTTTTATTTTCTTTGGTATATTAGACTAGAGGCTATATATCCAGCGACTTTAACATAAAGGGTAAAGGCATAGCCAATTTTTATTTCTCGCAAAAATTTCATTAGACATACTAACATATCTAAATTACAGAATAGCTTTGCTTTTAAATAGCATTGAACTAATACTTGAAAAAAACATGATAAACAATTTTATCGGTTATATGAAATTTATAATATAAAATGAAAATACTTAAAATGTGAACAAAACTCTAAATAAAACCTAAAAGTCACTCTTTGTGGTTTTAAAAGTATTTATTTATGTTGTCAGAAAAATAGATCACGTACATGTACGTTTTTCAAGTAAAAGTATTAAAATAAACAGGAAATAAGTTTTTTTCGGCTTAAAAAGTAAAACAATATATATAGCTTTGCTTTGTATGTAAGTTCTTATATTGTACTTTCTTGTTTATATAAAAATAATTTGTCTCAATTATATTCTTTAGAAATAAAAATTCTATCCTTTAAATCTATATTATAAATTTTATTATGTCATATCCACAAAAAGCAAGAAGAAAGTAACTTTTACATAGCAAAAATACTGAAAATTAAAAAAAAATATTCTTTTTTCTCTAGTGAGTGTAACGTAAAAGAAAGCAACAGCGGAGAAACATAGTGATAGACACAGACAGACAGATAGACAGACAGATAGACAGACAGATAGACAGACAGATAGACAGACAGATAGACAGACAGATAGACAGACAGATAGACAGACAGCTAGACAGACAGATAGACAGACAGATAGACAGACAGATAGACAGACAGATAGACAGACAGATAGACAGACAGATAGACAGATAGATAGACAGACAGATAGACAGATAGACAGACAGATAGACAGACAGATAGACAGACCGACAGAGAGTCAGAGACGAAAAGAAAGACATAGTCATAGACAGAGAGAGATAGAGAGAGAAACACAGAGAGAGACAGACAGACAGAGAAAAAGAGACGGAATGAGATAGAGAAATAGAGACAGACAGATAGACAGACAGAAAAGACAGACAGATAGCCATACAGATAGACAGACCGACAGTCAGAAACGAAGAGAAAGACATAGATAGACAGAGAGAGACAGACAGACAGACAGATCAACAGACAGAGAAAAAGAGACGTAAAGAGAGTCTTTCATACTATTCTTTGCTACAAAAAAAAGGCCGAAAAAAGACATGGAATCACAAAAGGAAGTGAATGACGATAAGAAAATCTTTTTGGAGTGTTGCTTCAATGAGAAAAACAATAGACAATATCAATGAAAGCGAAGCTTCAGAATAAAGAAATAGAAATAAGAGTTTAATAGTAAAAGTATCATTACCTTTAATATTCAACAATAACTTTAATATTACAACAATAACTTTAATATTATAACGAAACTGAAGTCAATAGGATTATTCTACCATTTCAAACCTGAGTAAAAATGGTCAGAAATATGTACATCCACGGCAATATAGCTGTTATGCTTTATCATTACAGAAATCTTCATAAGCACTAAACTCAATAGGACAATTCTAACAACGTGAATAAATTCAAAATGTGAGCTATCTTTTTTGCCAGTTTTATTAAACATTCCTTTTTTTAGAATAGAGAGACAATGACAGGGTAATTTTTATTAATGCTCCAGTCATTTGCCAAATGAAAGCAAAAATACAGAAAAAAAACGAAGACAATTGCATCCAATTGGAGTCAGAGTTTCGGGAAAAAAATCGAAAATATTCTGATGTCATATATGTGTCATTCAACAAACAGCACACGAAGCTTCTAAAAGTGCCTAAAATTGACGTAATTGATTGGTAATTTGTATTGCATGACGTCATTTTTATAGGCACTATAAAGAGCTTCAAAACAGACTGGCAAGAGAGATCGGTAGAAAAGCATCGCTACTAAATGTTATAATTTAAAACATTAATCATTTGTTTTTTTTTATTTTAGGTTAGTTATTTATACAAAATTTTATGTTTTCACTCAAGAATAAAAAGGTAAAACAAGAAAGAAAAAAATAAGACTTTTTTATGTTAAATATATATTTTTGTACATACTGTAAAACTAAAAAAATTGCAGCGATTCTACTCTACGAGTCATTAAAGACGATGTACTTTGAGCTTACATGATTAGCTTGTCTATTATCATTACTCTAATAATGATCTACTCCCCAACATGCGCGTGCAGTAAGGGATGGGTGTCAACACACCCCTTTAAATTGAATCTCACCTTTTCACCCACTAATGGCTCACGCCCCCCTGGCAACCTCTGTGCACGCCCCCCTGGCAACCTCTGTGCACGCCGCAAAAGGAATAAAGATTAATTTATCGTTCATTGCCCCATTCATGTTTCACTGGTTAAACCCAAACTGTATAAGTGTGTGTGTGGGTGTTAGTGTATGAGTGTGTTTGTGTGTTTTAGTGTGTGAGTGTGTATTTTTACGGAAATGCACTTGATAGAGAAAAAGTACAAAACTATACACTAACAAGGATGACAACATCCATAAAAGCGAAGCTCTGAAACGGTAGGACAAACGGACATTAACACTTATGAACTAAATAATCAGAATGTAAATGTATAAGAGTCAAAGCAAAATTGTAAGTAAATTTGTTGAAAAACTGCTTGATACAGGATAATGTTTATGGACATACTTACATTTTTAGGACTTGATTATAGAGTTGCTTCGCTTATAATATTGTACTTTGTTGTTCCAGGAATCAGTATTCCAAAAATCAGACCAATCGATAATTAGGTCACATACAAATTTGTTGTTAAAAATGTAAAAAAAATCAACATGTTTAAAATGGGCGTACGGACATTCTGGTAATGATTATAGAGTTGCTACGCTTTCTTACCCGTACCTAACTTCTACAGGAATCACCATGCAAAGTTTGAAATCGATAGGACAATTCTAACATGCCTAAATTAACGAAAAAAGCTATCCGTGACGGACGGACGGACGGGCGTACGGACGGACCGACCCTAATTATAGAAAAGCTTCGCTTTTAAAAAGGGGGACAACATCCATAAAAGCGAAGCTGGAAATGATAAAGATAAAAGAAAGATTGTGAGATAGAAAAGAAAGATAGCAAGATGGATGATAAAGATAAGGAAAGATAACGAGATGGATAATAAAGATAAAAGAAATAAGGAAGGAGAAAACAAATGGGCGTAGGTGCGAAAAAAATGCACGCAAGCGAGAAAAAATCACTCGGTAATTTTCTATAATGTTTCTACATGTGTTCACGAAAAATGCGCAAAAATAAAAAAAATTGCTAAAGTAAAGAATATCTATCTATACCGCCAATTCAGTTATTTCAGATGTATCAATTCACTATGATATTTAAAAAGCTTATTTTCTATATTGATCTGGCATAGGTATTGAGACATAAAAGTAAACCGTCTTAAAAAAAAAAGAGTCATAAAATAAGTATGAAACATTTCATTACTGATCTACTTACATCAACTAGCGGCTACACTTCTAAAGGCCTTTTAGCGGACTTTGATGGGGTGGGGGGTAAGGGAGAAGTCGATCCCCCCTCACTTTATAGTTTAAAAAAAAAAAAAGTTTCGGCACCCTTCCCAGGACCTCTGATAAGCTACATTGTAAAGGATAAACATATCGGTTCAGCGGTTAGCGAGATCCTTCGGTACAGTAGTTTTTCCTACAGTTCTTTTATGGCGAAAATGTAACAACTTAAATTTGGCAAACATAAATATGTTTTTTCTGAACATGATTTGTCTTATTTTATGTTTTATTGCATTTGAGTGCATACTCTTTCAACTAATACTAGCGACCAAACTTTTAAACCAATAATTCTAATCTGCCCTAGGAAATATTATTGTTTAGGTATCACCATTAGGAAACTTAACCCTTACTTTTACCTAAGGGACTAAGGCCAGGGTGCTGCCGCTAGTAGTTATAATCACAATACAATGTCACAATAAAATAATGATAACAATACAATTTATCTCAATATTAATCATTTATAATTAGAGGAAATAGGGGAGTGCCATTTACACATCCAGCAAAAGTACAATTTTCGCCAATGCAATTCAAAAGTATGTATATAAAGTAAATTTTCAACAACAAAAAATAGTATATTAATTATAATTGGATTAGGTTTTATTGATTAATTACTTTCGGTAAATAATTCATGAATGGCTATCATGCAAGTTAACATTTCCGTAACCTATTTTAGTTTAGTTTGATAGCACGAATAAAATATAAAATGGTCAAGGGCGTGCGGGGGTTGATTGTGAATTATATGGGAGTATTCATACCCCCATTACATTATTAACAGGGTATGTATGACAGTGTACAGTGTACACTCTTTAATTTTCTTTTTAAATTTTCTCCACTTCTTGCCGCTTTATTTTTGAAGGGTGTAAAAATTAAATCCCCCTTCTATGACCCAAGCAAATTTGAATGCACGCACCCTATGTTCATTACATATATTATCTCATTTACTTTTAATAATTAACTTTGTAACTGCACTAATTATGCCATACTCTGCTTTTAATTAATTTTAAGATGCGTGGAATCTCTTTAAGCGTTTGGTTCCTCTACTTTGCACATTTTCCTCTCATTTAATTTGAAGATTTTTTTCCCTTTCAAAATACGACTATGGAAGATCGGTAAATATTTTTTATAGAAGGTCTGCATTTGTTCATGATGAGTTTTATGCTATTTAGCGTTAAAGAGGAGGTATGACAACCTTAAAGAGGTATTTTGGCCCTGACTTATAATTTTTGGAGGAGTTGGGAGGGAGGGGGGTGCTGTTGCCTGAATTAAACCACCACGGCTCAAAAACCCTTTGATCAGAAATATTGATTAATTTGTTCGTCTTTACCCAATATTATTAAGTCTTTTTTGCATTTATGATCTTTAATTCCTTGTTTAATTCAAATCTGTAACATCCTAACGGGATTTAAAAAGACCTCATACAGACAGACTGACAGACACAAACACAGACTTTGTCATTGTGTAATAAATTAAGTACAAGTAATTTTAGACATTATACAAGATGAAAATAATTAAAAAGACAGACAGAAAATTTTTAGACGGATATACAGACTAAGATTTTTAGGTGCTTTTCCTCATGGAGCTCAAAAAATCCCATTCCTTATTTGAAATAAATTAAAAATAAGCAGGATAAAATTTTTTTGTTTGTTAGTCTATTACTTTAGGTCAGGTTAGGTTACTTTATATTGGGTACAAAATATTTCGGCAATTTTAGGGCATCGTAGGTAAAGGCTCCACAGGGTTGGGTTTTTCCAGTAGGGGTTAGACATAAAAAATAAGATTCCCCCTATTGCTTAACTCATTTTCGAAAATGAGGCGGAGGGGGAGAGGGATCAGTGCTTGTTAGGAAGTTTGAAGGAAAGTACTGCCTTACTTTTATGTATGTCATCCTTGTTGTTTCACTTAATTAAATGTAATCTTAGACATAATACATGATATAATTAATTCAAAATGAATAAATGAAGGTGGATTATAAAATGAGAGCGAACAATAAGAAAGATATTATTGTTTGAACATTGTCTTCTTTTATCTCCCGGTGTGTTTGTTCTGAAAGATCTAAAACATAAACATAAACATAAATAAGCATAAAGAATAAAGAAAATTTACACCTTCCTACCCTCCAAAAGTTTTGCAATTATAGATTCTTGGGTACCTATAACATAATTGAAAAGTAAACTATTATACAATTCATCATAATTATTTTTTGTTATTAGATCTCGAGAACCGCGCATTTGACAGCAAATATTCAAAATAAAATCAACATTTTATCTTTAAAAGTCAGCTGGATTTTTAGACCTGCTTCTTATTAGTCATTACGTCCATTTAATAAACCCCACACAAACAATTTTAGATTGGCGGCAACTGCACGGTTGACATGCGACTGCCGAGCCCTGCTTCATATCTATTTAAACCGTTTATGCAACATGTCTAGCTGGCTTAATCTTTAATCCTCATTCATATTTATAGTTGGAACAGGGATATTGGGATATGTAAATGGATAACAAACTAATATTCCCTACATTTTAGATATTTCGCAGCCAATAACCACATTAAAACTGTTGGAATTCTGTCGATATGAAATTTGAAAGGTTTAAATGGACTATATGGCGAAAATGTTCCTGGCTTACATAAATTCAATCCGCCATTTAAAAAAAATATTTAATAAAAGTGGTCTTGGGTGACCAATTATCGAGATAACAATATTCAAATGACATGTTAGCACCTTCTTATGTTATCAAATATCTGCAGAAAAAATATTAGTAGGTAAATTTGATGGGTAAGTAAGGGATGTAGATTAATTTAATCATCATTGATATCCCAATCCCGGAGGAGATGGTAAGAATAGCATAAATCCATCCCAAGACTTCAATCTAGACTTTAAACTTTTACTAAGTGGCCTAAAGCTTTGAAGCTATCATAAAATAAAAGCTCAATCAGTTCAGTAATTAAAGATATCTTAAAAACCTTACTACTTTATGTAATAGGGTGGTATATTTATTATTGCCTCAATAAGCATTAAAAGTCATTCATTGCCATAATTTATAGCTAAATGATTGACTGACTTATTTTTTTCTTTAGAGAAGCTTCACTATTGTATATTATACAATTACAAAATAATATTTTGGGCTAGACGTTTAATTCTTACACATAGAATATTAATATCAAAACTCAAAAGTAACAAGGATGAAAACATAAAAAACAGAGCTTGATAAATAAAAAGATAAAATCAATACGTATTTCTTATTTTTGACCTAATGTCGACGTAAATTACAGGACTGTGTAGATAGTTTGTCAGCAATGATATTTTCTTATTGAAAATAAATTTTAGAAGCATACAGTATACAACTTTTCTGTTGGAAAGAAGGATAGAGTCAGTGAGTGGGGGAAGCGGATACTTTCATACATGATACGCATATAAAAATCATATTATATCACCATGAAGGTAATCTTTTATGTCGGTAATATGTCAGAATAGGATATTACCATAAATGGATATATTATTACTTGGATCCAACACCAGATTTTCATGTTCTTTAATAAAGTGAAGCTAGCAGCGGTCTAGAATAACGACACCACCCTTCCACCCCTTTCCACCCATCCCCTCCCCTATTACTAGATGAACAAACTAACCAATAATTGTATTCTATGTTGACGACATTTTTCCCTTGTCATAAAATCCACGAATATCCATTTTGCCATATCGTCGACATAAATACTAATCAACAGGAACAAAGTTTAACACGGAAAGTTAGCTGTTTAATTCAATTCTTGACCCCTAGGTGTGAGGGGTTAAAAAATAATCTAGACCATGGGCACATGCTAGAACTTATTTATTTAATTTAGGTCAAAAATGCATAACGAATAGATACAATACAACAAAATTTATTTTAAATCCACAAAAATAACCATGTTTGTTCTTTGGCCTTTACTTATATTATGGAGGGGAGAGAGGTGAGTCTATCCCTTTCTCTAAAAATAGCCTAAAACTTGACAATACTTATTGTACAATCATTGTGAAAGAAAGGTAGACTATTATTTTTATAGAGGTGTAACAAATCTATAAATGGTATATAGATTGTAAAAATGTATCTCATGTTATATTTGCTGCATTACTTATGGACACTGGACAATATTCTCCTTGTTCAATTATTGGAACGTGCTTCTTTGTACGCTTGCATATTTAAGCATTCCAAATTGAATTAATAATTTTACATTACAAATTCAACTCATACATTTTGTCTGGTTTTCTTTTGCCACATGATATAAATTTTTCTCGTATTCATTCGAATCCGGTGGATAGGAACCGGTTCTCATCCATACGAAAAAACTATGTCTAGCATCGTATTATATCCAGCTTTCTACTAATATAAAAATGTACAATCATAAGATTAAAACCAGTTTTATTAGCCCGTGTCTTCGGCACCTCAGGGCTAAAAAAATGGTTTTAATCTTATGATTGTACATTCTATATCCGCGGAAAGCTGTTTATAATACGATAAAAGAAATAACTATTCTATAATTCACTTTGTTTGTTCGTCCGTTCGTTTGTGTGTTAGTAATATTAGTGTAATTCTTAAAGTGGAAATTATTTACCTGCCTACTTTTGAAGATGGATATATGAATTTTCTTGTAAATATTTTTATGACAGTTTAGCATACATACAACTCTATAACTCCTTTGTCCGTATGTATGTCAATAGTAATACGGGGGAGATTTGAATTTTCTATTGATATTTTATTTTCTCGAATTCTATATGAATCCAGGTTCTGTAATTTTCTAATTACTTTATAACGTGCTCTGTCAGTACGATGCTTTGCTTATGGTTTTTATATATCTGCGCTTCACTACTTATAAATATCATCATTCATCATCCTTGTCTGTGATTTAATTTGATGTATTCCAATCAATAACAATAAAATGCCTATTTCCTGGGTATTTGCAGATATAATGAACTAAAATTATAAAGATTACACACTAATTTAGTGTAAACTGAACCTTAAATTATTTAGAAAAGGGACGTGTTTTCTGTAGTTTTAATATTATAATATTTGGGTATTTAACTAGTGATGAACCTTCCCTGAACCTACAAGATGCTTTACAGTAAAAAGAAACCCCTTTATTTTTCAGCAGTTTGCGAGATCCTGTGCTACACAAAGTCGTACACACAGATAGATAAATTGTTACTTTATATAGGGATTATAAATCAGCTAAAATGTTAATATATTTAGGTGATTTTAAAAATCAAGATACCTATTTAAAATTTGATCTTATATGTTTTTATGTGAAACACAAAATTTCAATGATCTTATTTAATTTCATTAAAACACCTGATTAGTTATTCCTCGCATCGTATTATAAACAGATATAGAATGTACAATTATAAGATTAAAACCAGTTTTTTTAGCCCCGAGGTGCCGAGAATATTTGTTCTATTACTTGAAATTAAAGGAAAGGAGAGAACATTAGATTCTTTTTATGAAAAGATACAAGTGTTTTAACACTTCACCTGTATTTTAGTCTACAGAGAGAATGATTATGTTTATAAATTTTATTTGGGGTGGATATAAAATTGTCATTCATTGTCTTATCCCTTAAGTTCATTGTAAAAATATCACCTTCCTATTTAAGTGTTTATCCAAAACCACATGAATCATAAAGATTAATAGGTCGTTACCAAAAATACCAAAAATAAATTACCCTCTTTTACACTTAACCATTGTTTTTTTTTACTTATGTATGTTTAAAGTAATTCCTGTTATAATTATGAATTTCTTTTTATTCAAAGTAATTTTGCTGCTTTCAAAAAACATATGTTTCTCGTGTTTTTCTGTGGTGTAAATTGGACCATCACGAAAATGTTTAAATCTAAGTCTTAATGAAATCTTTAAATTGCAGTACGCTCGCTCGGTACTGTAATTTTTATTTGAAAGTAATAGGGTGTCTCCTATCTGTCTAGCGCTAACCACTGGACCTATATGGTCCTCCTTTACAGTGCCATATTTATTTTGCAAAATAAGGACAAAGAAAAATATTAAGGCCAATGGCTTAAAACCTGTCCGGTACTATTTTTAAATGTGTGAAATAATCGGTCATTAATCTTTTGAGATCTTAATGAGCAACAGAAACGTCAATATCGACATACACATATCAAGTTACTTTTAATGCAATAGCATTACATCAACTATAGACTTCAGCTAAAGTAAAATTCGCAATTTTCAAACATTTTGCACAATCGTATGAACACTTCATACAGTGCAGTGTTAAAATTGCAGGGTAGGTTGATTGCTTTATTTCAACTGCAGCATTCATCTTTTACTTTTCAAGAACTGCAAGCTACTCTATAATACGTTTAGCCAGAAAATGGACTAAAGCCATCACAAGTATTAAATCTAAAAAAAATGTTAGTAAAGCTTCCCTAAATAGAGAGCCCAATCGATTAAACCATAGGATAACAGTATCATCACAATACAGGAAAAACAACACAATACTTTTTATGTATGTAATAATTATTTTGACTAAAAGAATTTGAAAATAGGCAATTTTAAAAAATCTCTTACAATTTCTTGGTTTTTCAAGGTGTATATTTTGAATATTATTGTTCTTGTTAGTTAAACTTATTATTTTTGGGGAAGTAATAAAAAAATTATAAAATATTTCTTTTCTACAGCAAAGCTTTCCTATCAAACCAAGTTGTGACTTTGCCTATACCTAATGCCTATATGTAAGTTCAAAGCAATCCGATAAACCTAAGGTATGTATCCCCCCTTCTACACCACTTCTATACTACCCTTCTGCACGCCTATTGATATTGATAACAATATAATGTTAGATAGAGTACTAAAATAGCATGAATAGACTATAGTATGAGCATATCGTGATAGGAATCATCATTGCTAAAAAATGGAATAATTTAACCACTTTTTGGCGGTTTATATCATAGAATACGGTTTCATAAATCTGTATGAAAAGTTTTACATTGAAACGTTTTTAACTTGTCAAACGGAAGTACACATTGACGCTAAATATAGAAATGCTTTGCTCTCTATAATTATGAATAAGGAAAACAAGGTACAACAAGAACAATTAATTACATAAGTAAAAGTAAAAACAAATCTTAATGGAAAAAATATTTTATGAGTTAAGTTAAAATGTTAAAGTACAGAGGTGGATTCTTTAAAAAAATCACATAAAAAATCTACAAAAATTAAACAAAATCATAGAAGGGTTATGAACATAAGATTTTATTTTATTTTTGTACATTTTTTATGTTATTTTGGAGGATTTTTTTTTTACGAAAACAATTTTGCCCCACTAAGCGATTAGTGGGGCAAATTTTTTTAAGAATCCACCTCAGATCTGCACAGTATTTGCATGTGCTTGCATACACAAATGTGTACACACCAAGAGGAAATCACAACTAGAGACGTACCTACTGCTGCTATGTCTGACACTAATTAGTGAAAGTATGTGGAATACCTTGGCTCATAAACAGGCACAACTCACTACAATTCACACTTTAGACTTCCATACAACCGTCATGCAATCAAAGGGTTGTTTGTCTGTTAGGTTTTACATAATCTATTTTCAAAAGTGGGTGTTAGATTATTGCATCCCATTACAAGCGGATGAATTTCTTAGATGATTACATGTTTATGAAGTCATAATAATCAATCTTAACTTTACGAACAGATGCAAGTCCTAACATATTATAGAAGAGCTGCTTAAAAATTGAAAAAATGCAACTAACAAATATAATTTATACAGTAGATTCGCTCCTAAAAAAGCAGATTTTATTTTGTTTATTTTAATTAGAACAAGTTTACGGTACAGGAAGGAAATTTGTTGGCCAAAAAATCCATTAAATTCATTAGTTTGATACACCCGTCAGATCTGGCTAAATATATGCACTTTAGTTAGACCTGTTTGTTATTTGACTTTTTTTTTAGTAGCAGGGCTACTCTAAAAGTCACCTTTGACTGCCTGTCTTCGTGACTGTAATGTAAAGTATTGCCTTTGATTGGTTTCTAACTTTAAACAGCTCTGAGATCTATAGACTATTTTAAAGTCGGCTCTGATTGATCAGAATTTCTTAAAGATTACAATCTAAAATGACTATAAAATTATTTTATTCCTTATATTAAGTACTAGTGGTTTCGCACCTAGAGGTCTCTTAAGGCACTTGGAGGTAAAGGGGGTGGGGTAATCCGAACTTTTACTTTCAATTGAATGGTAAAAAAGGCAGAATTGTAGGAGTATTTTATCAATGGGCGAATTCTCTTAGGAGGTTAAGGTACGGTAAATAGTTATGAACCATCCCTTAGCTTTAAAGCTGTTTATGAGAATCATATCGGCCAGGCGGTTAGAGAGATCCTTCACCATAGACCACACATTCACATACAAACAGATCCTGTTACTTAAAGTTTCAATTCGATCAGAAACAAACTTATTTTTATAGGATAGGTTAAGTAAAGAATACGGTCGTCCAAAAGGTTAAAGAGTGCTAGGGAAAAATACTTAACTGCCATTTCCCTAACCATATTTCCCTGATTATTTAAAACCTGTATGTGATTAATCTGTTACTCATTAAACTGATATGCAAGCTCACTTATTTGCAATAAATTTGCACATACACACACTCAGGCACACACACTTAAACACACACACACACACACACACACACACACACAAACATATAAATAAAGGTACAAACATCCACACACACGAAAATACAACAAACTTATGAGAATAAGATCCAACATTTGAAAAGCAGCAATGCGGCTAAAATGGAGGAACATTACCCTAGTCCCTAAAGTTTTATAACGTTTTCTTATCGGCTCAACATTTTTGGGTACTTTACTTTAATTTTGATTGGTTGGTTCATTTAGTTGAGTGTCCTAACGTTTCAACACTAATTGTAATCTACAGAAGGGGTAATTTTGTATATCAACACTTTGATGCACATCAATTTATTGGCAATTGTCTTAACCCTATAGATCCCTGGCAAAAATTATTTTATTTTGCAGCTGCAAGGGTAAAGGGTGCGGCAACCGAGTCCGACGAAAATTTAGCAAGGCACTGTACAAAATGTCTTTATTAAAATAAATTAACATGTTTAACTAGAAAGTTAAAGGGCTTCATTTTGAATACTGCTTTAGTACACGGTAAAAGTATTCAGGTGTCTAACCATTCGAAGTGCTTTGCTCTATACAAAAATAGGACACAACCCAATCTTTCCCGATTTTGTATAATTTTTGAGTATCACGATTCCAGTGACGTCATATTTTTCTTTCCCGAAAAAGGGAAGGGGGGAAGAAAATCTCTTCAAAAGAGATGGGGAAAACACCCTTTTCTCCCATCTCTTTTTTTCTTCTCCCCTTCCCTTTTTCGGGAAAGAAAAATATGACGTCACTGGAATCGTGTTCCTCAAAAATTATACAAAATCGGGAAAGATTGGGTTGTGTCCAAAATAGCATTTCCTACTTGACCACTTTAGTTTTATTTTATTTTATCGTACTATTTATATTTTCACAGATAAAATGGATAAGATATAAGAAAACTTTTTTTCTTATTAAACTAGTGTTTGCGGCGCTAGTATATGAGGTATTCGAATATTGAAGATATAAAGCATTTCTAAACTCAAGGACAAGACACTGGAGTACCTCCCCAATTAGAATAAACAATATTTTCCCCTTCTGTAGATTAAAAATATTTGCAAAAAGCTTCAACACTGTTAGTTTGAACCATTTTTTTCTTCACTAGCTAGAATTTTTTCTCTTAGAGTGGTAATGGTACTGGGTTGAAATAATTTTATTTTCAGATGCTCTATTCCTACATATCTGTATCACAACACATATTTACCTTTCCGGTTCAAAGGGTAGTTAATGAGAACAATATCATAAATTTCAAACTAAATTTTCTCTTGTTTTAACTTTTCTTTCATTCACATTTGATTAGTAGCGCAGCTACTATATAACTAGAATATGTCTGTACGTCCGACGCATAGTGTAAATTCTTGTGAAATTTAATGTGATTGACTGTCAATGCTTGCTTTTTTAAATTGTCATCTAAAAAAACGCCAATTTATTTCAAATATAAAAATCAATTGCTCGTTATTGCTGCGCTACTTATGTACATAAATATCCTTGTTTTTATTCTTATTCGAATGCTTGTTGTACTTTCATTAGCTTTGAAGGACATGTATTAACTATAGAACATTAACAAGGTATATAATATTATATTTATTAGACAGAAAAAAGGGTTACAGAATAAATGAGGCTTAAAGTGCCTTGCCGAGCAAATAACTCCCCACCATTATTTTGAAATAAATTTGAATAAGAGCGGGAATTTTTTCTTCTTGATGTCAGGTTAGATGGCCCCCGCAGCAAGGGATGGGGTTGGGGGGTTGAGGGTGGAGTTCAGTGCTCGATAGGAACTTTCATGGAAAGCCTCGCATATTAGTTTAAAAATTTATAATTGTATAGCTGCAAAGCAAAGCATACTCTAACTAGTTACAATATCAAGAAGAAAAGTGTAATTAAATAAAGTATGTACAAAAAAACACTAATAATTCCAGATTGAAATGGACTAATCTGTCCTTTAGTCCAGAAATTTATCGCCTAAACACTTTTGCATAATGTAGGCGAATTTACAATTCAGGAATAAAGGTAAAGGACATATACGGATAATTAATCTTCCCACAAATTCTAAAATTTTATATTTTTGTATCTTTCAAACTTTTTTTTGTCTTTTTATTCTTTAGAAATAAAATAAATAAACAACCCTTTCTTCTAATATGCATAAAAAAGATACTAATGGCAGAATTGTACACATTATCTTCAGAGGGAACTGTAAGAATAATTTGGTCAAATATATTCTTCCTTTAACCTATATTTCTAAGCTACCAAACATAGAATTTTACACATAAGAATAAGGGTTCTTAAACTTAAAATGAAATACTAATTCACCGTCCATTTGCCTATGAGTGTATCCCTAGTAAAGATGCATATTGCATATTTGTCTGTCCTGTTTTTTGGTGAAAGGTCGTCTCAAAATCTCATTTTCAAGATTTCTACATCTTAAATAGTATGCCATTTTCTTTCCTTTCTAAACTATTAGATAATACACTATTCGAATATATTTAGTATGGGTTTGTCGACTTGTTGAGCGCAGAAATAAATTAAAAATAGGGGTTAGTTTTCGTGAGTTTTTCATTATCTTAGGCCAGGTTAGCTTAGGTTATATTGTGTAATACTAAGTATCCCCGCAGGCTTGAGAACCGTAATGAAAAATTAAGAAGGGGGATAGGTGGGTTTATGTGCTTGCCAGGCACTTTCAGGGAAAGCACTAGTTTAGCATTTAATGATAAAAGAAATTTTCTAAACACTAAATATAATGTATGTATAATACTTGGAAATTATTCTTACTGGTCTGTAAGTACGTATGTAATGCAACTGTGGAAGATTAATTGTTGTCTACCACTTTTAGCTCAACCTAAAAAAATGGGTTAATAGGCATTCTAAAAAAAAGTGTCCTGGCATTGTATAAAAGTAATATTTTTCTAAAAATTTATATCAAATCTAAGAAACCTTTGAACTTTGGTTTAAAAATGCCTTATAGATTTTTCAATGGATAAGAAGACCATTTAAGCGAAGATTAAGTTAGAAGTTAAATATGTATATTTCTAATTTTATTATTTTAACTGGATTTTATAATGTATTTAATTGGTAAAACAATTACATTCCATTAATAGAATTACGAAAACATAAATTTTGTTTCTATTAACTCTAATTATTGCAAAACTTTTCTTCTACAAAAGTTTATTCAAATGATGTACTGATATAAGGACAAGAAATCTTTGCTGCAACGTATGAGCACCAAGGAAGGAGCTTAGAGGTAAAGAATTGTCCTCATTTTTTTGTTCCTGTTTGGTCACTTTACCAACAACCAACCTACCTGCGCTGATTGATAATTCAGTGATTAAATACCAGATAAAAATTGCATTTTCCACACAACAAGTCCTAAATATATATGCTTTCCTGCCTGTCACAATTAGACCAACATATTCAGTTACAACACTGGCGCCAAACTGTAAGGGCGTGTTTGCTAATGAGTTTGTGATAAAAAATAGTTTAGTGATTGTGAATTTAGGGTTCATTGTTAAAATAAGTTATTAGGTTAGTTTTGCTTTTAACGTAAATTGATAATAATGTGTATATTTAAATTTTAGATTTATAAAAAACTAAATATAACCATTAACCAATCCCCTCTAATTGTTAAATAGGAAATTATGCCTTTGGTGGGGTAATGTTGGGATATATTATTGGAAATGAAAATTAAAAATAAAATAGAAATGTTCAGAACCGCATTGAAAATGAAAAATCTATTCACACAAATATCATATACAAATTTGGAATTCAAAAAAGTTTAATGATAAATGTTAGAGTGAAACACCAAAGGGGAAAGGGGTAACTGTATTTAACTATCACAATGAACTTGTGCCGACTCCTAATCGGGTCTTTGAAAATCAACCAATGGTGTCCGGAATATTAACACAGCCATGTAGCAGAAAACAATTTGCAAACAGACAATCATTGGTAAAGGGAGGGAGGTAGTTATCTGTATACATATCTATACTATATATCTTTTTGATAAATATCAATTTAAACATTTGTATGTTATATATGTATTCATTTCAGTATGTCAGTTAGTCTTAAAGAATATAAACTAAAAAGTCTAAAAATTACTAGGGTGCTTTTAAATAAATGTTTTAAATATTTAGTTTTAATTACCATAATCATGAGATAGATTTAAGAAAGAAAAAAACAATATTGGCAGTCCGACTCAGCTTTGGCTCTTTTTAAGACGCTCATATGTAATGAAATAAATGCACATGGTTTTAAATGACTGTGTTTGAATGTGTGATGGAGTATTGTACCATAATTGTCCTTGTTTCTCATACAAACCAATAATGATATTTGGCTGTTTCCCTTAAATTGCCTTGTCAAGCAAAGACCCTCCTTCTCCCCTTATTTATTACTTTAGGTAGTTTATGGGTAGTTTATAGCAGGTAGTGGGTAGCACCACAGGGTTAGGGGCCTCTGCAGAAATTAGGTATAGTGAGAAAAAAAACTGATACCCCCCCCCCCAATATTATTTTCAATTATCACAAAACTAAGGAACATGGGGGCTTTAGTGCTCGATATGTACTTTGAGGGATATCACCGAAATTTTATTGGCAACTGGCTAAAAACAAATTCCTTTTGCTTGCCAACAATTTTACCTAATTGCTATAATACACGTCTAATTACTTTCTATTTGGGTAGTATAGTTAGGGAGACACGAATTGGTAAATTTAAGATAAAATAATTTTCTATTTATGATGTACTTTTAGTAGCATAGCTACTTTGTATGTAACTAGCGGCTTCGCCCCTAGCCTCTAGAGGTATAATAAAATTACATTTTCTATTAACTACCCAGCCGAAAAAATTGCGAATGGATCACAAATTTTCGCATAATTCGTTAAAAAATTCGTCAAAAATTGGGGGGGGGGTTGTTTTTGGGGGGATTAGGGATGTCCCCCCCCCCCCAAGAAAATAGCCTAAAACCACCACAGGTATTTTCCCTGAAGAGTAGAAACTGATCGGTTCAGTGGTGACCGAGATCTTAAGGGACAGACGGACGGGCAGACAGACATCGTTCTACTTTGTATTGTAGATATGTATGTCTACTACCGCACCGGTCAGTAAATAATATAACATTTTTCTATTTTGATAGAGTTTAACGATTCAAACAACGAATTGCTTACTTTCAAATAGCATATCTTATTAGAAATTTCATATATTATGGATTATTGACAATAACTATTAGAATTTTGAATCAAAGTTCTAGATCTTTTTTTTAATATCTCACCAGTAATATGTGCTACATGTTTGACAATAAAAAATCCTAAATGCACTACAGACAGATATACTAACCATTGAAAGAGAATCTTCTCTACAAACACTTTGTTTAATATATTTTTTACTTTTAAGGTGAGCTTGCCGATCAACATGAAGGGTCGGCGCAGCCTGCTGACGAAGTCAGCCGGCTCAAGCAGCAGTAGTCAGCTGCCAGAATACACATTAGCTGGCCAGCGGCCCATACGTTCAGCTGGCAGCCAGGAGTCAAACTCTACTCAAATTTCTTTAAATTCATTAGGCAAAGAAAATTTAGTTTAAGATAATAAATTAAATATATTTAACTAGCGGCTAAGGCCTCTGGGGGCATTCAAGGAAAGGCGGGAATGGGTTAAGTTGACCCTCCACACGAAACTGTTGGAGGGGGATGGAATTTTTTCCAAGGTTCACTTATCTTGAGAAGGTGAATGTATCCTCCCCAAAATATTGATTTACTTTCCTAGTACCTGCTTCACTTTAAAGGAGAACCATATTGGTCTAGATCCATCTCTTTAGATACACAAACACACACAGAGACAGACAGAATGACAACTAGTTACTTTTATAATACAAAATTTTCTTTGATACCCAGGATGTGATAGACAGAATATATTTTCCCGTTCCAGAAGTAGAACAATGCGCAGCATCTCTACAATATTGTTATCCATTGTTATTCTACTCTGTAACCTACCCGTCTCTTTACAAGAGCCAGATTCGTTTCTAGGTAAGCTTTTAAGAGCACCTCTTTTATATAACATTACTTTATTTTTTGTTTACATGTCATAGAAAAAAATCATAGAATAGAAACTGTCATTTAGGGTTGAATTTTCTTACTATGAATTTGAAGTTTAACGTAAAAATATATTTAACAAAAATGGAATCATGTTAAAAATTCTATGAAGACTAACTTTAGAAAATGAAAAATAGATAGATAGATAGATAGATTTATTATTATTCCACTAGTTACATATAATATAATAATAAAGCACATTAGGATTTAATAATGAATTACAATTAACATATACAGTATTATATATTAAAATATAACTAGGAAGATTCATGGCACTACACTGTATCTTGGTACGTTGTAGATTTACCCACGACTTGGTTCTGTTTTTCAGGTTGGGGATTGGGTGAAGGCGGCAGAAGGACAAGACAGGCTGAAAGGCCAAAAGTCATGTTTAAATGTGTTATATTTTTTAATTTTAGTAGCCTTCATTCCTGCCTATCCCCCTTCGCCCTGAAAATGATAACATTATAACATATATTATTACATATATGGATACTTATGAAAGAAAAAAACTTCCGGTAAGCAGGTTTATGGTTCATATTGTTACAAATTTTTTTGTTATTTAATACAGTAGTTGTTTATTTTTGTTTTATGTTTACTTTGCAAACTAGCTGTAAATGGTTAAATCACATACATTGTCAGTTGGGTTATTTTGTCATTTTATGTCATGTCACAGTAGTTTCATTTTATTATTCTTTGTCTTTGTATATTTTTTGCTCTTGTTGTAATTTCATAGTACTTTTTTAAATTTTTTTTTGGTGGTGAGTTTTCAGGTTTGTATATGTTTGTGTTTTTATTGGTGGTTTTGTTTTGTTTTTCTGTCACTGAGTGTTTGAGTTTTCTCTGTCTGCGTTATGAGCTGTGTGTCAGAGTTTCCAGAGCGAGCTGTTGATCTAAAATAAAGAAATTGATTTTTGATTTTTAGTAATTAGGAGTGTCCTTTTAAGTACTTGTTTATATTTAATTAATATATTAACTGTTCATGAATCAGATTGTAATTTTATAACTTAAAACTCAGCAATTAGCAGTTTTAATTTTATTTTTGACGAATCAATGAATATTTCTAAGAATTAAGTCAGCAGATTTTTTTTCTTCTTAAAAGTATGAATTTTAACTTAGTAGTTTCGATTTATTATACTCTAGTATTAAGTAGTTTTTAAGGTTTTTAAATTTGCGCTCCATACTAGAGTGTGTTAGGTTTTTATTTTGTGTAGTTACCTTTTTTTTTATTTTTTTTAGTGTGTTAGGATTTTATTTGTGTAGTAACCTTTTCTTATTTTTTTAAAGTCAGTGTAAGTGTTTTTTTGTATTAGTAACATAGTTAGTGTTAAATTGCTTACCTTTCACAAATACAGTGAGTTGTGTGGGAATGAGATGTTTTCATTCTGAAGCTCTCAGCACAACTGAAGCTCTCAGCACAACTGAAGCTCTCAGCACAACTGAGAAGCTCTCAGCACAATACATAATATTTTTTTAAATACAAAAGGATCAAAAAAAATGTTTTGAAGATACCTTGTTAAGATTTATTCTTTTTATTTTCATAAAGCTTTTTAAAGAAGATCCCTTCAATCGGCGTTGGGTCAGTAATAATAACCCCATCCAAAAAAACGTACTTGTGATTAGGTACTTGTTGAGTCAAAAACTTTGGGGACTTTTATGGATTAGTTCCGAATTAGTAGTGTCCTAACTTTTCAGCCAAAAAATTTAAGGTACAAAAGATATAATTTCAATTTATATACTTATTGTCTTATCTGTTTATATCCTTGGATTAGGCTAGGTTAAGTTTAATAGCCCCAGGGTTATAGTTTCATACGGGGGGGGGGGGGGGGGGGTATGTAATCCACTGGCTGATTAGAAGGATGTTACTGCTTTTACTTTTGAAATGTACAAATTTTATTTGACTTTTAAATGTCTCAAAGAACAGTATTTTTATTTGATGCGAAGCATCTCTATTAATTTCTAACAAATAAATAATCTGCATTATCGTCTGTTGTCTTATCCCTTAAGGTCCCTGGATATTTAATTGATTGATTGATAAGCCTCAATTGATTGATTAGCCATAGTCTCTTAGGGTTTGGACCTAAGTAGTCATGGAGAAGGACGAGACACTTTTGTATAGCCACTAGGGCTACCAAGCTCCACGTTCAAGCACATTATGACTTGACCCGCTATCTCATGAGACCTACTCATTATTACCTCACCCTCGCTGAGTATGGCACGTGTCCCAAATTAAGTCACCGTAATGAATGACGCTCTCCGCAGAGGAGCTTGGGATAAGGGTAGTACTGATATTATGTACGTGACTATTAAGTATCCAAACTTACTCAATAATCCCCTTCTTACACAACCAGAGAAAGTTTCGTGAATGTATTCAACTGATAAATTCGAGTTGCCACATGGTAACTAGAACTCCGTAACTCAGTGCGTTACCACTGAGCTACGACGCCCCTTTACTGAGCTACGACGCCCTGAATATTTAATAGTATTATCGGTTCCTTCCAACGAAAATACTTAAAGCTGATGAAAGCTTAAATGTCTTTAATAACCAACAATATAAATTTGTTATTGCTGCTCCCTTTATGAAGATAGCTGTCCTAGTTTATATCTGTAGATCTAAATGCAGTAAGATCTTAAGGATCAAAATGTCATCATAATCTGAAAGCTCCAGGGAGGAAGGAGGTGACAATGGCAATCAAATTAATTTTCCATTCAAAAATATTAAGGGAAGAAATAATGGACGATTAATTTATCTAAATCCCCTATAATGATATACAAAATAATCCCTTTTGAAGAAAAAACTTTTGATTGAAAAAGTGTTTCGAACCAACCAATCAATACTCAACAAAAGTACCCAAAGTTTTTTAACCAACGAGTAATACGGTGGCTTTAAAACTTTGAGTACTGTTGTAATTTACAGTCCAATGTCCCCTTCCTCCCTGCTCAAATTAAAAGCATTCTTTTCCCATGATATTTAAAACCCAACGTAACACAAAAGATCAATTTTTTGTTCATTGTCTTATCCCTGAATCCATGCACATCTCTGACATTCCAAAAGATATTTTATTACACAACGGCAAATAATTTATAGCGAAGCTACTCTATAACTTATGGGTTGTTAAGTTCAATAACGTAAAGTAACAGATTTGCTTCAACTTTTTTAAAAATTATAATGGTAAAGTGCTTTTGATCCTATATATTTTTTTAAGGGTTTTTTTTACTACTGAACCAGTGAACATATATATTTATTAAACAATGGCATTTTGAAAAAAGATTTTAGTGAAAAAATGCGACGCTTAGGTATTTGAATTACAAAACTAAGCTTTAACATTCCATGAAAAGCTACCTTTTTATACCTTTTTCATTACTAATACAAGGACAATTATATCAAAAATTTGCTCAACAATAACAGAAAACTAAAAATATAAAAGCAAAGTTATAGAGGGTTAGATGAGGTATTGCTATGATAAATGTTATTTTTCCATTAATTGTAAATTAATTAATCTAGTTTTCTAAATATAATCAATAAACAGAGAATCAAGTAAATCTTCCAATCTTACAACGTCATATTAATGTACACATTAACCTTAGTAATAGAAAAGCTGCACAATTTTAATTTTAATTTTATCACGACCTTTCAAAAACAAATTTTTGCAAAACTCAAACCACATAAAAAATTAAGTTAAAAGATTTACATTATTTAAATATCATAACAATAATTATGTAAAATGCTAAATATGCAGTTTTATTAGCAAAGCTACTCTGTATTTTCGGTTTGTCCATCAGGCGATCAAGAATTCCTTTTAACGTTTGCAACCGTTGTTGTTCTACTTAACATAAATTTATATTTCAATTTTAAATATTTTAGGCTAGATCCCGTTATTGATGGCTAATATATAAATCCTGTATCGTTTATGTTTAGGTATAGACTTACCACACGGGTCCATAACCCTTTTTGGAACCACCTTTGGGGGGAGTCCCACCAACCATCAGTTTGGTAATCCAGTCAAGAGGAAAACTAGTGGGGGACCTCCACCCCTCCAGCTACCGTTTGGCAACAGCCAGCCTCCAGTTAGACCAGGTAAATAGAAAAAATAGATGTATAGAAGAGCTTTGCTGAAAAAAATGAAAAAAAAACACATTTCAAAGAAATATAACCTTTTTCTAAGGAGTGCCTTTTAAATCAACCAAATCTATCCCTTCTTTACCTAATAACAAAAAAATATGAATCATGATTTAAAATAAAACGAGTGTAGATTTTTTTTAAAGTAACAAATAAAAAAAAGTATAATATCAAACAAATATCTTTTTTCATTTTATATTGGTCCAACTGACGAGTAAAGGAAACCAGAGATAGAGAGAGAGAGAGGGGACAATGGGTTGTTTATTACACTAGTCCCCAAAATTTTACAACAACATTTTCTTATTCGTTTGCTGAACATTTTACATTTACGTTTTTTACTTAATGGTAAATAAACGAGCAATCAACGAACTTTCACATGATACATGTAGCGCAGCTACGCTGTTTAACCAAACAATGAATCCTACGTCAAAATGTGAAATTTAACTCGTTAAATTCAGATTAACTTGGCGATAAATGCAACTTCTGTTTTTGGTAAGCGCAGCTACTATAGTACTTGGGTGCGTTCAAGATTGTAAATATACGAATGTCACTGTAAAATTGTAAATTAGTAAGAATACAGTGTCCACGCCGATATTTTCTACACATGCTACAATTGACAGATTCAAATCCAATTGACACCTAAAATTCTGTATTTTTTGCTTGAATCATATTATATGTTTGAGAGGTTTTAATATTGCTTTAACTAGAAACCCAAACTGATGGAGGTAAACTCCCTCTACCAAAATCAATCCTTGTATTTTTACTTTTGCAAGATAAATTTTAAAATAAAAGATTTAAGTAATCTCTTTCTCTGTCCCGTAAAATTAAAAATCTCATTTGAATGGGTGGAGTGTTTACTTCTTATTTTATAATTAGAAAATCAAATATTTAGACATAGAATATAAGTACATGTAAAATCTACACCGTAAAAACAGATTACTTTATGATTTCGCTTTTTTAGCAGCCGACTGCTAAAAAAGAGCTGATTTGAAGCCGGCTGCCGAATTCATATTGTAAGATATATTAAACTGTTACACAGGTTAAACTCGTAAAAACTCTTTTATGAATCATTGTTGTTTTGTTTTTATAAAATTTCTTTTTTTGCATAATCTAAGCTCATCAAATTCAAATTTTCAACTCGTTTTGCATAATTAGATTTTCTTTTTTTTTAAGTTATGATAACAAGAACGGTTCTGTTCCAAAATTACCATAAAATAAGTGCAAGAAATCAATGACCCTGTAGATATTGAATAGTCTTTAATGTATCGGTGCTATAGTTTCAAGACTGCGTAGATTTTGTTGAGTTTAGGAAGTTTATGTACTGTAGACCCTGAACTAGCTGTGTTGAAACTGTAGATTTAAAAAAAACAGAGATAATGTTAAATCTAATCTGCATAGATAATGTAGAGTCTTGACTGCTTAAAAACTCTAGATTCTAGAGCATTTGATATTAATTATTTAATGACAGTCAGACTGTCTAACGGATGACTTGCCCTTATTGTTTAGTTGCTTTGCTTCTACTAATGAAAGGATTTTACTTGATCTTATCAAAATAACATAAAAAGGAACACCATAATTTTCATTTTTAAACAAAGGAGAAAGGAAAACTGAAAGATAGAGAGAGAGAGAGAAAGAGAAAGAGAGAGTGGGGGGGGGGAGAGATATATAGAAAGAGGGAGGTACTCTGCAATCTTCAAAAATGAAAAAAAAAACAGAGAAGTGATATTGCACTTTATTAGAATTTTCACCATTTTTAAGCCCCACCTTCTTAGTAATTCACTAACATATACCCCGCCCTTTGGTATTTCAAAATAACCAAAAATACCTAATTTTAAAAGCAAAGAGCTAAGAATGAAAAAAAAATTTTCTTATTTATTTTTTGAAAAACAATTAAGACAGATTTGGTCTAATAAGGAAATAATTCAGTAGAACTTTGGAAACCATTTTAACCCCCCCGCCCCTACTTCCAAAAAAGTAGAAAGCTTGGACGTTCTTGTAAACACACCTAAATATGATTTTCAACTAAGTCAAAATTGAAAAAATAGAATTATCAGTTTGTTTTGGCCACCACTGTAAAGTTAGGAATCCCATTTTGGAATATTTTTGTTGGGAAGTTTAAATAGATGCAATATCTGCAATATCAGGCCACTTCTATGTCATGTTCACATTTTATTTGCATTCCATCTTAGTTTATTTTCCGCAAGCGACAGCGCCCACAGCCTCTTCATCCATTTAATCCCTAAATTGGCTATTTCTTGCAAAGGTTGCAACTCTATGATTGCAATAACTTGACTTGAGGTCCTATCTATGAATGTTAGTTTTGTGTGCCTGTTTATGCACAATGACATAATCCCTTCTCTTGCTATTAGATGCCAGACATAGCATCATTTTAACATATCTGGTTTCATGCGATTTTGACCAGATATTTAGAATTGTATAATTTCTGCTGTTGGCTTTTAAAAAGCAAATATGTATAAGAGCTCTAAGTTTGTATTCCCTTTCCATTAAAAACTATCTTTCCATTTCAGAGATATAAAGAACAATCAAATCTTCCAATGTCATAACTTTCAAAACCTTTAAAATATTTATGTTTTTAGGAAACCATTTCGCGGGGCAAACACGCCCCCCTCCACCGCCATCACCTCTACCTGGATTTGGCCGCCATCAGCTGCCAGCTGGCGGCACTCAGTCCCCTTGGAACTTTGGACCTTCCGGATCCTATCAGGCAATTTGAAATCATCAATCTAACTATCTTCTATCTATTCGTAAAAATATTTTCTTTTATTATAACAGAAACATTTAACACACAGAGGTGGATACTTAAAACATTGTCGACGTCTTGAAGTCTTGCAGTCTTCAAGTATTTTGGCAAAAAGTAATTCTTAAAAACTTTTTCTTGAAGAGCTACTCTTTGAAGACAAGTCTTCAAGTAGGTAGTTGAAGACGTCTTCGAAGTGTTCTCAATTTACATCGAACAGTGTGTGTATGTTAGTCTGCAAAATAGACACTTTCCTTCATAGGGTGACAAACAAGTATTTTTACTAACTTTTTTATTTAAATATTTATTTAATATTTCCACGGATAGTAAAATTAAATATCATAAGTTTATTATCAATTGCTATTTTCCGAGGGACCGAAGCTTTATTTTATTATTCATTGAAAATTGTTTGTTATACAATACAATATCCAATTATAAATTGTTTTATGCTATTTTCTACCCTTCAAATATAGAGTTCCTAAATGCTAGGTGCGAAATCGCTTGTGATTTTCATTTTGAAAAAATGTAAAAAAACTTAGGAAAAAAAGTTGTTAACTCTTATTAATGACAGGATAATAGGTGGGAAAGCAGTAGGATTTTTTAACGGAAAATTACGCGAAACTACACAAAACTTGACGTGTCTTCAAACGTGTCTTGAAGTGTTTTTAAGAAGAGGTAAAAATCTAACCTCGAGTCGTGGAAGACTGAGTCGTCGAACGTGTCTTCAAGTGTTTTTGATGTTTTTAAGTATCCACCTCAGTAGACGGGAAATCTACACTAAGAAGCAACATTATTATAGCAGTAGCATTTTCAAGAATAAAAGAAAATTCTATGTCTTTGATTTTTTGTGAAGATTTTAATAATTAATAAGCATATAATTTGAAATTCATTGGTGGTAAAAAAAAGAATAAACATGTTATGGATGCCTATTTTAGTTTAGGTTAAGTAAGGGTTAAAAGAGGGATAGTACTCCGTAGGGATAGGAACCTGCAGGGTTATAAAATTGTTATTTTTATTCAAAATTTGAAAGGAAGAGAGGGAGAAGGAGGAGGTTAAATTTAAAGGTATTTAATTGTTTTTTTAGTATTTTATTCTTATTTGTCATCGCTATTAATGGATGGTGTCATTTCGTTTTGTTTTGTATACACATGTCACATATATATAAATATGAATATGATTTATTGCAAACCTTAAAACTGATAGCTTGCGAAAAACGGTAGCAGAAAAAAAATAAGGACAAGTATTCTCGAAAAATTTATTTTCGAAATTAATAAGAAAATAAAATTGTACAGACATCTTAAGAAACAGGCAAAATAAAATTGATTATTTATGTAAACCATTAATCCCAACGAGTAATTACAAAATTGAGTGAGGATAAATTTATGATCTATTACCCTATCCCTGATGGTTACCCCCATTGCTCTAAATATTTGCAAAGATGTCTAATTCTTTTCGTTGTAACATCACTACCACACATAATCAAATTGTCAAGAGTCATAGATTTGGCAACTTTTTCCCTTTGATTTCACTATTTTCTATTACCATTTGATCTTAGGAGATAAAATGATTTGCATTCTTAATAGATATAAACGAAATTAACAACCCAAATTTCCCACAGATTAAAATTATTGTTCAAAAAGTAAGGATGCTACTAGTTAGGAACAAACCAATCATAATTCGCTAAAAGAACCATTTTACTTTAGGATCCAATCTCCCCTTCTTCCATGGATAATATGAAAACATTTCAATGCATTTGCAGAAACTATTGCACACCAACTTTTTCACTAATGTGCAATGTTGCCGTTTCTGTAAGGGGACCAAAAAATGGTGTTCTTTCAAAACAGCGCTTTTTTTTGAAAATTGTATTCAAAAACCACAAGCAATCAGCCAATAAGAAATAGTGTAATTAATAGACCATCGATAAATTATTGTTATAGTGATCTGTAATAGCATGCATAGGGACGGTTTTGCCAGGGGAGTGTACGAAATGCACCCAAAAATTTTGTTACCCTTTTCAACTCCACCACATTCCCCTTCTGCACGCCTCTGGTAGTAATGTACTCTCTTCACAATAGAATTATCAACCTCTTATATCCTGATTTGAAAAATAAGTTTGCTTTTATTTCATAAAATTTTTTTCTATTTTAGAGAAACATAGATTTAGCAAAGTTCCTTGTTTGTTATCAGTAGTCAAACTCTCAAATGCATGGACGCATAAAAATAAAAAGGGACCAGTTTTTTTACTAGCGAATATTCTCTATATGAAACAAATGTTTGTGTGTCTACAGTCATCTAATAAATTACACCACACCTTTTAATAATTATCAATTAAACAAGTTTTATTTTTGTATTCTTTTTGTCTCTATTAGATTTATTAAAGATTATTTTTGTACAGGCATCTAAAGTGATAAGACAATGATGTACACCCCCAAAATTACCAATTATGTAGATTAGTGCTTCAAACTTTTAAACACTTCACTTTTTTAATAAACCAATTAAAAATTTAAAATTCAATAAAAGTCCCAATTGTTGTTAAGCCAACGAATAAGAAATCGTTATTATAAAACTTATGGGACTAATAAACGGCCTGTCCCCTCCCTTTCTGGTTTTTATTACATTTTTAAAATGTTTTTGGATCTTATGATTCTTGTTTTTAAACAATCTTTTTGTCATTCAATAGATAGCTTAAAATTGTAAGTGTGTGCGACCTTTTTTAAAAGCGAAGCTTTTCTATAATTAGGGTCGGTCCGTCCGTCCGTACGTCCGTCCGTCCGTCACGGATAGCTTTTTTCGTTAATTTAGACATGTTAGAATTGTCCTATCGATTTCAAATTTTGCATGGTGATTCCTTTAGTAGTTAGGTACGATTTAGAAAGCGTAGCAACTCTATAATCATTACCAAAATGTCTGTACGTCCATTTTAAACATGTTGATTTTTTTACTTTTTTAAATAGCTTTTTTCGTTAATTTAGGCATGTAAGAATTGTCCTATCGATTTCAAATTTTGCATGGTGATTCCTGTAATAGTTAGGTACGAGTTAGAAAGCGTAGCAACTCTATAATCATTACCAGAATGTCCGTACGTTCATTTTAAACATGTTGATTTTTTTTACATTTTTAACAACAAATTTGTATGTGAACTAATTATCCGATTGGTCTGATTTTTGGTATACTGATTCCTAGGACAACAAAGTACAATATTATAAGCGAAGCTACTCAATAATCAAGTCCTAAAAATGTAAGTATATCCATAATCATTATCCTGTATCAAGCAGTTTTTCAACAAATTTACTTACAATTTTGCTTTGACTCTTATACATTCGAATTCTGATTATTCAGTTCTGATATTATACAAGTGTTAATGTCCGTTTGTCCTACCTTTTCAGTGCTTCGCTTTTATGGATGTTGTCATCCTTGTTTTAATGTATAGAGTAGTAAGACTTTTTAAAAATTGTCTTCTGATGTTTTTTTATAGATATAAGTAAGAGCTAAAATACATTAGTTTTATAGTTAGGTTGTAATCTAAAATTCATTCTGTTAGAAGTATACAATTTTAATTTAAATTCAGCTCTGAATTATTGTGTTCATAATGCTCCCGTTGCAAGGATATTGTTACTCTTGTTAAAAGCGAAGCTTTTCTATAATTAGGGTCGGTCCGTCCGTCCGTCCGTACGTCCGTCCGAGATAGATAGCTTTTATTCGTTTATTTAGGCATGTTAGAATTGTCCTACCTATTTCAAACTTTGCATGATGATTCCTCTAGTAGTTAGGTACGATTTAGAAAGCGTAGCAACTCTTTAATCATTACCAGAATGTCCGTACGTACATTTTAAGCAGTTGATTTTTCTACTTTTTTAACAACAAATTTTTATGTGATCTAAATATCCGTTTGATCTGATTTTTAGTATATTGATTCCTGCGACAACAAAGAACGATATCATAAGCGAAGCAACTCTATAATCAAGTCCTAAGAATGTAAGTATGTCCATAAACGTTATCCTGTATCAAGCAGTTTTTCAACAATTGTACTTACACATTTTCTTCGACTATTATACTTTTATATTCTGATTATTCAGTTCAGACACTATACAAGTGTTAATGTCCGTTTGTCCTACCGTTTCAGTGCTTCGCTTTTATGGATGTTGTCATCCTTGTTTATTATATGATTATAGTTTTATTTTGTATTGTTTGGGGCAATAAACATCATTTACAATTTTAGAAAAATATAATGCTTTATTTCATTTTAAATAAAGAGGGACTTATTTCTAATTATTTCTTTCATAAATTTTGTTTTGCTCAAAAAATACTATTTATTTGAATATAAATCTTTTTATCTCATTATTACTTTTAATATTCAATATAACTTTTATAGGTTGAAAGTTTTAGACTTTATCATAGCAATTTATCAAAGAATAATTAAATTATTTTCGAACCTAGTAAAAGTGTCTGACACTGATTATGACGTCAAAAAAATTAACCAATGAGAGGCCACTATAAATTTTACCATTGGTCAATTACAGTGTATACTGGCCTCTCATTGGCTAATTTTTTTACTTTATAATCAGAGTCAGATACTTTTACTAGGTTCATTATCTTATACAATTTTTAAATGTAAATATTAGTCATCTCCCTCTATTTTTATTATCACGTCCACTATGAGTAAATAATCTAATCCACATATGAAATAGCATAATAGCACATGGAACTATCCGGCATATTAGTATTCTAAATGGGCTACCCCTGCAGTTTTATCTGATCCTATGAATATGCCTATAATTAAACAAGTTTACAATTTAACAAAATGAAAATGCAAAAACTGCAGGGCTTCTGGGATAGATAAATGAAAGATAAAAGTTTCAATTTACAAAGTTACATTTGATAAATAATTTGATATAAAGGATCATGGAAAGAAAACGAAGTAGCGGGATTCTTCGTATATTCACGGCAGCTTTTGATATGTTATTTTTGGTTAGGTTAGGTAAATGTTAATGTTTGCCCCGCAGGGTTAGAGCTTCCCGCAAAGGTTATTAATAGTAAAAAACTACTGTGAAATACGACGAAACCCGCTACTTTGTTTTCTTTCCATGATCCGAAATAAATATATTTATATCTATAAGATCATCACTTAAATTATATGTTTATATTAAAAAATATTAAAGCAAATTATCTTTTATTGCCCTATCCCAATGTTTCTGAATCAAATCTACATATTGCAATTTTCCTCTAGACATAGTTATGTATATAAAAGTCTGATTAGACGGAAAATATAAATAAATGAACTAAAAAAACTTCCTACAGTTGTTCTCTCTCTAGTCTCTCTCTCTCTCTTTCTCTCTCTCTCTCTCTCGCTCTCTCGCTCTCTTTACCAGCGGCTGCGCACCAAGATGAACCTAGAGGCTATTGAGGGAAAGAACTGGGGGGGGTCGAACAATTTACAATTTAGTGTCAACTAGAAAGGAAATTATTTTGGGGGGGGAGAGAGTTTATCTAGGGGTGGAGATTTCCTCCCCTAAAGTAGTAATAAACTATCCCTGGATATATGAGAAGCTTCTCAGTAAAAAAGAGAACCCTATCTGACTGACAAACATAGAAAGTGAACTACAGAGTAGTTTTGTTATTATAAAGTATTCCAATAAGAAATATGTTAAATGGCATAGGATACAGTACAATAGCATAAGGTTATATAGCTTTGATTAATTAATTGGTATTCTTACGTTTTAACTATCAAATATAATTAAGACTGGTTATAAATTATTTATTTTATTGCAAAACATTTAAAATCTTCTTTTTATAATTTTTCTTTCAAATTATTTCACAAAAGGAGTGTGATATTTTTTTCTATTTTTGGATATAATTGTATATTTACATATATTGTATAGCCATCTTGTTATTAATGAATTGATAATGGGTGGAAAAACATTTCCTAATTGGCATTATTAACAATTGAAGCAATCTTTCATTTGTTTCATTCAGTTTTTATCATACATGTCTTTGTATAATATGTTTTAACATCCATAAATACAAAATAACGGATCTACAGAAACCCCTTTATTTGGCCCTAATCTTACGGGGCCAATATTACAAACCTAACCTGACCTAAAATGAAATATAAAAAACCGAAAAACTAGGCTTTTTAGAGAAAACACACAATAAGAAGGTTGTTGTAAAAGTACTTAGTAAAAATGTACTAGACTTTAGATTCAATTATAGAGATGCTATACTTTTTACAATCGTCCTTTTAACTTTTTTGAAAATAAACTCAAAGGACTTCTTAAAGTGTATTGGTATTTATTTTATTTATTTATTGGTCATTAGAATGTAAAAATATTTCTTTATTTAAATATTAAATCAAAGTTTAAATCTGATCTGCTTGTGGCTTCGCCTCAAGCCTATATAAAATCAATAAAATTAGTCGAGAATATGTCCTTGTTTCGCGTTAAAAGGAAGTTAAACCTAACAAGGACAATAATATCCATAATTATCTCAGCAAATACAAATTATTTTTTTTGTAATTTATCATCTTTTGATGTTAGGTTTCATATTTCTACCTTCTTACTTGTTTACCTGTATGTGTTTTCTTTGGTAAGCTCGTAAAGCCATGATGAAGAATTCAGTCTCTGCTGGTTAATTTTTTCTCGCTCATCCACTGAACTAGTCTTTTTTTTTAAATTGTCACTTGTCACTTTTATTATGTTTAAAGAGTCTGTTTGTGATCTTGTGGCTGTTCTTTCTGGGTTCACTCAGGGTTGCCACTGTCTATAGTTTAAGTAAATATGTTTGTAGGGAAAAGGGAACACTAGAGTCAATCAAAGTAATTAATTATGGTTTTTGTTTTAAGCTTTATATTCCACCTAGAAATAAGGAAGTAACAGTAATTTATTTTTGTAAATGTTCTAAGTCTGTCAGTTGGACAGTTTTGTTAAAGAGTAACTGCGCTCCCAAAAACTTGTTGCATTGATTTTATCAGATTTTTATCTTTGTTTAAGGGGACCAATTACATTTATCGTCAGAATTCCATATTTTGCATACAGATGATTTGATACATCACCCCCCTTAAAAAATTATTGAAAAATAATAAATGGTTGCGCCCCAATAGGTTGGGTCGAGGAAGAATTCTGTTTTGAAAAGAACGAAATTTTTTAAATATCCCTATGTCCTTCTAAATAGCCTAAAACCAGCCAATGACAGTACTAAGCTTCCCTAAAAACTAAATGATAAGAATAAAACTTAATTTCTTCTTATTTTTTGAAAGCCTGGGGGAAAAGAACTATGAACTATTACTGACAGAATACAGGATTTTGCTGTGTTATTCTAAAATGCACACAAAATTCTCTTGGGTGATTAAAAAATTCTAAACAATGCATTATTAAACGCGAAGCTTTTCGACTTTTAGGTTTGTTTCAGAATTGCTTACTGATTCCGAGATCGATTTGACACAACTCTATAGTTCTTCCAAAAATGAATGTTTAAAGCTCCATTACTGTTTCTTTATCTATATGGAATAAAAGTTAAAACATATTCCTTTTGTGGTTTTAAGGCCTTAGCTTTTACTAATGTTGACATTCTTGTATATACATATGAAGTTTTATGCATTATTACTTAAATTTTAATAGATTTTTTTAACTTCCTGCTCAAACAATAAGAAAATTTTTTAACATTTTTTTATTGGTCAAAAATACTTAGTTTTGTAATTTATTTTACTTTTTATTTTTTGCTAGTATGATAATTCGGAAAATGCTAATTATGAAAAGAATATCTATATGTATAAGAAAACTATATATTGGAGTAGCTGGACAAAGTGTCTAAAAAAATCGGCATTGTGGCCTCATAAAAATGAGGGATTATCTATCCTTTTTTGTAGGGGTTTTCTTTCCCACTTCTCCTCTCATCTCCCTCATTTTCTATGACGTCGCATGCCTGATTTTTGAGATAATTTGTCCAGCTACTATATTTGATAATGTTAAATATAGCGATGCTTTGCTTATTGTAATATTCCTATTTACAGTAATGTACTAAGACAAGGATGACAACATCTATAAACGCAAAGCTCTACAAATCAGACATAGGGACAAACTACACAGATCTTAATATAAATGTTACAAAAAAACAGTAATCTGTTTTTTGTAACATTACTTATAAAGATATGATATCTTTTAATTATAGGAATCATTTTTAAAGTAGCAAAAAACTTATTATCATAACTATAAATTGCAAATATTATTATAATTATAACTAGCTGCTACGCTAGCTTTTAGGGGCTAGAAAATAGCTCAAAACCATCCCAAGACTTAAATCTGAAAATGACTTGACCTATGTGAAGATTCAATCAAAGGGAGAGCAATTTATTTGATAATTTGCAATTAGAGCTATATATCCTTTACATCTCATACATCTAGACAATCTAACAGACGTTAACTAAATGTAAAAATGCTTTGCCTATAATTGTATGTATAAATTATTGCTATCTTATAGTAGGTATGATATTAAAATCACATAAAATAAAATATATATAGTCTGCACCGTAGAGCTGCTAATAAATTAAATAGGATTTGTTGAAATAAGGACAATTACGTCCAATTAAATTACTAACATTTAGGATTTTTAATAGAAGTGGCCAACACTTTATTTTAAGCAATTAAAATTTGCTTTTAAGAATTGTAAAAATAAGCTATAAATCAGTTTTTTAAAAAAGGCTTTTTTGGACAAAAGTTTTATTTAAGATTGATGTTTTTTCTCGCAGCCTTGAACTCCAAGAAACATTTCATTGACTTAAAAAGCTGTATTTGGGCTTTTTAAAACTTAAGGTATATTAGCAAGATTTATATCAAATAAAAATTAAAAATCATATCGAGGTTGGGGATAAGTGTGGTCTATTTATCGTTTAGAGGGAAAGTACACAAATTTCTATTTGTATTACAATTTAGATTTAACAAAAGGAAAAAGATAAAAAGAATTTTATTGCAACAAGTAACATCTATTTACAGAGAACAAGGATAAAAGTATCAATTAAAGCGAAGCTTATAAATACGTGCACTCATTCGTTGGCTTAAAAACTATGGATACTAATATTATATCTCTATTGGTTGTTTTAAAATAACTGTTCAACCAATAAGTTAAATGTACAGAAAGAGTAATTTTGTTTACTATTATCTGAAATGTACATTAATTTATAGTCCCTACATTTCAAAGTCAGACGTACGGATTAGGTTATTTATTAGCTGCGCTACCAACAAAGAAAATAACAAACTACTTTCAATCCAATTTTGTTCATACTGTGTGAAATAATATTTTACATTTTGACAGCAATGCATATCATACTTTTAAAGTTTGTACGTCATTTTTATTTACATTAATTTTTAAAAGCGGAGCTTTTTTATAATTAGGGTCGGTCCATATGTTCGTACGAATCATACATTTTCAAAGAATTACTGAAAACAAGATTTTTTCTTACAAGACCCATAGTTCAGGTGGCGAAGGTGGCTAAAATTATGAATTTATCAAAGAATTAGCAGAAAATTAAATACATAAATTGATTGATATCAATTATATTTTAACAAACTGTTATTTATGTTGTTATCACTGCGCTACTTATCAACATAATTGTTCTATATAATATTTCTTGAATTGCAGGCGCGATGCAAGCATTACATACATATATAAAATCAGTGTTTTCAAAATGTAAATAAAGTTGCCGGTTTTTTTTCAATCTATTCGTCCGACTGTCCTCCTGTATGCAGTTTAAAATCTCGGTAACCGATTGATCGACATGGTGATGCTTCTGGTCCTCGGTGGGGTTAAGCTAATTTATTGAAGGATGGGACACTTCCATCCACCCCATCCCCCCTCCCCACTAAAAAAATATGGGGTAACATGTGTAGCAACTTTCGTTGATTTCTCCTCTCATGGAAAGAAGCCACTAGCCTAGTAGTTTTAAAGTGATAAATTTAACAAAAAAATTATCTTGTTTACCTTAGCCGCGCACTCCAATTAAGACTTGACAATTATATTTAAACTAGTTAAATTAATGTCGCCGTTGGACCATTAGACACTTTTTAATTTTAACCTTTTAAGCCCTGAAAACCCTGAAAGTAATTGAAGCTTGCTAAATATGCAAGATTCAAAATGGCGGTTTAGGGGGGACACTATTCCAAACTATTGGACACCCGAAAAAAAGGCTTTGAACTTTGAATTGAAATCTTCTTTTGATTGTTATCCTCCTATTCCACATTTACTAGGTAATCTGTAGTAGCGAAGCTAGTTTATAGTATGTTTGTACGTTCGTCTGCCTGTCCGATTGTTATATAACGTTCATTTGAATATCTATAATTTTTCAACATTACAATATCTGAATCTTACATTTGATTTATATATTGTTACTGTATATCGGTTTACTATTCCTTTTTTCAAAATTCAATAATGTATTCTCAGATTTGTATTTAACGATAAGAAAAGTAGTGTACTATCGGACGGACGTACGGGAATACCATTTATACTGTACCTGCGCCGAGCAAAAAGCATAGAAATGGTTTGCTTTCAAAAATTATTTGGTATGGCATACTAATTTAGGTTCAATCATACTATGTGCGGGGTGAATTCACTTCCGCATATAATCACATCTGCAGTTTAGAATTTCGCAATTAACGAGCACAGACCCAATCCCTAACCTTTATTGTTGAAATAACCTTGTACCAAATATAACTTAATCTAACTTAGCCTTAAGTAAAGCACTAACACTGGTTCTGTGCCCAGACTTTTTCATAAAAAAAAATAAGAAATAACCTAAAACTATCTCAGGGCCTATAAGAGAACCATAGCGGTTAAGCTGTTGGCGAGATCCTTTCTGCAGACAAAAAAGCTCACTACTTTATAAAATGCTATATATGCGCTGAACTGTATGCACACAGTTCTATGCACCTACAGATCAAGATATCAAAAAGTCAAAAGAGATATTTCTAACCAGCAAAATATCACTGACATACCTATATATGGATCAAATTTCACCCCCCAATCTTATTTATTTAAAAAAAGAATTTATGCAATATCTAGAGAATCCTCTTATCCGACGGGGTCCTAACCCTGGCAGTCCCTTGCATAAAAGCTAAAACCTAAAAAGGAATGAAAAATATCTTTTATTCAATTTAGATTTTTTAGTAAGACGTAGATTATGAATAATTTCATTTGCAATTATTGGAGTTTTGCCATCATTTCAATATATACACATTTAAAAATCTATTTACCTGTTTGAAATTTTCAAAAAGTTTTTCACTATTTTTTATACATAATTCCCCACATGAAATAAAATATTCAATGTTTTTAAATTTTCAGAATAATCTCTAAATTTTGAGAATATAATACTTTTTTTATAGCTCACTTTGGGTACTTAAGTTAATTTTTGTTGGTTAGTTTCCAACTAGTAATGTCCAAACATTGGTACCAAGATCCCTGGAAATTTTTAAAAATGATGATTTCATAATTACCACTTGCACCAGGCTGTACAGAGGTTCGGAGCTGGAGGATCTTATCAGTACACCACACCCTCAACTTCTTACTATGCTCAGGTTAATAGGCGGAGTCACAATAATGAAAAAAAACAAGTACAATTATGTCAATAAGTAGCTAAGCAAAATGCAGGAGATATCTTATAGTAAGTTTAGAAGAAGTATTACAGAAGAAATATTAAAACCTTTTGAGAAAAAAAATCTCAATACAGATATCTGATAATTTCCTTTAACCAGTTCTCAACATCTTTTTGCCTTTTTTCTTCTTTTGCAATGTTATTTAAAATAAAATAAAAAATGGTTTAAATAATCTTTTCGTTTGTAAAGACTCTTTTTTGTATTTTAGCCACAGGGTAACCAGTTTCGAGCCCCATCCAGCTTGGAACCTTTCTTCCCGCCCCCTGCAACCACCCCAGCTCCTCACTACTTCCCCCCGGCCAACACACAATCACCTTTCCAGGTAAAGCAATGCTTAACAAATCTGGCAGTCGAGCAAACGAACATTAACAATTATAGAGTGGTAGAGCTTTTAATATTAAAGAGATCATTGGTTTTGGGAAATAACATATCTTTTTAAAAGTTATTAAAGGAATACAATACTTTCTAGAACGAGATTGTACTTTACAGGAATCTTTCAATCGATAGGACAATTCTAACATGCTTATTTACGATAATGCGTTAAATTAAAAGAAGACTTCTAATCTACAACAATTTTTCCCTAAATCAAGTTCATATTTGATAATTTGGGGAGAGATTCATTTATCATCCAGTATCCTTTCCCTGTGGCTGTAACTCACTATTTTCTTTTCCAAATCATCTTTTATAATTAATTTCATATTGAAGAAACAAATTAATCACCAAGTAGTAATTTGTTTAGAAAGTATGACACAATACAATTTAGGGAAAGGTAAATGAAAGATAGAATTATCTTGCGTTTAATTTAAAGTCCTGTAAATAAAAGAATTTTAAAAAATATGGACAAACATGATGCCCATTGTTTATAGGAATCTTCATAACAAATATCAGACATCCCCTGGACCAATTTTAGTAATAACATATGAAATCTCGTTAATGTTACAAATTTTCCTTATACCTAACCTCAGGGGCGTCCAAGCTTTTTATTTTGGGGGAGGTAAAAATCGCCCCATTACCCCCCCCTTGGACGTCTATGCCTAACCTCATAAAATCATGGATGAACGGACAACATAAAATACAGACTAGATTCTGAATTGTCATGGGAATCTTCACAAAAAAATCCTACGTCTATTGCAGATATTTGCCAAGAAATTTGTATTCTGAAATATGGACTCACTAGCTTTTAGTATTATAAAGTTGCTTTGCTACTAAAAAAATGATCCTAGACGTAATAGTATTAAGAATAAAATGGAGGTATCATTTATCTCCTATTTACCTATCCATGTATCTCGAGTTAGACACCCCAAAGTGAAAGTAATTAAATTTTAATTAATTTGCCCCAATGTCTTTTATAGAGTAAAAATTAACATATAAGAAATAGATTCTCAAATATATGATTTATATTGATATCTTTTGTTTAAAGATATTTATAATCTTTGCTTTAATTGATTTTAAATCGATTCCGAAAATCGGTCCTAGGACAAACGAAGGAGTGACAATCGTCGGAGTGGACACTCAACCTAACCTATTTTTATTCATCTTATAGGTTTTTAATTAACTTAATATTTTAGACACTCCTGTGTTTGTCCTCTAACCTAAAAAAAACTCCTAGTTGTATAGCAGCTGTGTATCTAAGAAATATATATTTAAGCTAACCCACTAAAAAAAAACGTTTTCAACAGTTTTCAACAAAAATAACAATGATTATTTTTCCTTATATCAGATTAAATAATCTTCCTCTATTTCTAAAACCTTTTTTATTAGTTTGAAAGCGAAGAGCACTTTTTCGGAACAGCATCTCCTTACAATCAAAACAACAACCACCACCAACACAACAACAACAACCACCACCAACACAACAACAACAACCACCAACAACACAACAACAATGGAATAAACAATGAAAGACACAGTTCTATTAATCCATCCCTAGGCAAATTTTGGCGTATTTTGTGCATTATTAATAATTTAATTCCAGTACAATAAACTATATCTAAATTTTTATGGGTTCCATGTACATTTAACAGCAGATTTTAAGAAACTAAGAATAGTTATTTATCGCATCGTATTACAGACAGTGTTCCTCGGATATTAAAAAAAATTATAAGGTTTAAACCTGATTTATTTTCCCCGAAGGTCGGAAGGCCAGGCTAAACAAATCTTTTATTAATTTCATGATTTTTATTTTAGTACTAATGGAAAATTGTCTGTAATACGATGCTATACATGATTTTTCTGAATTTCTGAGAACCGGTTTTAATCCAGTGGATATTAATCGGTTTTGAAGCCATACTGGAAACAATTTTAAGTAATTTTAATTCCTAGTTTGAAAAAAGTCTTTGACAAGAATTTTATTGAGAAAAAGACCTTAATGAATAGAAAAAGACAGCGTTATTAAAAGCTTTAAAATAATTAAAAACCAAAGCGTCGTCTTATAGGTCCAGAAAAAGTTTATAATCCTTAAAAAAAATTTTATATGAATTTATTGGGGAGTAACCCCCCACCCTTCTCTTATGTGTCCTTAAAGGCCCCTAGAGGCGTAGCCTATAGTATTAAACACGCCACTATTGAAACATAGTTCATCACGAAGTAAAGAAAGGCAATCCTGAATTTCATATCACCCCATTCACAAATATTAACAACTTACCACAAGGTTATTATTATAAAGGTTTAATAATTAAAAACAAGGATGATTGTGTCAAATAGTTGCGAAGCTGATGATAAAAATAAGATAGCTATTATCAAAACTGTTTGGTATGGTCAGAATCAGGTCAATTGTTTACAAAACTGTTTTTTGAAAATATATAATAAACAAAATAAGTTTTATAAAAACTTTTTAAATAAGAAAGGTTTTACATACATCCTTATATAAAAGTACTAAGATGTCTATCTGTCTGTGTTTTTGTACTGATATGGTTCTCCTTTACAGTAAAGCTTAAGGAACTTTTTAAAAAATTAATGTAATGTGAAGAGTCGACTCTTACCCCTTTTCTCTAGTAAACGAGCTATTACGAATCACCTCTCTGAAAATGAAAAAACCTTTACATCAATAACCTAATGCATAGATGTTGAAGATAAGCTGTACACAGTGCCTACAGAAAGGCCCAGAGCTGTAGCAGAGCCTCAATACACACCTTCGGATAAAGTTATTGTATATAAGACTGTCCCCATTATTTTATCAACAAAAGACACAGGTTCGTTGCAGATAGTCTTATTAGTAGCGAAACTACTCTATAACTCACTTTGTATGTCCGTCTTTTGTTGTATATAAGACTGTCCCCTTTATTTAATCAACAAAAGACACAGGTCCGTTGCAGATAGTCTTATTAGTAGCGAAGCTACTCTGTAACTATCTTTTTCCATCTGTCCGTATGGTGTTGTTTCCCAATCATTTTTCCTCAAAAGATAAGTGTCGTTGCAGATATTCTTAAAAGAAGCAAAGCTCTCTATAACTAACTTTTAGTGTCCGTCCGTAGTGCTACTCTATAACTTACTTTTCCATCTGTACGTTGTTTTTGTTGTACACAAGAATGTTCCATTTATTTTGTTTACAAAAGACTATTCTTAAACACAAAGTACAAAAAATGAGAAGAAGCTAATTACAGAATAAAACAGACAGTTATTATATATGTAGTTACTCTAATACAATATAATTCAAACATTGTAGTAAATATCTGTTTCAACCCTTACTAGAAATTAAACGCGGCATTGAGAAAGAAGCTAATATTGCGCCAATTCTAGCAAGATCTACAAATAATCAGGCACAGTTCGATACTTAAATAATTACAAGATTCTGTTATTATTATTTCATTACTTTTTAATATCAAATTCAAAAACAAAACAAAAATATAAAAATAGATGATTTATACTTATTTCGTCATTAATAGTTTAACAATAAATAGGTTACTTTTTTTTGAAAAATGACAGTAAATGATTTATGTATCCAACTAAGAACAAAGCTGCCGATGAAAAGAAAGATATAATTACAGATAAAAGTGGTAAAGAAAGTCAGCAAGGGACACTCTAGAATCAGATTTTATTGATATAACAGCTACTCTTTAATTAGAATATGTCAGTTCAAACTTATCTAAAGCTTTATGGGCTTTACCATTTTCTTTGTTGCTTCCTCTCAAAGTGTCTAGCAGGCAAAAAAAAACCTTCCTCCCTTTTTGAAAAAAAAGGAGGGATATAGTTCTTTTACCTTATCCCCAACCCCGGGGGGGGGGGCAAAACACTTATTTCTTGGTTTAAAACCTATTGGTACTTATATATTGATTGGTAAGTTCAAACTAGCACTGTTCAAAATTTAATTTAGTTTTGTTTATCATCATGGTATATTATAAATATATTGTTCTATGTCTTATCCCTAAAGATCCCATCTTATTTTATATTTGAAGGGTACTTTTATTAAATCTTGATTGGCTGGTTCAAACTAGCAGTGCTAAATCATTTTACCTTATTACATTCGCCACTAAAAAGATGGATCCTAGAATTTTTATTTTACCATAGAACCAGAAGTGACAACAGAAGTTGAGCGTAAGGGGAGAGAAGAACCAAGTCGTAGAAATGCTTTCAACTTCCTTGAAAACTTTTCTTTGGCCCCGCTCCGCATCTTTGGAAATACTGATGATGAGGTAATACTTATTTCCAGTGTAGCTTCAAAACCTATTTATATCCGTAGGATTAGAACCGGTTCTGAGCCATACTGAAAATCATGTATAGTGTAGTATTATAGGGAATTTTTTCGCGGATTGTTGCATTTTTTCGTTAAACAAGGAAGATAACATGCAAAAAAAGTAAAGCTCGACAATTTATATTGTCAGACCAACTTAACCAAATAATGAGTAAGAGCAATTTTGATATTTCAGAAACGTAAAACTATCTTAGATTTTTAAAGCCTAAATGCAGAATGTTGTAGTGGGACAAAGTAACTAAAAAACAGACATGTGACGTCATAAAAATTAGGGATTATTCATCTCTTTTTCTTTCCTACTTCTCCTCTCATCTCCCTCATTTTTAAGACGTCACATGGCTGATTTTTGAGTCACTTTGTCCCACTGCCAGAAGGTTTATTATGAATTACATCAAAATTATACAAAATTATGACCAATCAAGTTTGTATTTTATAATTCTGGTGAGAATAATGGAAATGGAATTTAAAAATTGATTAAAATCTCTGAATATGTATCCCTGTCATAAATTTATAAACAAAGAAGTTTGATGTAAATGCCAACTAATATAAATTTCTCATTGTCCAAAATAAACAACAGCAAAAATTATGGTTTCAACCCCTTTTTTCCCCAGTGCAGTGGTTTATCCTCGGGAGGAGAGGACATTGGGCTGTTTATTACACTAGTCTCCAAAGTTTATAATAACGTCTACTTATTCGTTGGCTTAACAACTTTTGGGACTTTTATCCAATTGTGATTGGTTTGTTCATAAAGTTGAGTGTCCAAACTTTTCAAACTAATTGCAATATACAAAGGGATAATTTTGTTTATTGTCATTGGGGATTTCCATCTATTTATTGGCCATTGTCTTATCCCTTTAAATCCTTGAGTTTATCCCCCCCCCCCCCTTGTGCGATATCAATGGTTTATGTTGACTTGAGAAAAGAATTAAAGCTGAAAACACAACAAAAAGATCATTAATAAAATCTATTCTGCAGTTGTCCCCCAACCCACCCTCTTGTTATATGACACCTGCGCTCCTAGACATCTCTAGAGGCCCTTGAGGACAGGAAGGGGAGGTCGACCCTATCTTTCTCAATTTTAGTTTTAAAAATAAAATTTTTTTTGGGAGGGTCATTTCTTTCTAGGGCGATTTTTCATAGGAGGATGTTGGTATCCTACCTTAAAATAATTTTAAACCTTCCCAGGACCTATGAGAAGCTATTCTTTGAAGGAGAACCATATCGGTTCAGTGGTTAGCAAGATCCTTCGGTACACACAGACATACAGACACATAGAGATCCTTTTACTGCATTAAAAGGATAATGGAATTATTTCTAAATGGATTAAGGTGGTGGGGGCTATATTCTATGAAACATTTTCAGAATATGGGATTATTCCTAAACAGTTGGCTAAAAAAACTATGACAGAATATTTATGTTTTTTCGCAATTGTTTTTCTTTATTAGATTACTAACAAAGGAAAAAATCTTGATCAAAATTTAAAGGTTAATTTAATATTTTAAGATAGTTTTTAAAAATCTTGGAGGGAGTGGACACTGGACAGTGACGATAAGATTTATTCGCAACAACTTTTCTTCGAATTTATTTTATAACTATTTAAGATACTTTTCTTGCATTAAAAATCTTTAGGGTAGTAGAAAAAAACAGGGTTTTATACGTTCAAAATAATTCTATCAGGATTGCATGCATATATCTATCAAACTTACAAAAGAAGAAATCTTTATAAACTAAATCTATAAATATAGAGTTCAAGTAAATCTGAAAGAAATATCATCTTTAAAAGATAAATTTATTAACAACCAAAACATACATTAACTACTTATTTTATAGGAAAGCTTGGTATAGATCTAATCATATGTTTGAATATGATTCCTCTTCGGTAATTTAAGATGTGCTACCTCGATAGTAAATGTTTGAGCCCTAAACACTTAAACAGACAATATTCATTATTATACATCTTATAATAAGGACTCACGAACAAAGATTATACGATCAAAGTTTAGTACTTCATTCAACAAGACCATAAAAATTGTGTATTTGGCCATTATTTACGGCTACCGAACTTTGTAGGAATACTAAAAAATAATGCATTACTTTTTGGTCAAACTTATATTCTGAATTATATTATTAAACAGAAAGGAGAGTTTTCACAAATCTGTTAAAATTATGATTGATCTTTTGCTCAATTTTCTATTTTATTTATCTTTTTTTGTTGGTTTGTCTATATACAATATTAGTTTATATATAAAAGTAATACAGGGATAGGTAAAGGAACGAGAAAGAAATATTTCTTTCTTTATTACTTTTAATTGTGTGTTTTACTCTTTGCTATTTATGCACAAAACATTCCTTGTTATTAAAAGTGATTTGTTTACCTAAATCTTTTTTTAAATTTTGTTTAAATATCATAAAACTTTTGAAAAGATACGAGCATGTAAATTGTAAATGTAAAATAGATAAAGGATGAAAACTCTAAAAATTTCAAACATACATTATTACTTTTTAAAAATGCAGTAACACACCACACATGACAAGATATTTAAGTTATGAATTCTTTTTTAAAATTTTTGGTTTTAGCTTATCCTTGTATTAAAGTAACTGGATCTGTGTCTGTCAGTCTGTCTGTACCGAAGGGTCTTGGTAACCGCTGAACCGATATGGTTTTTCTAATACAGTGTGCTCCTCATAGGTCCTAGGAGTTACCACCAAAATAAAAATATCCCATACAAAAAATTACCCCCATCCTAATTTTTTTACTATTTCTTTTTAAACTGAAATTAAAAGAAGGGGGGTCAACTTCCACCCTCCCCTCATCCTAGAGACGTACCCGCTAGTATATCAAAAATTAATAAATTAAAAAAAAAAAAGTATTAGCATTAGTTATAATGTTAACGTAAATATCAGATAAACAAACTTGTTATTACAAAACTTCAATGAATTTTAGACATATTTGATCCACACACACACTCACACAAACACATACAACCCTACATCCTGCTACTAAAGAATATATTTATAGTAAAACTATAAAATAAATAAGCTATGAATAGAAATAAGATATCCTAACTATCTATTACATATTCTAAATACATGCTTTATATGCAAAAATTTGCACACATAATTTGCAACACAGGGCAAAATATTCAGAAATTTTAATCATGTAATAAATTCCCTAATTCAAATTTTATTCTGTCTGTCCATTTTTCTGCTATTAAAGTAAAGCTACAAATTTCCATTTACAAGATTCCAATGACCAGTAAGAACCTACTCTATAACTGCTTTTGTATGTTATATATTAGGACGGTATTACTGTATGAAAAATCTGATTATTCGAACGCTGTATATTAAAAGTAATTAATCGAATGCTGTATAAGATTGTTTTCTGTTTTTTTTTTGCTGGGGATTACGCTGACCAATAAACATCTATCCTTGTATGTCATATTGTTTTATGTTTCGCTATCTATGAATATTAATTGTTTTATTCTTGTTTGAAGGAATAGGTGTCCTTTAATCTTTAGACGTTGATCTTTTAAAAGTAGGGTTAAGTAATTCTCTTTAAATTGGTTTTCAGAAAATACTTAATGTAAATAGGGAGAGAACAATAGATGCATATAAGTTGATATACAATATACAATATACATACCAATCTTCAAATTAAATTGATACAACAATAAAAATAAAAGTATCAACATTTGACCTATCCCTCTTTAATCTTAGTTAGTAAACTAATAATAAGCTTTCCAGAGAATCATGGACAAATATATCCAGCCGTTATGTAATTTTGATAAACTTAATTTCATTTTATTTTAGGGAACCGAAGCTCCCCTGCGTGTATCCAGTACAACAGAAAGAAAACAAGAACATATATTTCAAGAATCGCGGGAAAATGAATATTATTACGATTACCCTACTAATGACAGGCAGGGGAATCAAATATATTTTAAAATATAAAGATGTCTGAAGATAAAGATCTCGGCAACTGTTGGTGCAAATTTTGTACTTTTTATTGAAACCTTTGAGAAAGCCTAAAGTGACATGTGTGACGTCATAAAAATCCACCTCTTTCCCACTTCTCCGCTCATCCTTCCTTTTTAGACGTATTTTTTGACGTCACACATGACACATGACAAATGCCTTGGAGTGATTTTTTGCTCTTTCTCTGCTTTACCCCGTCCTCCCCCATTGGCTAGGGACGCAGCAACTAGTGTAGTTTAAATGAGAAATAAAAAATAAGTACAATTATGATGTCATTAAACATAAATGGGGTATAAAAAGTAAAAGTGTCCAAAAGTTTCTACCAATAATTTTAATCTACTTTAGTAGTATATTTTATTGGAATTGGGTAATACAAAAATTATATCTATGCTCCAATTGTACGGACATTCTCAAGTTATAGAGAAGCTGTGCTATAATAAATGGTACTTTCCCTTATTTTGTTAAGCTAGCACAACCCCTCCCCCTCAAAATTAAGTAAAAATTGTCTGCTGTGCCTAAGTAAGGGAGGGAGAGGGGAGGAGAAACCACTATTATATTGCCTAACAAACATATATTTGATAAAAAAAACAGGGATAAAACTGACGTGAGCAGCGAATACGAGGGTAGTGAAGAAATATTAACTCTGGAGGAAGTTCTTTTTGCTGGAGAATTAGAAGAACAAAAGTAAGATATATGGATACATAGATAGATAGATTCTGATTGATAGATATATAGTTTCTAAAAGATATATAGAAAGATTCTGATGATATATAGATTATAGATAGGTATATTCTAAAAGTAGATAGATAGATTCTGTTAGATAGATATTTTGATAGAAAAAGCTAAAAATCTTCACGCTTTTCATTCAAAAATATTTTTTATTAAAAATGCATTTGCTTAATACTTGTTTTTCTTTTGAAATTACACTGTTAACACTTTGTTAGTGTTTAATATTTAATATTTGCCCGTAAGGTGTAATTTTAACTCATCTCTTTCATTATTGTTACATTTATGGAAAAAATAATAGCAAGCTTGATCTTAAACTCCAGGGATCTTAAGAGAGCATGGGTTATATATAAATTAACATTCTTCCCAACTATGATAAACCAAATTACCCCTTATTTAAATCAAAATTGTTGGTGTAAAGGATTTTGACACCAGTACATTGTAGAAACCAAATTTAAATCAACAGCTAGACCTTTAAAAGTATTGTAATGCACCATCTATCATATCCATCTTTCTATCTTTTTACCTATCTTACAATCCATGAATAATCTTTTTATCTATCTTTTAGTACATCTATCTATCAATTTATTTGTTCAAAATCTATCTATCTGTCAATATATAATTAATTTAAATTTTCTATTCTGTATATCTATAAATTTGTACATTGGTCTATTCATCTTTCAATCTATAATCAATCTATCTTTATAGGAAAGAGTTAGAGGCCCTGTTTAAAGAGCTAAGAGATGAAGACAACTACCTTACTCAGCTGGTCAACCTACCAGAAAACGACAGGATTCCTAGGAAAACAAAACAGTCCAAAAATCTTTCAGGAAAATAAGAGACTTTATTCATTTATTTATAGTATTTTGTCTATTAGGATCTTTAAAACGGTAAAGGATTCAATAAAAAGGGACAGACAGACACATGAACTAACTTTTAAAGAGTAGCATCGCCACTAAACAAAAATATTTTGGAAAATATTAATAAAAGTCTTCTATTAAAACCATTAGGCCTGATCCAAAAAGCATTGAAACTGGTTAAAAAAGTTGAAGATCTTGGCGAGAAAAGGAAAAAGATCCAGGAAACCAAAAGAAAATCCAAGACAACGGACAAGACGGATATTGGTTCGAGTGCTAGAAATTCTATCAATATTGTTGACAAGATTTCTAAGAAAATTGAAGAATTAAAGGTTGGTTATTGTTTTGTAGTTAATAGTTAATCCTCATATGAAAGTAAGTAGATGTCGATCGATATGTCTGTGTGTCTGTCTGTAGCGAAGGATCTCTTTAACCGCTAGACTGAAATGGTTCACCTTTACAGGGTGAAGCTTCTATTAGGACCAGGGAAGGTTTATATACAAATATTTTGGAAATCTTCATGAACCCCCCCCCCCCCCCCTTCTCCCTAAAAACAAAGAATTCTTTTTAAAACTAAAGTTTAGGGTAGACTTATATTTAGACTCTTTAGACAAGGGTCGTGCAATCGAAGGGTTACTTCGGATAAAATTAAAAATTGTTGGGGTGTTTGTTCAGTTTCTTTGTCTACTAAAAAGCTACTATACCCCCCCCGGGCCCCCCCCCCCCCCCAGAGACGGAGGGGACATTGAACTTTAAATTACATTGGAACCCAAAGTTTAATTATAACGTTGCCTTTAAAACTTTCGATTCTTCTATTGAATTTTGATTGGTTGGTTCCAAACAAGTGGAGCCCCAATAATTACAATAGGTATAATTTTTTATCTTTATTTGGGATGGAAAATCTTTATTCGTTTATTCCTAGAGTTATATTTACGGAACTTAAAAGTTTTAAAATGATGCTAAAAGTTGTATTCCAAAAAAGTAGAATGTTGGCATGACATAATTGTTTTATTGTTTGTATGCGGATGCTAAGTGCCCTTACAAAAAAAATTAATTTATTCTAAAGCAAGCCATTTTTATAGTTGAGGTCTTTGGGTAAGTAACAATGTTGGTTAACTAAATAAATGTCAGGGAAAAGGGAATGTTCTTCTGACAAACAATTATAAGTGAAAACTTTCCCTCAACCCCCTTCCCTTTTTTCTCCCCCTCTTACCCACTTCCCTTTCCGCTACACAAAAAAAGTTTACTCCAACTTTACTCGAACATAATATTTGATTTTCGGCAATTTCAAATGGAATTAATTGGCTGAATAGCAGCCCCGGAGTAAATGTATGTAAAAGTAAATTTGAAGGTTTTTTTTAAAGAAGGTGTATTAACTTTTTTTTTATAGCTAGCCGGTTCTTTTAGTAAGTAGTAGATGTAAAATTTTTCATAGAATTCAGTTATGCAATCGGTTTTTTTGTAGACCTCTTATTTTTTAAGTAATTTAAGTTTTTAAAAAAAATAATTAAGTCGGTTTTAAGGTACTAAAACGCAACAAAATAAAAGAAGAAAATGGCCAGTAAGAACAAAAATAGTAAGATCTTTAATTTGACACCTTACTTTTAAAATGCTGTTGAGTAATTATTGAAAAAATCTATTTTTTTAACCTCGGTTTAATAAAAACTTTAGACCTAAATATTTTCTCAAACAGACATAAAAAACATGGGTTCATATATACCTTTAGAATCAGAAAAATATTACGAATCCATTGTAAGCAAAATTGAAAAAAAGTAAAAAAATTAAAAATTAAACAAATGGCCAATTGTATTTTTTGTTCAGGCAACACTATCGTCTTCCCTTTTTTACCCCCTCTTTACCCCCTCTTTACCCCCTTCCCATTTTTATACTCAATTCAAGAATTAAGACGTTGCCTGTACAATATAATATGATATTTTCATATAATTCCGGATCATGGAAAGAAAACAAAGTCATTCCTAATTAGGACAGAAGTCACTGAGGAAGGCTACTTATGTCCTTCATCTAACAAAATCTAACTTAAGGGAGGTGACTTATGTCCTTTGTCTGACAAATTCTTACATTAGGAAGGCTGCTTATGTCCTTCATCTTGCAAAACATAGCAAATTCTTGCAAAACATAGCAAATTCTTGGAAAACTTAGCTTTTCTGTCCTTCACATAGCTAATTCTTGCAAAACATAGCAAATTCTTACAAAACATAGCAAATTCTTGCAAAACATTGCAAATTCTTACAAAACATAGCAAATTCTTGCAAAACATAGCAAATTCTTACAAAACATAGCAAATTCTTGCAAAACATAGCAAATTCTTACAAAACATAGCAAATTCTTGGAAAACTTAGCTTTTCTGTCCTTCACATAGCTAATTCTTGCAAAACATAGCAAATTCTTACAAAACATAGCAAATTCTTGCAAAACATTGCAAATTCTTACAAAACATAGCAAATTCTTGCAAAACATAGCAAATTCTTACAAAACATAGCAAATTCTTGCAAAACATAGCAAATTCTTGCAAAACATAGCAAATTCTTGCAAAACATAGCAAATTTTTGCAAAACATAGCAAATTCTTGCAAAACATAGCAAATTCTTGGAAAACTTAGCTTTTCTGTCCTTCACATAGCTAATTCTTGCAAAACATAGCAAATTCTTACAAAACATAGCAAATTCTTGCAAAACATTGCAAATTCTTACAAAACATAGCAAATTCTTGCAAAACATAGCAAATTCTTACAAAACATAGCAAATTTTTGAAAAACATAGCAAATTCTTGCAAAACATAGCAAATTCTTGGAAAACTTAGCTTTTCTGTCCTTCACATAGCAAATTCTTGCAAAACATAGCAAATTCTTGCAATAAGAGTCCCAAACTCAAAAACGAATTTTCAGCGCGATCCGACCACCAATTCTTGAGATACGGTGACCTGGTGTCCTTGGTACCAACTGTAAGATTTGGGAAATGGTTCGAATCCTTAGTAAATTTGGCTAAGTCTAAAAATATTTTGACACTTAGTCAAATTTTTGAAGAAAAATACCTAAGTGACACCAAGCGTACCTACTAAGAGGACACCAGGTCGAAAATATTCTAAGTGTCAGAAAATTTTTGGACTTAGCTAAATTTACTAAGGATTCGAACCATTTCCCAAATCTTACCGTCGGTACCAAGGACACCAGGTCACCGTATCTTGAGAACCGGTGGTCGGATCGCGCTGAAAAATCGTTTTTGAGTTTGGGACCCTCATTGTATGAATTTGCTGTGTTTTGCAAGAATTTGCTATGTTTTGTAAGAATTTGCTATGTTTTGCAAGAATTTGCTATGTTTTGCAAGAATTTGCTATTTTTTGTAAGAATTTGCTATGTTTTGCAAGAATTAGCTATGTGAAGGACAGAAAAGCTAAGTTTTCCAAGAATTTGCTATGTTTTGTAAGAATTTGCTATGTTTTGCAAGAATTTGCTATGTTTTGTAAGAATTTGCTATTTTTTGCAAGAATTTGCTATGTTTTGTAAGAATTTGCTATGTTTTGCAAGAATTTGCTATGTTTTGTAAGAATTTGCTATGTTTTGCAAGAATTTGCTATGTTTTGTAAGAATTTGCTATGTTTTGCAAGAATTTGCTATGTTTTGTAAGAATTTGCAATGTTTTGCAAGAATTTGCTATATTTTGTAAGAATTTGCTATGTTTTGCAAGAATTAGCTATGTGAAGGACAGAAAAGCTAAGTTTTCTAAGAATTTGCCATGTTTTGCAAGAATTTGCTATGTTTTGCAAGAATTTGCTATGTTTTGTAAGAATTTGCTATGTTTTGCAAGAATTTGCTATGTTTTGCAAGAATTAGCTATGTGAAGGACAGAAAAGCTAAGTTTTCCAAGAATTTGCTATGTTTTGTAAGAATTAGCTATGTTTTGCAAGAATTTGCTATGTTTTGTAAGAATTTGCTATGTTTTGTAAGAATTTGCTATGTTTTGCAAGAATTTGCTATGTTTTGTAAGAATTTGCAATGTTTTGCAAGAATTTGCTATGTTTTGTAAGAATTTGCTATGTTTTGCAAGAATTAGCTATGTGAAGGACAGAAAAGCTAAGTTTTCTAAGAATTTGCCATGTTTTGCAAGAATTTGCTATGTTTTGCAATAATTTGCTATGTTTTGTAAGAATTTGCTATGTTTTGCAAGAATTTGCTATGTTTTGCAAGAATTGGCTATGTGAAGGACAGAAAAGCTAAGTTTTCCAAGAATTTGCTATGTTTTGTAAGAATTTGCTATGTTTTGCAAGAATTTGCTATGTTTTGCAAGAATTAGCTATGTGAAGGACAGAAAAGCTAGGTTTTCTAAGAATTTGCCATGTTTTGCAAGAATTTGCTATGTTTTGCAAGAATTTGCTATGTTTTGTAAGAATTTGCTATGTTTTGCAAGAATTAGCTATGTGAAGGACAGAAAAGCTAAGTTTTCCAAGAATTTGCTATGTTTTGTAAGAATTAGCTATGTTTTGCAAGAATTTGCTATGTTTTGTAAGAATTTGCTATGTTTTGTAAGAATTTGCTATGTTTTGCAAGAATTTGCTATGTTTTGTAAGAATTTGCAATGTTTTGCAAGAATTTGCTATGTTTTGTAAGAATTTGCTATGTTTTGCAAGAATTAGCTATGTGAAGGACAGAAAAGCTAAGTTTTCTAAGAATTTGCCATGTTTTGCAAGAATTTGCTATGTTTTGCAATAATTTGCTATGTTTTGTAAGAATTTGCTATGTTTTGCAAGAATTTGCTATGTTTTGCAAGAATTGGCTATGTGAAGGACAGAAAAGCTAAGTTTTCCAAGAATTTGCTATGTTTTGTAAGAATTTGCTATGTTTTGCAAGAATTTGCTATGTTTTGTAAGAATTTGCTATGTTTTGCAAGAATTTGCTATGTTTTGTAAGAATTTGCAATGTTTTGCAAGAATTTGCTATAATTTGTAAGAATTTGCTATGTTTTGCAAGAATTAGCTATGTGAAGGACAGAAAAGCTAGGTTTTCTAAGAATTTGCCATGTTTTGCAAGAATTTGCTGTGTTTTGCAAGAATTTGCTATGTTTTGTAAGAATTTGCTATGTTTTGCAAGAATTTGCTATTTTTTGTAAGAATTTGCTATGTTTTGCAAGAATTTGCTATGTTTTGTAAGAATTTGCTATGTTTTGCAAGAATTTGCTATGTTTTGTAAGAATTTGCTATGTTTTGCAAGAATTAGCTATGTGAAGGACAGAAAAGCTAAGTTTTCCAAGAATTTGCTATGTTTTGCAAGAATTTGTTGTGTGAAGGACAAAAAAGCTAAGTTTTCCAAGAATTTGCTATGTTTTGCAAGAATTTGCCATGTTTTGCAAGAATTTGCTATGTATTGCAAGAATTTGCTATGTTTTGTAAGAATTTGCTATGTTTTGCAAGAATTTGCTATGTTTTGCAAGAATTAGGTATGTGAAGGACAGAAAAGCTAAGTTTTCCAAGAATTTGCTATGTTTTGTAAGAATTTGCTATGTTTTGCAAGAATTTGCTAGGTTTTGTAAGAATTTGCTATGTTTTGCAAGAATTTGCTATGTTTTGTAAGAATTTGCAATGTTTTGCAAGAATTTGCTATATTTTGTAAGAATTTGCTATGTTTTGCAAGAATTTGCTATGTTTTGTAAGAATTTGCAATGTTTTGCAAGAATTTGCCATATTTTGTAAGAATTTGCTATGTTTTGCAAGAATTAGCTATGTGAAGGACAGAAAAGCTAAGTTTTCTAAGAATTTGCCATGTTTTGCAAGAATTTGCTATGTTTTGCAAGAATTTGCTATGTTTTGTAAGAATTTGCTATGTTTTGCAAGAATTTGCTATTTTTTGTAAGAATTTGCTATGTTTTGCAAGAATTTGCTATTTTTTGTAAGAATTTGCTATGTTTTGCAAGAATTTGCTATGTTTTGTAAGAATTTGCTATGTTTTGCAAGAATTTGCTATGTTTTGTAAGAATTTGCTATGTTTTGCAAGAATTAGCTATGTGAAGGACAGAAAAGCTAAGTTTTCCAAGAATTTGCTATGTTTTGCAAGAATTTGCTATGTGAAGGACAAAAAAGCTAAGTTTTTCAAGAATTTGCTATGTTTTGCAAGAATTTGCTATGTTTAGCAAGAATTTGCTATGTTTTGCATGAATTTGCTATGTTTTGCAAGAATTTGCTATGTTTTGCAAGAATTTGCTATGTGAAGGACAGAAAAGCTAAGTTTTCTAAGAATTTGCTATGTTTTGTAAGAATTTGCTATGTTTTGCAAGAATTTGCTATGTTTTGTAAGAATTTGCTATGTTTTGCAAGAATTTGCTATATTTTGTAAGAATTTGCTATGTTTTGCAAGAATTTGCTATGTTTTGTAAGAATTTGCTATGTTTTGCAAGAATTTGCTATGTTTTGTAAGAATTTGCTATGTTTTGTAAGAATTTGCTATGTTTTGTAAGAATTTGCTATGTTTTGCAAGAATTAGCTATGTGAAGGACAGAATAGCTAAGTTTTCCAAGAATTTGCTATGTGATGGACCAAAAACCAATTTTATGCAAGATTTTGCTATGTGAAGGATCAAAAAGCTAGGTTTTATAAGGTGAAGGGAGGCTACTTATGTCCTCAATCTTGCAAAATCTTTGTTAAGGGAGGCATGTTATGCCCTTCATCTAACAATTTCTCACTTGAGGAAGGCTACTTATGTCCTTCCTAGGAAGGTGACTTCTGTCCTAATTTAGGAATGACTTTGTTTTCTTTCCATGATCCAATTCCTTTTATTGTAGTTTATATACTATATTGTAAACTTTTTTTTTCAATTTTGCTTACAATGAATTTGTAATATTTTTCTGATTCTAAAGGTATATATGAACCCATATTTTTTTATCTGTGAAATAATAAAATTAAGTTCAAAGTTTTTATTCTTGTGGGTTTAAAAAAATCGATTTTTTCAATAATTACCTGACAGAATTGAAAAAGTAAGGTGTCAAATTAAAGATCTTACTATTTTTGTTCATAATGGCCATTTTCTTTCTTTTTTTTGTTGCATTTTAGTACCTTAAAATCGACTTAATTTTTTTTTTAAAACTTAAATTACTTAAAAAATAAGAGGTCTACAAAAAAACCGATTGCATATCTGAATTCTATGAAAAATTTTACATCTACTACTTACTAAAAGAACCGGCTAGCTATAAAAAAAAAGTTGATACACCTTCTTTATGTTATTATTGTTGCACTTCTGATTGAAAGGGTCAGGGAAAGACAAAAAAGAATCCTAAAACTATCAAAGGCTTGAATCAAAAAATGTAACAGTCTAAAACCATCCTGGGACCTATGTCAAGCTTCCCTTATATGAAAAACTCATTCGGTTCAGTAGTTATTGAGATCTTAACCTTAGTGAAAATAGGATAATTGTCCTCATATTTTACCCTGTTAATTTCTGCATAGCGACTCTTTAAATCAGTGGAAAAGTTTTTATTTTTTTTTGGAAACAAATCCCTCCTTAATTGTATTGTTTGATAATGTTTATTGCTCTAAACTGTGCAATTTTCTTGAAATAAAATTAGCATTTGCCAGGAAAAAAATGTATGATACAATTTCATGAACTTTAGTAATATTCCCTTATGTTTACAAAGACCCTCCCCCCCCCCCCTTAAAAAAAAAGAATATTGTCTTATTATCTCAAAACGATTTTTAAAAGCGAAGCTTTTCTATAATTAGGGTCGGTCCGTCCGTCCGTACGTCCGTCCGTCCGTACGTCAGTCCGAGATAGATAGCTTTTATTCGTTAATTTAGGCATGTTAGAATTGTCCTATCGATTTCAAACTTTGCATGATGATTCCTGTAGTAGTTGGGTACGATTTAGAAAGCAACTCTATAATCATTACCAGAATGTCCGTACGTCCATTTTAAACATGTTGATTTTTCTACTTTTTTAACAACAAATTTTCAAGTGTTTTAATTATCCGTTTGATCTGATTTTTGGTATATTGATTCCTGGGACAACAAAGAACAATATTATAAGCGAAGCAACTCTATAATTAAGTCCAAAAATGTAAGTATGTCCATAAACATTATCCTGTTTTTAAGCAGTTTTTCAACAAATTTACCTACAATTTTGATTCGACATTTATTGTACATTTTCAGATTTTTCAGTTCAGATACTATACAAGTGTTAATGTCCGTTTGTCCTACCGTTTCAGTGCTTCGCTTTTATGGATGTTGTCATCCTTGTTTATTTAAGAAGCAGCTTATAAAATTGGAAAACGACGTCATACATTAAAATGACCAATAATAGGCTAGCCATTGTATTTGACCAATTGTAAAATGTATACTGGCCTATCATTAGTCATTTGTATTGTATGACGTCATTTTTTTTGGGCACGAACTATAAGATGCTACTGTAATTAAACTGATTTATAAATACATTATAAAAGTTATTTTAATTATTTTGTTATTTTAAAAAAAGAGTTTTTTAGGTGGTGGGTACCTCTAACCCACCAAGAGAAATCGCTCCAGGAAAAAAAACATCCACGCCCCCCCCCCCCCCCCCGGAGAAATTACATTTTTCTTTTCTTTACAAAACTAAAAAGTATGAGATCGACTTGCAAATGCCTCTAGAGGTATCTAGTGACGTAGATTTTTAGTAGTTCTAGAATGAACTTTAGAGTAAAGGTACAGTTTAACTCTGTGGTAAAATGAGCTTGTATATTTTTGTAGAATTATACAGTGTAGTCACATATTATGTATTACAGTTGAGGACATCAAACCTCCTTCACTTTCCTACTAATAATGAACATCAAATAATTTCAAAGTAATGTTTTTTTTATTAGATTCCATACACTTTTATGCTTCTACGTCTACTACCACCTTTCTGACTTTATGAAAATTTATGTATGTCTATACGTCCAGTAAGATAAACGCCTAGACTGATCAATATACCATTTCACTTAGAAAATATCTTAGCCAAAAAAATTTATCACATATTTTTTTTTTTGGGGGGGGGGGGTAGAGAAATAAATATCTTAAAATATAGTAGTGGTTTTATGTCCCTGACTGTATGATGCAAATAATAAGATACATGTTTGTATACATAAAAAATATAATAAAAATGGATAAAATATTACCACACAAAGGCTTTCATTAAAAAGAAAATTACATTATTTTTAACATACGTCCAAATCTATGAGGTCTGTTTGCTCAAACTTGTTATAAATTATCTACGCTATTTATTAACATATATGGGTTTCCTTTAATTTTATAGTAAAAGCTGTAATGCGAATAAGATTAAATAAATCTATTTAACAATTTTAAAACCCTTTATCCATGTCTTTGTATTTTGAGTATATTCATCAAGGGATAAATGGATAGATAAATAAGAGATAAATATTTCAAAACTGAGATTGTCGTCTCAACTCCCTTTTCGTATCTAAGTAATAACTACAAACATTTTAAACTATATCACGGGTTGCTGTGTCAGATGCGTGACAATAAAAACAATAGTATGAGCCGTGACACATCTCATAGATAGGTTCGACTCAGTATTATCCACAGTTACAACATTAAGACAAATGTAGTGCAATCAAAAGGTTTGGAACCATAAAGGTTAGCCGTAAGTTAATGTAATCTACCACCCCTAATTGTATTATTTTCTGGACTGGAAGCTTAATTTGTTTCCCATTGTCATATGCCTGTTTCCCTGCTAAGAATGCATCCCAATTGAAATATTTGTTTCATCTCAAAATCATACAATCGTGAGTCTTGAAAAATAACAGATCAATTTATGTCCGTGCCTACCATACAACAAAAAAGGATACTTTGATTTTAGTTTTAAATTTGTTGTACACAAAGATACACAAATTAGGTAGGGAGGGGACATTAAACTAAAAGTAGAACTTACTCAAAAATATTCTAAAATAGGTTTTGCTTTAAAAAGAATAAATTATCTGGGTTGAAGTAGTTGGATGAGAAATCTTAATTTTTACAACTAATTTTTTACTGCCAAAAAAGAAATTTGGCGTTATCCTCTTAGAAAATTTATTTTCAATTTTTTTCAATTTTGTACCACCCCCCCCCCCCTTCTCCCCCCCGACTACCGACGAACAACTATTTTAATTTAGGTTAGGTTTTAGGCTAGGGAGCCGAGCGCTGCGGCTAGGCAGGCAAGGGGGGCGAGCGCTGCGGCTAGGCAGGCAAGGGGGCCGAGCGCTGCGGCTAGGCAGGCTAGGGAGCCGAGCGCTGCGGCCAGAGTTCATATTTCGCTGCCGGGGGGGGGGGGGGGGGGTACTCAAATTTTCAATATTGAAAAAAAAATTCTAAGAGGATAATACCGAAATTTAATTTTTATTTATTGACGGGATTAATACTTTATCTTTCATATTCCTATAACCGTTACACCTTTCTCCTTCTCATTTTTATTTTGGTGACGTTAGGTTAAGCTGGATTTAGGCAGCTATGTATTGGACTGTAATTTATAAAGGTCCCCAAAGTTTTACAAACATACCCTCTCATTCGTTTGCTTTAAAACTTAATAAGAAGAGTACTTGATAAGAATTCAATCTCCACATGACTTCTGCAGAGACTTCTGTCTTTACAATTGTCTTGTGTTAAACTATTTTTTAAGGAACCCTTATTTACTGCTTTGTAAAAATGTAAAAATAAAATAATTCAATAAGTGGAGAATTTTTTCTCAGTTTGTCATAAGGAAGTTGCGTAATTGTGTTAATAATTGCAGCGGCTGAAAGATGCATCTTGGTTGGCAAATAAATAATCCTTATTTTCTATAAAAGCAGTCCTATTTATATAGAAATTCAATAATATGTCAGCTAAACCCGCCTTTTAAAATAATATAAGATATAACAAATTCTATATAAAACAAGGATGACAACATCCATAAAAGCGAAGCTCTGAAACGGTAGGACAAACGGACATTAACACTTGTATAATGTCAGAACAGAAAGCTATCCGTGACGGACGGACGGACGTACGAACGGACGGACCGACCCTAATTATAGAAAAGCTTCGCTTTTAAAAATAGTGGAAGAGATAGCCATTAAAATAAAAGATTTTAAAAAAGAAAAAGAAATTTTAATCAAACTCTAAACCTTTTGAAGAAGTCTGATGAACAGAAGATTTTTCCTAGCTATAGAGTAGCTGCGCTGTGTTAGTATCATTTATTAAATGTTACAAAGTGCCTTTTGGTGTTTAATTTCATGTAACATTATGGTCTTATTTCACCGTTAACGCAACTTAAATTAAAAAAACAAGTTGCAATAAACAATAAAAATATCTGTTTCTATGGTACAAGTAACCGGGGGGTATTTTACGATACAAAATGTATAACCTAATAATTCAAAAACGTCATGTGCGTAAGGGAAAAAACGAAAATAATGATGAACGTCCTTATAAAAATTTCAGTTTAAAAACTTCACCAAACCACTGTATGATTAATTTACACCCCTCTCTCCCCCACTTCATTGTGGTAGTTTATTGTCAAAAACTCTCCTAAGCAGTAAATAACAACAAAGCTTTCATGGGCTGAATCACAAAAAAAAAGATTACTTATAGGGGTTTAAACCAATGCGAAGAACAGTCTATAGTAAATAAATTTTCTGAAGTGAAATGGTCTTTATCTTCATAACAATTATTGAGAAATTTATTTCGGTGAATATTGATATACACACCCACTGCAGTGAGGTCTAATTATTTATTTTGTAGGAGGAGGAGAGATTTCAAGAATTAAAATCCTTGATAAAGAATCAGAATTCTATTACAGACATTATAAAATCTGAAACTTCTGGACTAAGGTGGGGCCTTTAGTATTTCTAGTAGTAGCGCAGCTAATCTATAACAAAGTATGTCTGCCTGTCCGTACGCATATCCAACAGTTCGACCATTATTGTGACCAAAAGTGAACGTTAAGACTTTTTATGAGTTTACCTATAAAGGAACTTTGCTCCTTAGATCACAAAAATTAGAACAACTTCCTTACATATAACTCAATTTTTTAAGGATCTATAATAGTACCGAAAGTTTTAAAATCCCTTGTTGGATCAAAAACTATGGGTAAATAATCAAGATCTTTATTGGCTAGTTCAAACTGGCGGCGTTTAAACTTTTCAACCAATTAATCAGAGGAGATAATTTTGTGTTTCAAAATTAGGGATATACTTCAATTTATCGGCCATAGTCTTATCCCTTCCGACATCTAAATAGATGTAATTGTACTAACACACTGACCCTTAGTATAGAAAAGCTTGAAAAGTGATAAATAAATTTGAAGAATTTAAATTAGTTTTTTTTTGGTTATTAGATAATGCATTATATATGTAATTCAACTCTCCATTAGGAAACACTAAAAATTTGACCTTTATAACTTCTGCTGTGAGCTAATTCATTAGACAATTACCTTTTTACAAACACAAAATAAAATAACAGTTTCTGTAAAGCCATAAGAGGGCTTCTCGTATACCTTGAAGAGGAGTTTTTTTTAATATAAAAATTATAGCAATCTTGGACCAGCTGTTAGCGAGATTTATTTTAACAAATAGACAGACAGATGGAAAAAGCAAGCAGTGAGACAGGACACAAACACCCGTCTTGCAATTTTATAGTAACGCATAGCTGTCACAAACCTAGACTCTAGAGTGTATTTTTTAAAATCCTAAAAATTTTAATTACAAAAAATTAAAACTGTTTTATTCTGAATTTTTTTGCTGCTGTCTTCTGTAACGTTGAAGTCTAAATGAAAGTTTTCTATATTGGACATTTTAACAATCACAAACAGCTGATTAATTTATTGTTCATTGTCTTATCCCTTGATTACTTTAAAAGCTCTCTAAATTGGCCTTTTTCTGGCCAAGATTTAAAAACGTACATACATGTTTAGTAGTAAAATCAGAAAAGGGGATAATTATTTAACTACTTTTTTAGGAACATTAATTAAAATTGTTTTAAGAATACTCTTGTAATGATGTCTTTGTATACCAAAGGATCTCGCTAACCGCTCAACCAACATGATTCTAATTTGTAGTGTGGGGGAGGGTACACCTTTACTATAGAAATTGTCCCTACAAAAAAAGCCCCAACAAAATCTTTTTATTTTTAAAATTAAAATGAAAAGTGTTAATAAGTATAACAAAGGAAGGGAGATATACATGGCGAACCATTTTATCTGAACCCATTTCTTACCCATGATTTTATAAATCTATCAAAATCATAATTTCAAATTCAAGAATTAGATGCGAGATTAATTTAACATCCTTTGACCTATTTCTTTATCCCAAAGTAAAACATTTGTTCCCAAGGAGGTAGGGAATAATGTGTTGTAAATTATACTGGAACCCAAAGTTTTGTGGCCACATTATTTTATTCGTTGGCTCAAAAACTTAATATTGTTTGATTGCAAGCTAGTAGTCGTCAAACTAGCAGAGATTTTAACCTACAGAAGGGGTAATTTTGTTTCATCATCAGGGTTGTTTCAATGTATACATTGTCTTATCCCATTATCCCTGAGTTAAAACATTTGGACCACATATAAAAGGTCAAATACCATGTTTGTTTCCAACAGTGTCAGGGATATTAAGAGATAAGACAATGGATTTTAATACATCCCCCAATGAAAAATTTACTCCTTTTGCATAATAAAATTATTGGTTAAAATGTTTTGACTCTACTAGTTTGGAATCTACAAATATAAATTCAATAAAAACACCCAATTTTTTGAGTCAATGAATAAGATAATTAGGTTATAAAACATTGGGTAGATACCCTTAATGTAGAAAAACTTAACCTTTGAAATGATTCATTTTAGAAACTTGCTGTTGAGAAATGGAATAGAGCTATCTGAACCCACAGCTAAGAAAGAGAAGATCGGAAATATTGAGATGATTAGAGCGCTGACCAGGCTTAATGATATCTCATCCCTGCTTCTAAGGAATAATTTTCATTTTATTTACCCATTAATTTCAATTTAAAAAGGTTTTTTTAAAAGCGAAGCTTTTCTATAATTAGGGTCGGTCCGTCCTTACGTCCGTCCTTACGTCCGTCCGTAACGGATAGCTTTTTTCGTTAATTTAGGCATGTTAGAATTGTCCTATCGATTTCAAATTTTGCATGGTGATTCCTTTAATAGTTAGGTACGATTTAGAAAGCGTAGCAACTATAATCATCACCAAAATGTCTGTACGTCCATTTTAAACATGTTGATTTTTTTACTTTTTTAACAACAAATTTTTATGTGATCTAATCATCCGATTGATCTGATTTTTGGTATATTGATTCCTGGGACAACAAAGTATAATGTAGTAAGCGAAGCAACTCTATAATCAAGTCCTAAAAATGTAAGTATGTCCATAAACATTATCCTGAATCAAGCAGTTTTTCAACAAATTTACTTACAATTTTGCTTTGACTCTTATACATTTATATTATGATTATTCAGTTATGACACTATACAAGTGTTAATGTCCGTTTGTCCTATCGTTTCAGTACTTCGCTTTTATAAATGTTGTCATCCTTGTTTTTCATAAAAAATATTTTAAAAATGTGATTATCAATACTACCATAGAACAGTTTCTTTCTACAGTTTCTGTTGACAAGCTCTTTTTATCGTTTTTAAAAGCGAAGCTTTTCTATTATTCGGGTCGGTCACTCCGTCCGTACGGTTAGCTGTTTTGGTGTAATGATTAGTTCTTTACGTTCATTGAGACATGTTAAAATTGTTGTATCTTTATATAACAATAGGTACGATTTAGGAAGCGTAGGAACATTATAATCGTTACCAAAAAGTCCGTATGGCCATTTTAAATTTGTTGATTTTTAACCTTTTAATTTAATAGGTGATTTCTCATGGGAGGAAGGAATGTTGCCCCCCACCCAAAAAAATAAATTTCATAACTTCCCTGAACCTGTAAGAAACTTCACTGTAAAGTATATCCATATCGGTTCAGCAGTTACCGAGATCCTACGCTACAGAAAGACACACTTACACACATAGACAACCTGTTACTTATATAAAATGATAATATATAAATTTAATTAAAATTGAAAATTGTTATGTGACAGAGAAAGTGATGATACTCGGAATCAAGTTAGAGATATTCCTGTGGAATTAAAGTAAGTTTTCTACACACAATTTGTGTTATATAATGCTTAGCTTCCAGATCTATGACTGTTCGCATAATGCCGGGATATTAAGTGATAGAGGATTAGACGATGAATGAATACCCCCAAATATGATTTAAAAATATTTCTTTGGTTAATTAAAATTATTTGGGAAAGCTAACCAGTTGCAGAACGAGTTTATAAAAGTCAGTGAGAAAAATCATTTACATTCAAAATGGTGTTGGGGTTTGTCAACACACCCCTAAAATTATGTAGGACTGCTCTCCCCTTTTTCACACATACAAAGAATTACATTACCCTGGTAAATCCCTGTGAACAATACTGTTTACATTACATCCCTCACCCTTCTTTCTCTGCAAATATGAAAATATGTAAGTTATTATATAAGGCACATATACATATTTCATAATACATTTACTTTATCTTTTTTGTGTTATGACAGGTTTTTTATGTTTGTGTTGTTATTATATCAACAAAATGACCGTGTTATGAAAAGGTCACTAAATAATGTTATGTCGACTATGTCAACCATTCCTATTTTGTTCTACTGACGTTTTGGTTGGAGAGAGAGGGGACATGTGCTGTTTATTACACAAGTCCCCAAAGTTTTATAATAAGATTTTCTTATTCTTTAGACATTAGTGAATTTTTATTGGTAGACTCATTAAGTTGAGTGTTCAAACGTTTCAACCACTAATTTTAATCTACAGAAGGGATAATTTTGTGTATCATCATGGTTGACGTACATCAATTTATCGGCCATTATCTTATCCCTTTAGCCCCTTGCGCATAGGTGCATAGTAAGGAAGTATGAACTTATAAAGATACGACCCATCTAAAATAAATATTTTTATTGCTGGTAAAAATTCGTAGGTAACAAGATAGCAGCAGTTGATAAAAATGATAATAACATTTTTTATAATGCAATAAGAAATGTTTCACAGTAGTTAAAGATAAGTTGTCCTACAAAGCAGATAAATTTTTATTTTTAGTTTTAAAGAACTGAATAACGAAAAAAATCATTATTAAGTAGCACAACAATAACAATTAAGGTACATCTAAGCCAATTTTTTGCACCTCTTTTTAATAAATAACTCAATAAGACATTTTCTTAGCAGTGCTAATTTATTTATTTTAGATTTTTAGATTTTAATTTCATTAAACAAAAGGGCAGCTAAATTTGTGTTTGTTAACGGTCTTGTTCGACAGACCTACGTTTAAAGGGTGTTTAGTGTTGCTTCGGTTCCAAAAAAACTAGTTGTAGACATGTTTAAAAAAACGTTTAAAATTCCCTTTTTTGAGATTTTAAAGGTTTTTTTTTTAAATTAGGTATTTTTAAATTATTAGATAAAATTGGCTGTTTTAAGCATTAATGTTTTTTTTTGTATAAACATCCTTCAGGATGCCTTTCGCACCGTATTTATCCATGACAAGAGAAATTACCAGGGATTAAGGGATAGAACAAGTAACAAAAAAACACTAATTAATTTTTTAGCATAAATACCAATGTTATTAGATGACATTTGACAAAGTTTATCATAGCCTACATTTGAACAACATTTATCATTACCACTAAAAACTAGCAAATAGTTTATCTTCTATTTATCTTTCCCTAATTCTTGTAAATTAAGCATAGTTTTAATCATTAAAACTGGAATGGGTTTAACAAATCAAATGAAAAAAACAACATTTAATAAAAAAATACTTACTTACTGTGAAAAACAAATTGTGGGATATTTTTAACAAGAGGTTGCCCCACCCATTAAGAAAATAGCTTGAAACCGGGCTTTAACCAGAAGGAAGGCTGCCTGTAAGGCTGAATTTAATCAGTCCATTGTTTACTGAGAAATTTTGCTTTAATCAGACGGACTGAAATTCCACCTTATACTATTGATTTAATGGAGGATTTTTGCAACAAAAAAGTTGCGGATTTTTACCCATGCCAATTTTTTTTCAGAAACATTTTGCAAACTGAAATAGACGAGATCCGGGATATTCTAGAGAGTCAGAATGAAAGCGTGGCTAAACAATTGGAAAAAGTTTTGAGGTATTTATATTTTTTCCATCCGTCTGTGTCCGTAAGACCGTCTTTCCGTCATACATAATAACTTTTATGACACTCATCTTGAGATTACCAATGAACGTATTTAGGCAATTATATTTTTATTAGTGAAGCTACTCTTTAATTATAAGAATTTGATTAGATGTTGTGCACATATAATACTATATTAAAAATATTTCTACAGACGAAACATGATTTACTTGGCTGCTAAAAGAAATAGTCTTCTGAAAAGTTTCTATGGACCAAAGAGCCAGCGAGCATTTACTCCATAACTTACTTTGTCTGTCTCTCGTTTTTTAAATTTTCAAAAGATTTTATTTTCGTTACTGTGCTTTGTTACTATTTGATGTTGTCTTCCTTGTTACTTTTTCGTTGCTACCTAATGCACCCGCTAGTTGTTAGGGAAGTTTAAACTTCGATACAGAAATGCTACATAAGACTAATCTCAATAATAGTAATTATAGATGGTAATAGCTCGCTGCAATTGTATTAACATACACCGTTAGGACTATTAGACAAAGATTATGCAACCAAATGGTACTTGATTGTCTGACATGTGTTGCTTCAATTCAAAAAGATGTTTGTTTATTTATTTATGCTTGTGTGTGTGTTTTTTTGTGTGCACTAAAAGAATGCATTCTGGTAAACCGTGAATTTCATTTTTAAAGTTTTGACAATTCACGAACTTCTCCTTTAAGAAGCGGGGCTAATCTATGACTTGGAAATATCCGTACGTTCGTCTCGATATAAGTTCGTAAACTTAGGCTTACATCTCACTCACTATGCAATATCTATCTACTTTTTGTATCTTTCAATAATTATCTGTCTATTTTACCATTCATGTATCTATCTATGAAATAAACAAATCTATCTATCTATTTATCTATCTATCTCTCTATCTATCTATCTTTCTTTCTTTATTTCTTTCTATCTATCTCTCTATCTATCTATATTCTATCTATCTCTCTAAGTATATATGTATCTATCTAGATTTGATGAATCACGAAGTTCTGTAAACTCTGACACCGAAGTTGTCATCCTAAAGGTCAGTAAAGTACCAACTACTAACTCATATACTTAACAGCAAAGCTTTTCTACAATTAGGATCCGTCCGTCCGGTCGTAACGGATAGCGGTGATTGTTAATTTTAGCGTGTTAAAATAGTCCTATCGATTTTAATTATGATGGCAAACGTACAATTAAGTACCAGTAGTAGAGTCAACATAAAATCAAATAATGTAACGTTCCCATTATAAAAGTTATCATATTACCATATATTTTAGGCATTGAGTAAGCTTAACGAAATTTCTGGAATTCTTTTACAAGAACAGGTAAACTTTTGATAAGAATTTGTTGCAATTTTTATCATGGTTCTAGATAATTTTCTGTCTATTTTAAGAGGAGGTAGGCTAAACCCCTTTGATTAAAAACCCGAACAAAAAAGTATCAGAGGGGATAAAAAAAAATTACCTGATAATTTATGATATTATCAAATTAGGATAGTTACCATAGAAGAATTATCCAAAATATCAAAATAGTATACTTATAATTCTAAGTTTTGAAATTCACAAAAAAATTATAGCCAATTTTTATACTTCTTTATACTTAAACTACTTTATACTTAAAACGTTATGTTTGACGTATACTGAAGCTACGTAAATACCAAGAGAATGGATAAGCTTCACTATATACACAACTAATCAAGGAGTCTTATTATTTTTTTATATATTTTTGCAGCATCACTATTCATTAATCTGTCTGTGCAATGCTAATCAAGAATAGATATTTAAATTGTATATTGTTTGTGTAAAAATGAATTGTAACATAGAATATAATGTCGTTTTTATAATAACGGTGTACTACAGTCAAGATAGATATTGGACATAAAGTTGAAATAAATACATGTTGAAATGTCAAAAACTTTACAAAAAATAATGATTTTTATTAGATGTTATGACATTTTATGATTATATACATTGCTTTTCTGTTCTACTTAAAATATGTCTATGAAAAAAGTTTAATTTTGTATATTTTAAAAATATTTTTAGTATATTAGGCCAAATCCCATAAAATTTCCTAGGATAACATAAAAGTTTCCTTATATTTACATAGCCGGATATAAGGGAATATTTACGACTAAGGGAACTATAGCATATCCATAAAAATAGGATTTGACCAATTGTTGCTGTGCTACTAATGAACACAAATGTTCTTTAAAAGCTTGAGCTAAGTTAACAGTAAAGGATCTATAAAAATCACTAAAACATTATGTAATAACTGTCAGTGAAATTTTTAAACACAACTAAAAATGTGCAAAAATTTTATGCATAATTTTTAAGAGTTCTAAGTGGAATATATTTTTGATTTATCATTAATATTTCAAACTAATAGGATGATTTTATTATTTACATAGTTTAGTTCCAATAAACTTAAAAACATGCAGTAATTTGTCCCAAAAAAATTCTTCCATCCACTGCAATCAAAAATGTCATTGGGAAGAGGTTTTTATGAGACGTGCTGCATGGCAATTTTTAGAGTTGCAGCTTCTCTATGGGTAGGGTATGATACTGTGTCTGTCTGTATTACAAATAAGCATAACATTTCAAATTTATAGTTTTGATTTCTGTATCATCACTTGTACATATCATTAATTGGCTTTTAGCAGGGATCTTAAGGGATAAGACAATGGACGATGAATTAATTTACACCCAACTTTGTGATAAAAATTACCCCTGTAGATTAAAATTATTTTTCAAATGCATGGACACTAAAAGTTTGTAACTAACCAATCAAATTTCTATAAAAGTACCCGAAATTTTTGCCATCATATTGAATAAAATTTTAGTACTACCAGTGTAATTTCAAGTCTAATTCCCTCTTCCTCCCTAGCTGCTAGACTGAACTTTTGCCTTAATTTGTGTTTCTTGCTAGTGACAAATTGAAAATTGGAACTATAATTTTAATATATTTGTAGGAAGAAAATAAGAAGAACACGAAGACTGCTTTGAAAGCTCTCCCTGCCCTAGCTCAATTTATTCAGGTGATTTACTAATTAGATAAACGAGGATGACAACTTATATAAGTAGCGAAGCACAGAGAAATAGTTGGCAACATGATAAACAGACAAACAAATGACTATATAGACTAATGTGCAATCTAACGAACATTCTTAAGAAACCCTCTGTGTTGGGAAGGTGATGAATTCGAATCTCATCCCAAAAAGCGTCATGACGTAAGATGTCAAAGTTTTACCTACTGGCACAATTTGAGATGTCCGATATTATTAGTAAGATTATGGGGATTATCTTTGCCCACAATAGGCGAAAATTATTACCATGCTCAGTTAAGACTTCCAGACAAAGTTCGAGCAATAGTTTTTTGCAATAGTTGAGATGTTAATGCCTTAAAAGTAACATATTATAAAAATCTGCACCTACGTTGTTATCAACCGTCCCCAGAAATATTAATCAAAGGTATGTAAAGAGCAGCTTCGTTATTAAAAGTTTCTTATTTAGGCTGAAACTGCAGAGATCAAACAGCTGATTCTGGAGCAGGAAGAAAAGCTGGAAGACTCCCCTGACCAACTGGACGACCTCCAAAAATCTGTCAAGTAAGAAATTTTCCTCAGTAAAAAACGAAGCTCTTTATAGTGCCTTTACAAAATGACGTCATAGAATTGTCCATTATTCTAATTTGACTTAATTTAGGATTTAGTTTTTTTAATTTATTGCCTTTAAAAAAGGGATAAATTTGAAAACTTTTGGCCAAAAATCTCAAATTACGTCATATTAGAAAATTGGACTATTGTCATATGACGTCATTTTTTTATAGAAACTATAAAGAGCTTATTAAAAAAAACCTCTAGAAGCAACTTTTAAATGTTATTAGATCTTTAATAACACGACAATGGATTGGTAAACAGTTTAATGGCCAGGACAATCCCTCTGTTGGTTTTAAGAAATAATAATTAAAAATTATATCTATCGTATGAAAGATAATATTTTTTTTTAAGCCTGGGTCTTTAATTTTTCATTAAAGTATCCGTGGTAAATTTTTTTTCTTAAAAAACAAGTAATAAAAATTTAATTACTTTAAAATTTAATCTAAGAAGAAAGTATTTGAAATGACATTTAGAAATCAATTATTTACAAATTTTGCATCATTTTGTGTTGAGACGCCCAATTTCTGAGAAACAAAAAATAATGGTGTTTATACATTTATGCCGAAACAAAAACTGTTTTTTCAGTTAAGGAAAGTCAACCCCTGAATGTTTTAACATCTTAATTTGTCTGTCTGTCAGTCCACTAAACAGAACTATAAGTATAGATGTATATACAGACAACTACCTCCCTTCATTTTTCAAAAACCTCTTTCGTTTGTTTCTAAATTATTTTCTGCTACTTAACTGTGTTGATATAAGTGACACCATTGGTTGATTTTGAATGGCCCAATAGAAAGGTTGCGCAAGGTAGTTGCGATGGGGAGATACAGTTATTTAACCCTTTCTCCCTCTAGTGTTTTACTTTAATGTCCATTACACTGAAGATTGTAATATTATGTTATGTATAATTTTTATAACGCTACTAAGCTATAGCTAACTTTGTTTGTTATCCCTCGGACCCTCCCACTTCCCTAAAATAGTGAAGTGATAGGGGATTTTTTCTCGGCTGCTTAACAAGATAAGTATCCGGAATTTCATGCAAAAACCTCAATATCTACCTGTTACCTGTATTTGCAATTTCAAAAATTGTATATTTAAGATTCTCTAATATGAATATTTCTTGTTTTCCTTTCTTTTTAATTTTTTTGTTGTTTTGTGTTGCACTTTTGTTTTCTGAAAATTCTCGTGATAGATTTAATCTTTTCCACAATTCAAAAAACTTTAATTTCATACATTTTTAAAAAGCAAAGCTGTTCTTCCGATTGTCCATAACAACCAGTTCTGGTCTATAATTTAGCTATGTTAGAATCACCAAACTGATTTCAAATCTTGCCTGAAAATCTATGTAACAATAGTAACTTCAAAATTAGAAACTTTGTATTTTTATGCATAATAATTGCTTCACCCCTAGGCTCTATACAAGAGGGTTGGGGAGGTTAGGTTGATCTTTATTGGCATGTTAGAATTGTCCTATTAGTATAAATAGAACGTCAAGGCATGAAACCTACAACCATAGAATCTCTTAGATAATATAACATTTTTCACTCCAAGATGTTATTGAAGGATTAAATAAGTTAAACGTCTTTCTCGTATTCATTCGAAACCTATTAAAATCCGGTGAATTAGAGCCGGTTCTCGAAAAAACTTTGGCATCTCGGGGTTAAAAAACTGTTTTTTATCTTATAATTGTACATTGCTGTTTATGATATGATGCGAGATATAACTATTATCATTTAAGTTCCAGCTATCACTCTTTTATTATAAATCTATAATTGTCTTATTTGTTAAGCTTCTTCATCATGAATGTTTTCATACTTGTTTTATTTGCAAACAACTATTATCAGTTTTTTCTCTCGATTGAATTTAAATAATATTGTTCTGCGAAACAAAACTTCAACTTTCTCTAACATAATATTTATATCTATGCTTGTTTTTTTGCGAGAAAAAAATTCAACGTTAATGACAAAATTATCCATAAGAGCGAAGCACAAAAATATTTGAGTAATTAATTTTCATTCTTCATGATAGTAAGTTTAAATTTAGGTAATAAAATTGTGACATAATAAATAAAAAAAAATGAAAGGTTTTTTCTATAGAACTACCGACAAAAGTGTATATTATTAAGTGATTTACAAAAAAAATATTGAAACATATTATGATAATTGAAAAGTTAGATAAGACATTTTTGACATGTTTCACAAAGGTTTTTTAATATCAGACAAAGTGTCATCATAGTCAAGGAGAGAGCACTCTATTTTTTGCTACTTTTCCATTAGTTAGAATTTGATTACATCTGAATACCTCTATAACAGATTAATACCAGTTTCGCGGGAAGGTTGGTAACAATGCTACTTTTATAGACTGTTCTTAGAGACTAACAACCCAAACCAACCCAAATGTTGATGTTTTGCGCCTGTTTTGAACCAAAGCATTTCCACCATCTGAAATAACATTATTATGTACACCTTTTAAAGTCGTTGGTTTTAACGCAGTTTAGCCCGATATTCGAACCTGTCACCTCCCAGACGACGAGCGAATGCACTAAATCCTTAGTTTTAATTCAAATCTTTCGTAACCTACCGCCAATTTTGGCGAAAGACCCACACAAATATACAGAATCTAAATCATTAAAAAATATTGAAGATCTTTCCCTCTTCCATGGAATAAGTTGCAAGTCATAAGAATTGAAAACAAGGATGACAATATCCATACGTAGTGAAGCCTAAACAGATTTTAAAAGTATTTTTTAATATCAAAACAGTCTAAGCAGATGTATAAATAAATTATTTATTATATTAAATGCTAATGAGAAATATCTGAAGTTTATCTCATATAGCAGCCAAGATATTTGATAAACCAATACAAAAACCTTAGGATTAAAATAGCTAGATAATTATTCCCCTGTTTTATTAAAGATTTATAAATATATTGCAAATTTTATTTATTCCAAGATGATTATAGATTTTCTTTGGTGTTTAAGTATGTAAAGCAATTCTCAATTATAGACATAAAAGGTCTAATTATGTACTTGCGGTCTACAGGTTATTTTTGAGAGCTTAGCTATTCTATACTTAAAGGCTAGTTTATCGTTACAACAACCCATGTAGAGTTGGCTACAAGACACTTTATCTTTGGGGAAAACAAAATATGATAACACATTTATTAGCAAGGACTGTAAAATACACCCAGAGTTTAATAACCATATTATTTTATTCGTTAGCTCAAAAACTATGATTACTTTTATTGAATTATGATTGGTTGGTTTCAAACTAGTAGAAGTCAAACTCTTCAACCTATAATTTTAATATACAGAAGGGATAATTATATCAATTTAATATCAAATGGCTAACCTATTAAGATCTCTGGCTGGCTAGTCGTTTCTAAATTGTGCCCTAACAAAAAAAGTAAAGAAACAACCCATCTTTCCTTAAAATATGCAACACCTGTCAATGACAGAAAATAAACATAGGAATTTATGGGAAGGCTTTTCTTTTTCTATTGCCATATACCTGGAGAATGACACTGCATTTATTTGGATTAACCCCACTGTCTATAAGCTCTGTTATGATAATAGAGTTTCATAGTAGAGCTTCTCTAGAAGCGTATTTGACCATTTTTTTTGACATATTAGAGACTAAATTAATAAAAAAACTTCGTCTCAACTTGCTGAATCCTAATTTCTTTGTGCTGAACCTTTTAATTAATTTTTTAATTTTTAAAAATCTTCATAAAATTAAAAAAAAAAAAAAGTCTTTTCCTTATGTTGCTTTATTTTTAAAGGAGATTGGTTTAGAAATCTCCATATAATGATCATGACGGTAATTTGAAAGAAAGATCGATTTGACATTTATTGCCTGATCTTCTTCTGAACACATCTTCATATTTTCAAATATAATAAAAAAATAATAAGTATGATACTTCTAAATTCTTAAATCTAATGTAAAGCTATGGAAATTATAAAAAAAAGGTTTAATTTTATATGGGGCCCGTTTTATGTTAAAAAGAATCAGATAGACACAAAGGGGTGTAGGTAAAAAAAGGGATAAAAGGATAAGTACTAGAAGATAAATTAGCGTAACTGATAACCTATCCACTTTTTAAAGGCGGTGTTATGATCGATGCTTGAACGGTATATTTAAAATTGATCCTTACGCTCATTTAGTTTAAAGCATTTTTACAATGTTTAATCCTTTACAATTCACACAGAAATGTAGGTTTTATTAAGAGAAACAAAAGGGGGAATGCTTTGACTAAAATAAAGGTGTGACTCATTATCATGCAATTTAAGGACATTGAGACTAAGGCTGTGCAATCCAAGAGTTGATTATATGTAGTATGCTTGGCCTAGATATCATGCACTTCATTAAGTCTTATTTGGGTCCATAAAGAATAAACCTAGTGGTGTACTCTTCCTTAATAGGTGTTCCATATTAAATTATGGGTATAAAATTATTGAGGGATATTTTTTTATAATCCATTTATTTATCTCTTTATCCCTAGAAGAGAAGGACAATGATAGTTAGCATTTTTTGGTTAACAAAAACTCATTTTAGCAACAATTTTAATGACAACTAAAAAAGTTTGCTGCAAAAAAGACCTTCAAATTATGTACACTTTTGGGTTTGTGAAAGTCACAAAGTATATTGGTTTTATTAATACTAGTGGCTGTGCCAGTAGATTCTAGTGGCATCGCAAAAGGGGTTGAGGTAATTTTGTTTGTTTATGGGAGCTAACTATTTTCAAAAAAAAAGATTTATACTTTTATCAAATATTTCAGTGTAGCTCAAAATTACTGGCTAGCAAAACAGGAATTATTTCTTAAATTATTTTTCATTTTGTGAAATTTATAGGTATTGCATTTTTATAAATAATTATATTTTATTTACTCCTAATCTACGCCAAGCCCAAAGTTGATAAAGAAATTCTTTTATCAACTCTAAATCCTTCTTTTGAAAAGGGAGGAGTTTTCCTAGGGTATTAACAAGAATACAGGGATAGGACAATGGATTATAAGAATATCACTTATCCAAACCCTAATTATTATTTGTAGCTTTTAATATTTTAAAAATAGAAGTAAGTGGTATAAATTTGATGTTAAAAAAGTTTTCAAAAAATAACTTGTTTAAATTGGACGTACACACTCTAGTAACGATTATAGAATTGCTAAGCTTTCTATATCGTACCTAACTACTACAGGAATCACCATGCAAATGGTGAAATCGATAGGACAATTATAACATGCCTAAATCAGCGAAAAAAAACTATCCGTTCCGGTCGGACGGGCCGATCCTTATTATAGAAAAGCTTTGCTTTTAAAAATATATCTTAATAATATTCGAGTTATTCTCACAATAATTTTTCCAAATATTGATATTTATTCTTTTATTTAGGAAAAGTTTGGCGAATGATAGGTTGATAACCCAGGCCATCATCAAGCTCAATGATATAACTCAGCTTCTACTAAAGGAAACAAGCTTAAATTTATCTAAAAATAATGAATCGTCTTCGACTTATAGGATAGTTCAGAAATTCAATGTCAGACATTACCATTTTTATACTGGCATTTAGTCAACATAAATTTGAATGCAATGCACGAAACATAAAAGTGATTGCTTTTTTAGACTTGCAGTAGCCATTTAAGAATTTTTATAACTATTTATCATCTTTGATATGTATTTACTAGACAGTTATTTTTAAAACACGACTTTTTAATAAAAACCTAAATATTTAAGAATTAAATCACAAATATTGGCAAGATGCTTTTGTATATACCAAGTTCAATCATTTCCATTTAACAAATGAGCTTAAATTAGAATTAATTAAAAACAATTTTTATATCAAGAATGACAACTATTCCTTTTTTTTGAATAGCATAACCATCATAATAAAGTAGATACAGTAGAACCTTTATAGAAATTTCAAAAGATTTCAGTAAGCACTCCTTAGAAATTAAGTTAACATTAGTGACTAGATGGACAATGTAAGTTATATAAAAGTTACCCAATGACAATAAAAAAAATAATTTCTGTCTATCTTTCTTGAATAGCAGCTGAGAAAACCTTGTGTACTTTGTTCAAGGACGGCAGACAATGTTAGTTATAGTCTAGTTTCACGATTTTAAAGAAACTTGTAAAGGAACATATAAAATCAGCAAAAAGAAATACATTATATGACTTACTAGAGTTGGCTCGATATAACTATCTCGCTATTGGCTAGTTACCTATTATGATCTTATAGAACAATTTTATCGTCACCCTATAGGTTAGAAAATATAGAAACAAAATTTTAAGATAAGATAATTTTCTTGGTAAATACTTGCCCAAATTGGTTTTACATTTCTTAGAATCTTTAAAATGTATTGGCATGATTTAATAACCAATTTAAAATTTAATTTACTGACCTTTATAAACTGAAATTTTAATTTATACACTTTATTTCACTCTCTCTTTAGATTTTTAAAAAAAAGACAACATCAAATATGTTTTTGAAAACATGTTGTGTTTATCACAACATGTTGTAACATAAACAGAGGTAGGTTTAAAAAAAAGAATGCTGTGTTAATGCAGAGAAGGAAAAGAAAGATGAGGGCAAGGGGAAATATTTTATTTCAATCTTGTATACTTTGGCATTTAAACTGAGACTGTAAAATATATATATATGTCTTATGATTATATGGCTCTTTTGGTTAAGACATTAGGTTTCAGATATCAAGTCTCAACTGGTGTGGTTCAAGACCCACCACTGAAACAATATTTTGACATTTAAAATAAGACTGTTGAACAAATTCATATTTCTCTTAATGAAATAGCTCTTTTGGTTAAGGCATCAGGTTTCAGATATCTAGGATGGTGGTTCAAGACCCACCATTGAAACAATATTTTTTTCAATCTTATATACATTGGCATTTAAAAGAAGACTGTAAAACATTTATCAATGTTTCATGCTGAGGTAGCTCTTTTGCTTAAGGCGTCAGATTTCAGATGTCAAGGAGGGTGGTTCAAGACACACCACTGAAACAATATTATTTTTAATATTATATACTTTGGCATTTAAAAAAAGACTGTTGAACACAAATATATGTCTCATGCTAAATTAGCTTTTTTGGTTAAGGCAACAGGTTTCAGAAGTCAAGGATGGTGGTTCAAGACACACCACTGAAACAATATTTTTAAAAATATTATATACTTTGGCATTTAAAGTAATACTGTTGAACATACATATATGTCTCATACTAAATTTGCTCTTTTGGTTAAGGCAACAGGTTTCAGATGTCAAGGATGGTGGTTCAAGACAAACCACTGAAACAATATTATTTTCAATATTATATACTTTGGCATTTAAAGTAATACTGTTGAACATACATATATGTCTCATACTAAATTTGCTCTTTTGGTTAAGGCAACAGGTTTCAGATGTCAAGGATGGTGGTTCAAGACACACCACTGAAACAATATTTTTTTCAATATTATATACATTGGCATTTTAATTAAGACTGTTGAACACTCACATATGTCTCATGCTGAATTAGCTTTTTTGGTTAAGGCAACAGGTTTCAGATGTCAAGGATGGTGGTTCAAGACACACCACTGAAACAATATTTTTTCAATATTATATACTTTGGCATTTAAAATCAGACTATTGAACACTCACTTATGTCTCATGCTATGTTAGCTCTTTTGGTTAAGGCAAAAGGTTTCAGATGTCAAGGATGTTGGTTCAAGACACACCACTGAAACAATATTTTTTTCAATATTATATACTTTGGCATTAAAAGAAGACTGTAAAACACATATAAATCTTTCATACTGAAATAGCTCCTTTGGTTAAGGCGTCAAATTTCAGATATCAAGGAGGGTGGTTCAAGACCCACCACTGAAACAATATTTTTTCAATATTATATACTTTGGCATTTAAAGTAAGACTATTGAACACCAACATATGTCTCTTGCTAAATTAGCTCTTTTGGTTAAGGCAACAGGTTTCAGATGTCAAGGATGGTGGTTCAAGACACACCTCTGAAACAATATTTTTTCAATATTATATACTTTTGCATTTTAAATAAGACTGTTGAACACTCTCATATGTCTCATGCTAAATTAGCTCTTTTGGTTAAGGCAACAGGTTTCAGGTGTCAAGGATGGTGGTTCAAGACACACCACTGAAACAATATTATTTTCAGGATTATATACTTTGGCATTTAAAATAAGACTGTTGAACATTGACTTATGTCGCATGCTGAATTAGCTCTTTTGGTTAAGGCAACAGGTTTCAGATGTCAAGGATGGTGGTTCAAGACACACCACTGAAACAATATTATTTTCAATATTATATACTTTGGCATTTAAAATAAGACTGTAGAACACTCACATATGTCATATGTTATGTAGATTGGAATTTAAAAGAAGACTGTAAAACTTATATTAATGTTTCATGCTGAGATAGCTCTTTTGCTTAAGGCATCAGATTTCAGATGTCAAGGATGGTGGTTCAAGACACACCACTGAAACAATATTATTTTCAATATTATATACTTTGGCATATAAAATAATACTGTTGAACACAAACACATGTCTTATGCTGAATTAGCTTTTTTGGTTAAGGCAACAGGTTTCAGATGTCAAGGATGGTGGTTCAAGACACACCACTGAAACAATATTTTTTTCAATATTATATAACTTTGGCATTTAAAGTAATACTGTTGAACATACATATATGTCTCATACTAAATTTGCTCTTTTGGTTAAGGCAACAGGTTTCAGATGTCAAGGATGGTGGTTCAAGACACACTATTGAAAAAAAATTTATTTCAATATTATATACTTTGGCATTTAAAAGAAGACTGTAAAACACTCGCATATGTCTCATGCCAAATTAGCTCTTTCGGTTAAGGCAACAGGTTATAGATGCCAAGGATGGTGGTTCAAGACACACCACTAAAACAATATTTTTTTCAATCTTTTATATTTTGGCATTTACAGTCAGACTAAAACAATAAATCTACAAAACACGCATACCCCTGTAGAGATTTGGAGGTTTGGTGAGAAAATAATTTGTTTTACCACTGATATTTGGTTTAATGGATGCAAGATTGAGTCTCACCAAAAACAAATTAAAAAAATATTTTAATATTTTAAGTGACTGTATAATGTATAATGTAAATGATTAAAAATATTCTAAAATTTTGTATTACTTATTATCTCAGACAGTGAAAATTAAATTTGGTGTTTGGGTAGTTTTGAACTGAAAACTCTCTGAATGGAACCTCAACTCTACCCCTGAGCTATGATGATAGACATGGAAGAACTTGAAATTTTAAAGTATACTATAAGAAATAAGTTTTTGTATACATCGTCTATTTTCACAACTAATAATTGGACTCCAATGTAGCTCATTTATAGAATGTTGGTTTCCTTATCCGTATGTCGTGGGTTCGAGGCTCTCTGAGAGGGGCAGGGATTTTGTTGTTGTTAAAAATGGGAAGTTTCTGTGTAGTAAAAGTTGTCTCAAATATAGGTATTAAATGAAGAATCTTCGCTGATAGAAATAAAATACATGCAATGGCATGTATTTTATATGTATACAAATAGGCAGCTTTGATGATACTTTAAATCAATTCGCTTGGTTTCATATATCCTTAATTCCAGGTATATTGGGGTAATTTAGATCATTATAATTGGGTAAAATCTTTTTAAAAATTCTAATTGTCTCGACTTTGTTGGTTTTTTAGTTGAACAGTAATGGATTAAGATTTAAATATACACTGATGCAACTGATTAAATAGAACTATGCGTCTGTCTAATTTTCTTTAGAATTGTAAAATTAAGAATTAATTTCCTTCAGAAGCTAGAGGTACTTTTATGCCGAATACTAAAAGTAACAAGATGTTCATCTGCCTACTGTCTAAGATCTTGCTAAATGTTGAATTAATATGGTTCTTCTCAACAGTGAGGATTCGTATAGGTCAAGAACAGTTATAAACTATTTAATTTTTTTATGGAGGGGGAGGGTCCCTCATCCTATTAAGAGTAATCTCCTCCGAAAAAAAAACCACCACCCCCCCCCCTTAAAAAAGTTTAAAGGGAAGCGAATAAAGAAAGGAAGACAAAGATTTACACCCGTCTATCCTAAATCTTATGGCAAAGTATGATAAAACTCATACATCACAATTCATATCTCAGGAACAGAAGGATCTGCAAAGAGCATATCTTTATTTAATGGTTGTAAAAGGAATGACAATCATAATAAGAGAAATAAAAAAATCAGTTGTCTAGTTTAAATATCAGCCGAGCAAGTTTGGTTTTCTAATCTCAACTACTGAAGATTTTTACATAAGGATTTATCTCTCCTATCCCTGTTATGTGTATACATTAGAGGAGGGGGGGGGGGGGTAAATTTTGGGGTTTAACAAGAATGAGCAGAATAACTGTCTTAATATTAGATTTGTGACAAAATAGATTTCCCTCAAAGTACCTACCGAGTACAAAAGCCCCCGTCCTTATTTTGAAAAAAAAAATAAGGGGATTAGAGAAGTTCTTTTTCCTCGGTGACTTTTCCTTGTGGTGTGCCCTAACCCTGCAGGGTTGCCCTATACCAAATTTAACCTGACATAAAACAATCTAAAGTAAACATAAAGAAATAAACCCCCCCCCCCCTCCCTCCCCTTTCAAAATGAGGAGAAGGGTTTTGCTAGAATTGGCACTTTAATTTTGTTAACTTTTCATGGCTGCACTGCTTATACACAAACTTTTCCTAAGTTGTGTTCCTCTATATTTGTAGATCTATTATTGTCATGCCCTGAATATGCAATGGTGTACCTTTACTTCCGCAAAGGTTTCATAATATCACATCATCAAAACCACAAATAGATAAATTACAAAAGCTACCCTTCCCTTCGATTTTAACTCATTATTAAATATCCTCTTTTGATAATGTTTCTTTTTTGCAATTATGAAACTCTAATATGATTTTAAAATATAAGGAAATGATTGAACACCACCAAGTTAAGCCAATTATTCACCAATGTAATTCAAAACCCAGTAATAGTCTGCATACAAAACCACATTTATAAGATAGCATAAGCTAGCAGCCGAGATTTATCACATATTTTATTATGTGTTTTGTAATCGTTGGCCTTGATTGGTTGGTTCATTAAGTAGGGTGAAAACGTTTTAACCAATAATTTAATTGTAATCAGGAGTTGGGTATATACATAAATTTATCGGCAACTGTCTTATCCCTAGTAACAAAGATTTTATTTTTTGATCAATTTTGGACATAAATACCCTTGTTATATGTTTTCAAAATTGTGCTAAAAAATAATGATTATAGTTTTGTTTTCTAAGAACACTTTTTAGCAAAGAACCTATTGCATATCTTTTGTATATAAAGAATTATATGGGATCAAGTCGATAGTACGAATAACGTTTTTATTCAACAACTTTAAATATTAAAGACTCTACGGCTGACTAAATATCAAATGCTTGCACATCGTTAGAACCGATGTACCGAGGCCTTTTATCTGCCTGTCTATTATTTATTTGTTCTTAGCTATTGCGGTTTGTTTAAATGGCATCCGTTAAAAATACGGGTATAGTCCCTTTCGTGGCAACGCCCCTTATTGATTCGTCATATTTTCAAAATGGCTTTTGATAGGTTATTTTAGGTTAGGTTAGGTTATATTGGGTTAGATGATTGCCCAACAGGGTTAGGCAATTGGCCCCGCAGGATTAGAGCCCCCCACAGGGACTAGAAATAGGAGATAAGCTACTGTGAACATACGAAGAAGCGCCCTTTAGGGAGCGTTGCCACGAAAGGGACTGTAGCCAAATATACAATCAATCGTATGTTCGATTCGACTAGATCCAGTATGAAGTAATGCAATGCATATAGTTTTAATTCATTTGGTATTAATTAATCATTTAATGCTTTGCACATTTACTGAATACAAATTAAATCATTGATATTGATTATAAGGACAATACTGTAATTGTAACTAATGTTCTTAAATAGCGCAGCACGAACCAGACCAGTAAAATTATACATTGCCTTAAACTTTTTCGCCAGTCAAATATATATTATATTAACAAAGAGTAATTTTTACGATAATCTTTTACTAGCGAACATTTGAATTTTTGGCATTTAGCTGCTCTTTTAGCCGCTATATTTGACGAATTTGGACTGTCGATCCCTGCAAAAATGTTAAACAACTTTTATATTGATATCCTCTTCCCGAACTCGTGTTATTTGTAGCATAGTTACTCTATAGTTTCCTAAATAAATGTCTGTGTGTCATGTTAATAACTATTGATTCCTATATTTAGCATTTAGGCATAACATCATCCTTATATAATAGTAACTTGAAATCCTATCTATAACGGTGGCGGATAGCCTAACCGTCCCAAATGAAATCGCCCCTTGCCCAAAATATTTTTTAGTCTTCTTTATACATCTAAAATTGAAAGGTTGTGGGTCAACCACCCCACCACCTGCCCCTACATTTCTTTAAAGTGGTATAATTATAGTTAGTTTTATCATATAAAATGTCATTAATGAGGTACCAATTTCTCATGGGATGGTAGCCTCCTATAAGATAAATCTTCAATGAACCCATAGAAGCAACAAAAAATAATCATATCATTATTGGTTCAGCGGTTAGCGCGTTTTTTCGCTACACACATATATTATAGACATCATGTTACTTTTATATAATATAAATATTTCTCTATGGATTTTATTGTCCTATTTACTATAATTCATCCTGCCAATCAAACTGTTTTAAAAAGCCTGTATTAAAAAACATGATGGGCAAAAAATTGACTTGTTTAGTCTTTTGAAAGATTTGCGTTCTTTTCCACATATAATCACATCCTCATTCATTTATATTCGCAAATTATCGCAATAGTAAATACATAAAATATAGTGTTTGATTAACAAATGAGAATAAGCAGTTTGTGCAGTTAAGATAATACGGTTCTGATGGTTTAATAATGTATTACATATGCAGAAATAATTTCACAACTTTTTTAAAATGATTTTTTAAAAATGTTTTAATAAGCATTTAATCTAGATTTTATAAAAAGAGGTAGGATGTTTGTCTATATGTCTGTAGCGGAATATCTCAGACATATGCCAATTTGGTACTTCTTTCGTGTATATATCCTTGGGGAGGGATGAGGTCAACCCTTCCCCCCATACCTTACCGTAAACTTGCAAACATTTTCTTTAAAACTAAAACAATGTTCGTCTGTCTATCATTTAATGTTTTTGATTTTCATAGTAACAAATTATTAGAAAATGGTAAGTTTAATTCTAGTATATTATCTGTGTAAGGAAATAAACCAAATACGTGTAGGAAATTTAATCGTAAAAAGTGTAAAAATAAAGCTTGTAAACTTGTTGCAGAACGTAAATTTCACCCAAAGTGCGCTGACAAATGAGCTGCCCGCCGCTCTAACCGACCTTGTCCTCGCGGAAACATCAAAAATCCGCGACATGATTGAGGATCAGAACGAGGCTGTTGTAGCTATACTCAAAGGAACTCTATGTGTTAAGTTTACAAAGGTTTTGCAATTAGAGAGTTGGTTGTGTATGTTATAAATATGTTAAAATAGCTTCAAATTACATTCAGTTAGCCAACCAACAAAAAAAATTGTAGCAAAAACTGCAACAAATTAAAAAAATTTAAAATGCTATTTGACACAACTACCTTACAGGCGTTTAACTATGAATGAACGTAAGGCCCAAACTAGCTAAAAATTAAGATAACAAGGATGACAACATCCATAAAAGCGAAGCACTGAAACGGTAGGACAAACGGACATTAACACTTGTATAGTGTCTGAACTGAATAATCAGGATATAAAAGTATAATCGTCGAAGCAAAATTGTAAGTAAATTTGTTGAAAAACTGCTTGGTACAGTATAAAGTTTATGGACATACTTACATTCTTAGGACTTGATTATAGAGTTGCTTTGCTTATAATATTGTTCTTTGTTGTCCCAGGAATCAATATACCAAAAATCAGATCAAACGGATATTTAGATCACATAAAAATTTGTTGTTGAAAAAAAGTTGAAAAATCAACATATTTAAAATGGACGTACGGACATTCTGGTAATGATTATAGATTTGCTACTCTTTCTAAATCGTACCTATCTACTAGAGGAATCATCATGCAAAGTTTGAAATCGATAGGACAATTCTAACATGCCTAAATAAAAGCTATCTATCTCGGACAGACGGACCGACCTTTATTATAGAAAAGCTTCGCTTTTAAAAATTTAACTTCTTTTCTATACAATAAACAATAAACACTTTTAATTCACGATATAACATAGTGGTTTTTAAAAACAGAATCAGAAAAAGATGTCAAAGCAGAAAAGCTACAAGCTGTTCGGGAAAAAGAATCTTCGAAATCTTTGAAACAAAAATTTCTGGATGTTCTCTCTCCTTTCTTTGAATCTACAGACAATGACAATGCTTCCCAAAAAGATGATAATGATATAAATGACATTCTCTCTGCACTGGCGCCCCTCGCCAAGAAAAGTCAGGAGGAGGAGGAGGAAGAAGAGAGAGAGGAAAAGAAAGATGAAAAAGACAGCGAAGATAAAGAGGAACCTGATCTTGCAATTGAAGGTAAGATAATTGATAGCATTTTATGACGATCATTCTAATCCTGTGCATGTTTTGATATATTTTATCAGTGGCTTTAAATTTTCTCCTATCAATATCTAAATCTGGTATAGTTCACGGTAAAATATTCCTGGGATCGATTATCTCCAAAAATCAATAAGATTTAGAGGCTGCTAGCTACCAAACGGCGAACACACATTTTATGCCTTCATGTTGTAAAGGTGGCACATGAAGCCCTATAAATAATCTAAATAGCCAAGATCAAATGATACAAAGGGAAAGCTTTAAGAAAGAAAACATGCGTAAAATCAGTATTTTTTGTGCATATATTTGTACTGCGAGATTATTTATAGGTTTTCTTTTGTAGTTTATCATTTTGTGCGAATATGATATATACGTTTGACCACTTGCATTTTTTTTAAATTCATAGATTATGGAGATAACCGATAACATTTTACCGTGAACTGCTTTCTGATTCCAATTAACATATGTTCAACATCAAGTTATCTGTAAATTTCAGGACAAAAATCCATTCTGCAAGCACTGATCAAGCTGACTAATATCACAAGAACATTGGTTGATGAAAAGGAAAAGGATGCCTCTGAAAAAATTAACAAGGAGGTAATATTTATTAATGTTTTATAAGTTTTCCGAGGATTTATTTCAGTTGGTCCCGAGAGGCCGATAGCCAGGGCCAACAAAACATGGATTATTTTATGATTTTATTTCTCCTGAAAATTCTGTTATAAACGCGATACGTTTTTTATAGTAGCTGCCCTTTAATTTTAAAACTATAACTCTTAGGTTGCTAATGTTGAAAAAGTTATTGAGGAGGCCCGAACTACTGGTGTTAGAAATGATTATGATTATGAAGATGATATTGCTCTTGATTCCAGCATTGATGCTCCTACGTTCAGGAATTAATACTTTTTGATATGTAATAAGCCAGATATTTGTTTCATAAATAGAGATAATATAGAGACATACCCTCTAAATCAGCCAATGGGTGACGTACTTTCCAGACATGACATTGGTTAAAATTATGTACAGATTGTAGTATATAGGAATGGGCATAATTTTTTCATTTCGTTCGCATAATGAGTCAGCTAAAGATAGTCACATTTCCTAAAAATAAAGCTTTCTTTGGTAAATTAAATCGTGTAAAAATTTATGTCTTAATATAGTGTAAGGCTCATGACAAACCCTATAATAAGTTAGCTATGAATATTTAAATTTCTTAATTGGGTTAGAGTTAGTGTCGCGGAAGGCGGCTAGACATTGCCGTCTTCAAGATCTTAAGGTTGAACAGACCAATCATCCTCAACTACCCCAGAGTACAAACAAAGCAGGTTACTAATTGTATTTATTGAAATACTATGAAACTTGTGGCTCTAAAAAATAACAATAGAGTTAATACAAGATATTAATATCATTTTAAGATAAAATAAGTTTTCGAAGAGCTTTTAATTTTTGAAATACAGCTAAGCAAGAGGTTTAGTGATTTTCACAAAATTAAACAAAGAAATGATATAAAAATAATGCTTTTTCACAACAAAACATAATAGAAATTAATAATTTTCAGATAAAATCACCAAAAATATACATTAAAATAATTGTACGTATAAATAATTCAATTTAAATTGGTCTTTTAAATGAAAATTAAGAAACAAAAAGTATGACTTTGACTTATATGAAAAAAATCATTTAAAAAGCACATATTCGTTCGCCGCGAAATTTAAACTCACCTTGGATGGATACTCATCAAGCAGGGAAGCATAAGAGGGAATCTAAGCACAGCAAACACACATATCAATTAACAATACATGAGTTTGATTGACTATAGGTTTTCTGAAATAGATTTTCTGAATGGACATAAATGTAGAAAAAACGTATAGACTGCGTGGGGACAGGGGAATATTCAAAATCAAATAAAAGTGGGGCTATTTGATATGATCACTTATTAACAAAAAAATTCTAAAATGATATCAGGAAGTTCAGATCTAAGCTAAATAGAAAAAAATGGCAAAATTTACTTTTTTTTCGGTGTTCTCTCCAATTTAGGATATTTTTTATCGAATATACTCTCTCCTTTAAGTGTCAAAACGGTAAAACCTTTAAAAAATACCTTTCTTGTCAATGTTATTTAAAATTTTGAAGATTCAATTTGGTTGTATTCTGGAAGTTAAACCAATCCTGAATTCTAAAAAAGGTGGTCTCCAATCCCCTTCTACGCCCCATGTAAACACCCTTCCTAATCGACATTGGTGAACGGAAGTAATATGATGTTACATGGTGTTTATACAATTTCCATTTTTTTTATTGGCAAATGATAATAAATAAAATTGTGTAAAAAAGAGATAAAATTATCTTAAAATACTCAATAATCTTGCTTAGAAAAGATTGCTTCTAATCTTTTAGTCAAAATATTAAAGGGCCTTCAATGAATTTAGGGAATACCAAAATGAAATGTTATTATTTTCAATGTTTTGTTTCTTATATATAAAGTATAAAAGACTTTGGCTAAACTAGTCAACTCTAAGTCTATAATATCCAGTAATGTTTTTCTGGACTGTTTCGAATTCACACTAAATGTCTAATAATAATAGTAGTAACTTGATATGGATTTCATACACAGCGACAAATAAACACTACAGCAAATATCCATGTATTATTGTTTTACAAATTTAGTAACTTCTTACCGATATGTTATAAGTCTTATTGCTGAATTTTAATGCATATACCTAATCATTTTGTGCTGTCTTTCTATTTTTTTTATTTTTCTATAACTGCTCACAAGTTCTCATAGAACTATATACTTTGTTTCTTTTAATTCCAAAAAAATTTATTTTGTTGTAAGAATAAAACACCATAAGAAACAATTCTCACCTGTCTAAGAAAGCTCAGGGATTTAAAGGAATAAGAAAATTGCCAATAAATTAATGTACATCCCTAATACAAATACCCAAAAATTAACCCTCTTGTAGGTTATAATTAGTGGTTGAAACGTTTGGACACTCAACTTAACAAAGTTACCAAAAGTTATTAAAAGTTCCCAAAGATGTTAAGCCAACGAATAAGAAAACATTATTATAAAACTTTTGGTTTTTAGACTAGTGTAATAAATAGCTACTCAATAATTTGATCGTCGATCATTCCGTCGGTAAATAGGAAAGGTTTTTCTCTGCTAGTAGTTTTCAATTTAACTCACGACCGTTGCTCAAAACAAAGCGCATCCGCTCGTCGTCGGGAGGTGATAGGTTTAACACTGCGTCATAACTAAAGACATCAAAAGTTGTTCCTACTTGTACTATGTCAGGTGCGCGACATAAATAGATAGAGTAGGGGGAATGCCTTGGCTCAAAACAGGAGCAACTCATACCATGCACTGTTAGGACTTCGGAGACAAAGGTCGTGTAATCAAAGAGTTAGTTGTCTGATGGGTGTTACTTAACCTGATACCCTGGGTGTTTGGACAGAAAAGGATGGTTTTCCTGGGTTGTTTTTGTAAAACTTTTGGGACTTGTTTAAAAACAGCACAATATCCCCCCACTTTGTTTTTGTAATGTTATAAGCGAAGCATATTTACTAACAAGACTTTAAAAACAGGGATGGCAACATCCATAAAAGCGAAGCACTGAAACAGTAGGACAAACGGACATCATCACTTGTATGATGTCAGAACTGAATAATCAGAATATAAATGTATAAGAGTAGAAGCAAAATTCTAAGTAAATTTTGTTGAAAAACTTGATACATAATAATGTCTATGTACATACTTACATTTTTATGACTTGATTGTAGAGTTGCTTCGCTTATAATAATGTACTTTGCTGTTCCAAGAAATCAATATACCAAAATTCAGACCAATCCAATAATTACATCACATAAAAATTTTTTGGTAAAAAAGTAAAAATTAAATATGTTTATAATGGACGTACGGACGTTCTTGAAATGATTATAGAGTTGCTACGCTTTCTAAATCGTACCTAACTACTACAGGAATCACCATGCAAAGTTTGAAATCGATAGGAAAATTCTAACATGCCTAAATTAACGAAAAAAGCTATCCGTTACGAACGGACCGACACTAATTATAGAAAAGATTTGCTTTTTGAAAAGTATGTCAAAATAAAACGCCCTTTAATTAGTTAGCCCTTTTCGTTAATTTAAACAGGTGTGAATTGTCCAATCAATTTCAAACTTTTCATGATGATTCCCATATTCCTATATTAAATTATCATGACACTTGTTTTAATGTTCGTTTGTCGTACCATTTTAGAGCTTCGCTTTAATGGATGTTGTCATCCTTGTTTAATCATCATCTGGAATGTACGTCAATCTATCGTCCATATTTGCATAGGATAACATTTATTTATAAGGGTATTATTACATATCATTGATTACTGTACTTTAAAATCTTATTTTTAAAGTAGCTTCGCCCCCAAAAATATAATCTGTATGGGTTGTTTTGTCCCGCCATTTATAATGTAACTCCTACTTTTTTGTCAGGGATCTAAAGGGATAAGACAATGAAATATAAATTTTTATAAAAATGCAATAATTAAACACAAAATTATCCCTTCTGTAGATCACAATTAGTGGTTGAAACATTCGGACATTTAATTTAATGCACCAACCAATCAAATTGAATAGAAGTCTCCAAAACTGAATAAAACATTATTATATTGGAGACTAATTTAAAAACAGCACAATGTCCCCTCCCGTCGTTTTTTTTAATGTTCTAAGCGAAGCATATTTACAAGCAAGTCTTAAAAAATTGGTATATCCATAATAATTACCCTTTAATTAATTAATTTTTGTCCGAACTTGACATTTAATGTCCTATTACTCTCATGTGTTTATGTGTGTGTATCCGTTTGATTTATTGAGCTATGCTTTTATGAATGTTGTTATCCTTGTTTAATTAGAAACTCAACTTGTTTAATTATCTCAAGTTTATATTCTAACAAGGATTACAACATCCATAAAAGTGAGGCTCTGAAACAATAGGACAAACAAACATTAACACTTGTAGAATATCAAAACTAAATAAATTTAATATAAATGTATATGTCTAAATAAAATTGTAAGTATATTTTTGGCAAAAAATGCTTAAATACAGGATAATGTGTAAGGCCATGTTTACATTCTTAGGACTTGATTATAGAGATGAATTGCTTATATCATTGTACCTTGTTGTAATGGGTAAAAATCAGTATATGTAATTATATCATATAGTAATATTTGCTGTCAAAATTTAAAAAAATAGCATTTCAAAATGGACGTACTGACTTTCTGTTAACGATTATAGAAATGCTACGTTTCCTAAATCATACCTAATTGTTATAGAAATAATCATACAAAGTTTGATATCTGTTAAGAAATTATAACATGTTTAAATTAACAAAAAAGGGGTATAGTCCTTTCCACGACATCCCTCCATAAGGAGCGATTCTTCGTATTTTTAAAATGGCTTTTTATAGGTTATTTTAGGTTAGGTTAGGTTATATTGTGTTAGGTGATTGCCCCACAGGGTTAGAGCCCCCCGCAGGGGCTAGAAATAGGAAAAAAGCTACTGTGAAAAATACGAAGAATCGCTCCTTATGGAGGGATGTCGTGGAAAGGACTATACCCAAAAAAAGCTATCCGTTAAGGACGGACCGACCCTAATTATAGAAAAGCTTCGCTTTCAAAAATGTCAATAGACGTGCAGAGTAAAATGAGACAAATTAACAAGGACATTCCTGATTCATGGACGTGAATAATAATTTGTGTGATGAGATGTTAAATCACATAAATAATACACAATTTTCAAGATAATTTATGTACTAAAATATGGCTTAAGAGGCAGTAATTTTTTTTTGGTTGTAAAAGTTTTAAAATCAAAATTTCTCCTATTTTACTTTTAAATGCTATGTTGTTTGAAGATCATTTTTATAATGTAGCTGCGCTGCCAACTTAACATAACATCTTGTATTGGTATTCTCCTCATTATTAATTACATTACTCCTCCCCCTCGTATAGTTAAGGATCTGAACATAAATTTTATTTTAATTTGTCGTAAAAATGTGGAAAATACGCGATATCAGTGGCATGTTTTAGGATTGTGGAGAAGGGTGTCAACGCCCTCCTTAAAACTAATATTGGGAAGGCCTGTCTTTCACTTTTTTCAATCGCTAACGGTTGCACCAACTCCTGGTGAAGCACTGTGCACGCCACTGCTTTTTTTAGATATTTTCATAGAAAAGTCGATCCGTAGATTTAGAAAATCTTAGCTAAAACTTTAATTGAATTATAATTCGATATGATTTTCATAAAATAATAATTTTTTAAAAAGGTATAAGCAGAAAATTATCTTTAGCTTGTTTACGCTGTGAAATTATGGTAATATATATGTTTATTTGAAATTCATCTGCTTTTCCTAATTACATTAACTCCCCAACTCTAATTTTCATACAGGAAGTGTTTTATTGTCCAAAATTTTTCTGTCAAGGATAACTAACAAACAAGTTTTAAAAGTTAATAGCATTAAATGTGAACACAAAATAACGCATAGGGTCCTGCAGGGTAAATGCCCTATTGAAAGTACCAGAAACATTTTTGGTCCATGTGAGGGAAAATATCCCAAATTGTTTTTACTTTTTAAATCTTTTTTTAAACCTAATCAAAAAACACTCTACTAAAAAAACTAATTCTAAAGCACTATAATTAAAAGTGCTGAGTTTGCATGAAAGGTATGACTTTAATTTTTAACCTGATGGTATAAATTATTGAAAACTGCAGTCTGCACCTGTTTCTTGTAATTTCAGATAGCCTGATATCTAGTTGCCGAAAGTGTACGCAGTTTCCTGGGTGTTTCCTCATCCTCGCTCAATATTTATTACTAGCTACAAATCTTCAAACTTCCCTTAAAAAAATCAAAATTTGAATGTGTAAACGATTTATACAATATACATTATAAATTTGAATTTTTTAAATTTTGATTTTTTTTTTTTGAAGTTTGAAGCTTTTTTAGCTAGTAGTAAATATTGAGCTAGGATGAGGAAACACCCAGGAAACTGCGTACACTTTCGGCAACTAGATATCAGGCTATCTAATTTCATCCTTACTCAGGGATACAGGGATAAGTAAATAAAAAATGAATTGTTTCCACTAAAATAATTTAAATCTTTACAAACAAAGTTTTCTTGTAATTTAAAGGTTGATTATGTTATCATTTAATGATCTATAATTGTTTATAGTACTCCCAAGACACTATCAAAAAAAATATTTGCAAAAATTAAATTTAAAAAAAATCTTAAATTATTTTTAAAATATCTGTTTTTACCTTTAAAAATACATTTACTCTTAAAATGAGAAAAAAGTTGTATTTAATACAATAAAATTTCTTTAAAATTATGATCGGTTTGCATAGCATATTATTAGAACTGTTATGAATAGATTATGATTAGACCTTTTCAGAAATACTACTATTCAGAAAATCTACACAAATGCAAAATCTACGCATGACCATGAGTTTTCATAACCAAACATGGCGCTAAATGATGCTTTGTTTATGTTTGGATGTGCGTCTCTTTAGGGAGTGCCGCGTTTACCAGCAGAGCTAAAGTCGTCTTCTACTGTTTGTAGGATAAGGAAAATTGGTTTTAATGCATTGGAATCCAGACAAGGAAACACACACACAAAGTTACCCAAACAGTTAGCTTTCTACCAATTTTATCCTCGAAAAATTTCGTCGCTTGATAAATTGAATTCTAAAAACGATTTTTTTTACGAATTTTGAGGTCAGATGGCCCGTCTATATATATTATATCTATTGTTTCATATTCATTACATTTTATCCAAAAATAATTTTCATTAATTAGTATTTTAAGATACTTAAGTGTTAATCCTTTTAGATCTAACAGACCTAAATCGCTTATTGAAGAAGTTGCTTTGAATTCAGGTAGCCATTAATCACAAACAAGATCATAATTAACAGCATTAAGAATTAGGATTTGTGTGTATAATGATATATGTCTCTTTGTCCTTTAAGATCTTGCTTACCTTGGGAGCCTTTCCAGCTTTTGATAGTCTATTGGCTTTATTTTATCAACTATGCAAATTGTAAAAGTATAGGTGTATAATCAGGACAACTACATGTCCCAAGTTGTAGAAACTTCGTCTGCAATTTAATTGCTTTTTTATTTTTAAAACCCATACAAAATTGAGACAGAGTCCCTGCCCTGAGGAGAGGGTTACATAGAGCTCATGCTCCCTCTATTTATTTTGTTTAATTTTCAATTCTCCAAAATAGAAATAGTCTTAAATATGAACATGGAATATTAAACAAAATACAACTATTGTTTAAGTTCTAGTTTTACTAATATTGGTAATAGTTTCTTCATATTTATTTATTTATGAACAAACAGGTCTTTTAAATAGTATAATTTCTTGTTGAAGATATATTTTGTCAATTTTAAACTTGTTCTTCTTTTTATATTTCAAAATTTGTACCTATTTTAAAAAGAAATTATAGGTTACCATAAGAAACTTTATCTAGTATTGCCCAGTAATAAAATTAATTCCTGACATTTACTAAAGAATATTCATGTAGGTGGTAGTAGAAACCTGCATGGTAACCAGGCTCTATTCGAGGAGTTTGTCAAGCTTGCTATTGAACGCCAACGTTGGGAGAACGCTGCCAGAGTTCATGATATCATTCAGGTAAAAGTTTTTTTAAATATATTTTCTGTTTTGTTTTATATAAGTTTTTTACAATCGCAATTAAAAAGGAATTGATTATATGGGTAATTTTACAGACAGTTTTCCACGAATACTAAAATAAAAGTAATAAGTGGCCAACTAAACTGGTTTTGATCTCATAACTTCATTTTATATCCACAAAAGCTGTCTATAATACGATGCGATAAATAACTATTCTTCATTTTTTTTTCGCATAAAGTAGAAAGATACAAAATCCATTTACGAAAGATAATCTTATTTATTTTTATAACCCTATTCATCCTTAGGGCACCCTGACAACTACAGATCTACCCAGTACCAACCCTATATATTAATATTTTCAGGGCACCCTGACAACTACAGATCTACCCAGTTCCAACCCTATATATTAATATTTTCAGGGCACCCTGACAACTACAGATCTACCCAGCACCAACCCTATATATTAATATTTTCAGGGCACCCTGACAACTACAGATCTACCCAGTACCAACACTATAGATTAATATTTTCAGGGCACCCTGACAACTACAGATCTACCCAGTACCAACCCTATATATTAATATTTTCAGGGCACCCTGACAACTACAGATCTACCCAGTTCCAACCCTATAGATTAATATTTTCAGGGCACCCTGACAACTACAGATCTACCCAGTACCAACACTATATATTAATATTTTCAGGGCACCCTGACAACTACAGATCTACCCAGTACCAACCCTATAGATTAATATTTTCAGGGCACCCTGACAACTACAGATCTACCCAGTACCAACCCTATATATTAATATTTTCAGGGCACCCTGACAACTACAGATCAACCCAGTACCAACCCTATAAATTAATATTTTCAGGGCACCCTGACAACTACAGATCTACCCAGTACCCACCCTATAGATTAATATTTTCAGGGCACCCTGACAACTACAGATCTACCCAGTACCAACACTATATATTAATATTTTCAGGGCACCCTTACAACTACAGATCTACCCAGTACCAACACTATATATTAATATTTTCAGAGCACCCTGACAACTACAGATCTACCCAGCACCAACCCTATATATTAATATTTTCAAGGCACCCTGACAACTACAGATCTACCCAGCACCAACCCTATATATATTAATATTTTCAGGGCACCCTGACAACTACAGATCTACCCAGTACCAACCCTATATATTAATATTTTCAGGGCACCCTGACAATTACAGATCTACCCAGTACCAACCCTATATATTAATATTTTCAGGGCACCCTGACAACTACAGATCTACCCAGTACCAACCCTATATATTAATATTTTCAGGGCACCCTGACAACTACAGATCTATCCAGTACCAACCCTATAGATTAATATTTTCAGGGCACCCTGACAACTACAGATCTACCCAGTACCAACACTATATATTAATATTTTCAGGGCACCCTGACAACTACAGATCTACCCAGTACCAACCCTATAGATTAATATTTTCAGGGCACCCTGACAACTACAGATCTACCCAGCACAAACCCTATATATTAATATTTTCAGGGCACCCTGACAACTACAGATCTACCCAGCACCAACCCTATAGATTAATATTTTCAGGGCACCCTGACAACTACAGATCTACCCAGCACCAACCCTATAGATTATTATGATTACCCAGAGGAAACTCTCAGTTCTAAACAAGTTGAACAAAATAGAAATGGACAAAGCAGACCATTAAGGGACACTCTAACTCTTTCAATTACTAAGTTTTCTTTAAATCTGCAGTAAAATGGCTTACAAAGCAATTTGCATGCAAAAAAAAACACGTTCAGATGTGCTCTTCTTGTAACATAATGCTTAATTGACCTAAAAATCATAAAAATAAAATTCGGGTCATGAAAAGAAAACGAAGTTGCAGGTTTTATCTTATTTTTACAGTAGCTTTTGGAAGGTTATTTTAGGTAAGGTTAGGTAATGTTAATGATTGTCCCGAAGGGCTAGAGCCCCATGCAGTGGCTAGAAATAGGAGAAAGCTACTGTAAAACTACGACGAAACCCGCAACTTCGTTTTCTTTCCATGATCCCAAAATTCTTTCATATTTTTTTTTTCAAAATGGGATCGATATTGTTTGCAACGGACGTAGGATTTTGAAATTGCTATGCCTTCAATATCATATCTTTTTATTACAGTAATCATTATGAAAAGTTTGGAATGCATAGTATACTTAAATAAAAAAATATTAGAGTGTATTTTAATCTTCAGAAAGCAACAAAAAGAAATAATAGAAAATGCACCAAACAGGGAAGAAGAAGTAAAAAATGTTCGAAAGCATAATAAACAAGAACAGGACAAGAGGTTGTTTGGCAGCGGTGAAAATAGACAACAAAATAAACACTTTAGGAATGATTCATTATTACATTAGTGGCTTTGACTTAAGCCTGTAAAGTTGAAGGAAATGGATGGAGGGCGTTACCTAATATTCATTTTTAATATTTTTGTTTTATGTGGATTGGTCTTTTTTTCGTGAGGGGATGGTATCACCCCTCTCTTCTCAAAAAATAGCTCAAAATCAGCACAGGACCAGTAGGTCTGGAATTATATATTATTGAAATTATACGCTAGAGACGCCACCGATAATGAAACTATAATGAATTATTCAACAACCTAGATCTAAGCAAAATAAGAAATTTAACCGACCAAACGTATTTGTGACCGAGTCGAATGAAGAATATTACGACTACGAATATGAACAAGAAGTTAAACCATCCTCTACAACAACTAAACGTCCAAGACGCAGGCATTTATATCATATTTTTGTTTTTTTTACATTAGGATAGTTTTTTTATATGCTATCATTTTTTATGTACTTTCCTTCCTTATCTAATGTTGCTTTCTTTTAGATTTTTTCTCCAGAAATTGGAAGGGGACATATGGATTGATATTTTATCATGAATAGACTATAAAAGTTGGAAAGATTTTTAATCAATATAATAGATTTGAAATCTGCATAAAATTTTAAGGATTTTTTTTATAAAATTCGTTTTTTATATAATTCTTTATTTAAAGGCGCAAATACGATTTAAGTTAATAAATTTTGACCAATAGGATAGCTGGATTGGAAACTACCTACGCTCTAATTGGTTGAATGATGTACGTCACTTAAGCTTCTCCAATCAGAGCGCAGATAGTTTTCAATCCACCAATCACAGATCTTAAAATTATTTAACTTAATTTGTATTTGCGCCTTTAAATAAAGAATTATATAAAAAACGAATTTTATAAAAAATCCTTAAAATTTTATGCAGATTTCAAATCTATTATATTGATTAAAAATCTTTCCAACTTTTATAGTCTAATCATGAAGCTTATTAACACAATCTCTCATTCATTAGCTTCAATTTTTTAGTTTTTACATTTAATCTTAGAAGACATAGACATCAAGAGGAGGGGGGTGAAATGGACTTTTAACCCCCATCAAACTTTGAAACTCCTCATTTTACCCCCCCCCCCCTAAAAAGCTTGGACGTCCTTGTTTGAATTGATTAGTTAGTTTATCATAATTATTGGTGAACTTCAATTTGTCCTTCAATTTATCTATTTACCCTATTTATCTGTCTCTATCCCACTCTTTTTCAGTGTTACTTGTAAGTACTTAATTATCTTCCTTGTTTATTTGAAAATGTTATGTAAACGTGCGTACTTGCAGGCCACGACCAAGCAGACGTACGACTACGTCCACAAGTACAACAACAACTGAAGAACCTCTGTACTATGATGAATCTTATTATGACTATCCTGAGACAGACAACATAGAAGGTTAGGCTTCATTTTTTGACAAAACTGCCAACTACCAAAAGTTTTATAACCACGTTATCTTATTCTTTGGCTCAAAAACTTCGGGTATTTTTATTGAAACTTGATTAGTTTGTTCAAACTTTTAAGTTTTAAACCAACAGTTTTAATCTACAGAAGAGGTAGTTTTGTTTATGATCATTGAGATCCCTGTGTGTCTTTGCACTATTTTCAGAAAAGTTTAATCAAGGGCAGGTTTAAAGCTATTCCCCCCCTTCCCCACTACGGGTCTAGAAAAAAAATAAACTAACCAACCCTACATAACATATAAACTTTAAAAATGGGATATTCTAAAATATAATATCATTGATTCAATTTAATTACTTTAACTTTAAAAGGTTTTGGTTTGATGATATATTTTATTTTATTTATTTATACCTTGGTTATGTAAAAATGTCTACTTCTAGAAATTGAGTCTTTGGAAGAACAAACTCCGCCAGAACCTGTTCAAGTAAATCCGCCAAGACCTGTGGAAGAAAATGCACCGGAAGCCGTTGAACAACAAGAACGACAACAATTTATTCCGCCGCGCAGACATTCCAACAACAGATTATTTGCCAGCAGATTTTCTAATGATAAACGGAAACAAAGTCCCTTTACTAGGTCTCAATTTAACGAGAGAAAAGAGGATAGTAAAGAAACTAGACCAACTGATGAAACAACTGAAGAAAGAAAACCATTTAGACCAAAGATTATTGAACAGACAACTAGCACCACAACTGAAAGAATTGTGATATCTGAAGAACCTAAAATTGTTGAAGATATTGTTCAACAAGGTATAGTATATTTTTAAGTTGTCCATGTAGTAATTCTTCTATCCTTATATAAACAGACCAAAACATTTTTACATGGCTTATGGACTAAATATCATATATCATCTTATTAGAGTTAGTAGGTCCAGTAAGATAACCATTAGAGTAATCTTAGTTTTAAGGCTCAGTTGGGTCTAAAACAATTTATTTTAAAGGTTTGTGAAATAAAGATTCACTCTGTCCTATCAGGGAGTAAGGGAGGGGACAATGGGCAGTTAATTCAATTTTATAGTTGTGACCCTTTAAGGTTGAAAACCCAGATATTTCCAGATAAAACAAGTATTTGCAATATGGCAACCTTTAGTGGAAACTTTGGACTTTTTGAATTGTTTTTAATTCGAAATGCACCATCCTTAAACTGATGCTTTACTACAAGCCTTTGATTCTAAAGATCCAAACCCTTGTTTACAATTCATTTCCATAATTGTTATTATCTAAACTTCGGAAAATTAAGGAAACATACCATTTTACTTTTACAACATCTTTTACCCAAATTTTTTTATCGTATTTATTAAAAAGCTTAGACATGAAAAAGCCTTTAAATAATTATATTACAAAACTTACTAAAACAATTACCTTCCTACAGAACTTTTAACTCAAGTTATTTCTTTTAACGAAATAAAAATGAGATACCTTGCGTCAAAATTTCATACTACATAAATAAAATAGTTGAGAACATAAGTACATCTTAATATTAAAGATCTTAAGGTTTAAGTAACATATCTTAGGATAACTGGTAGCTGCGCTCCTAGCATCCAGGACAGAAAAATAAAATAACACCATCTTTAGATTTTAATGATAAGCAAAACTTTGAACAACTCAGGACTTCGTGAATTTTCCTTAAAATTTTGAAATTAATCGGATCATTAATTACAGAAATATTAAACTAAAGACAAAAAACTTTTGCCTTTACATTAAATCAATAAGAAACATCTAACATGTCTAAAGTAACGAAAAGAGCTAACCGTTACGGACGTACAAATGTGCGGGATCTAATTATAGGAAGGCTTTGCTCATAATAACTAATAATCTTAATATAATTTCTTTCTACAACGCACTAATCGGAATGAGTTTACATTAAACAAGAATTAGATATAAAAAATGTAATGATTCAATTTACAAAATAATTTTCAAAATTAAAATATTCTGTCTGCTTGTTATTGTTTATCTTTTTGTTGACGCGCTAGTTTGCCGCGAGATTATGCATGATTTTGCGTGACGTCATTCATAATTGGTCCCCAAGATTGGTTAGAAACTGCTAAATTCTTGCATGTTCCCTTTAAGCCAGTCCCCAAAGTCTGAGACTCCTAAAAATTGAATATTCGATCCATTGTCCCCTCCCTTACTCCCTGCTGTCCTATAATGTACTATACTTATTTTAGTAATTTTTAGTAGTGAATCCACTCTATAGGTAATCACGTCTGTATGTCCTTTGTCTGTAAGTTACAATAATAGTGTCTTTAAATACATATTCTTTAAAATGCCCTTTGAAAGAAAAAATAATGCATAATATGCAATTTAGCACTGTCTGAAACACTCTCAATGTATGACCTTATGTTTAATTTATTATCAATTAATAAAATACTAATGAACGCAATTGTCATTGCGTCATAAAAATACCTTTCATTTTTACAGAAGTGTCAGTAAATGAGCAACAAGAGCCAACCCGCGAGCCTCCAGTGTTTGCCTCACAAACAATCAAAGCATTTGTCGACCTACAATTGGCAGAACGCAGAAATAATATTCTGAAAAGTGAAGAAAGAGAGTCTTTGAATAGTATACAAGTGTCGTCGACAGAGAGCCCGGCCAAGTTTGATGTAATCACTGCAGTGCCAGACAGAACTACAGGTATTGTTAATGAAAAGCTGCACTTTTTTTATATTACACTAGTGGCTGCGAGACGATAGCATCCATGTTTTAAATGGGGAGAAAATTGACTAAAACCATCCTGAAACCTGTTTGACGTTTCCCTAAAATAAATTTTTGAATCTGTTTAGTGGTTAGATCTTAACCTCAACATTCTATGTAATAGATTTGTCATTTTGGTCCAGTCATGTATGTGTCAATGTGAGACTTTCCGCATGAAATTCTGCATATCTTGGCTCATTAGCAACAGATTTTATTTTTTTGTTAGCTTAGAGCAGTAGATAGTAATTTGTTAATTATCTATGTAGTAATTAGATGTCAAACTAGTATGATGTATGTGCGTCTGTCTAAATAAAATGTTGCATGTCTTGGCCATTTCTGAGATAACTACGGCATTGTATATGTCTGTAGATAAAAGTATAGTTAACTGGGTTTTCTTCCATAATGGCATATATTTTCATGAAAAATAATCTTGTTTAATTTTAGGTAAACTTGAGACGGAAAATAGCAGAATAGAATCATCAACAGAAATATCTAGAAGATTGCAGCCACAAGTAAAAGAAATCAAAGAATCTGAAATTATCCACATCAATCCAGTTCAACACAATGCTCCAACTAATGTTGAAGAAAATGCGCGGGATGATAATGTAGAAAATGCGGGAAGATTTGAAGAAATAGCATCTAGAGATCCATTGAATGAGGATGTTGATATTGGTCCTACAGGAACAAGAAGGCAAGTTTTAAATGATTGGTTCCCAAAGTTTTATAAACACGTTGTTGTATTTTTGGGCCTGAAAACTCATTGAACTTTTTACGCTAACGAATGGGAGTATGTATGTATTTCATACATTTCAATAATTACATTCCAATGTCCCCTCCATCCCAGGTTTTTAAAAAGAAATTAATCTTATTTATTTTAAGAGCCCCAACTGGAAACCGCAGAGTTCCAACGCGAGACAGACTGAGAGATTTGTTTATGAAGTCTCAAGACAGGATTCATCACAGACCTGATACCAGTAGCAATAATCAGGTATCAAATAGAAAAGAGGCGCACAGTGACAAACAAAGATTTATAGGGTTCATTATTTTTTTTAAATAACACTTTACTGTTCAAAGAAAATAATTAACAATGTTTAGAAATGATCAGTTTTTTTTATTTTAATTATACATTTATTTAGGATGAAGTGGTTGAAGAAAAAGTTGCTGAAGTTTCTGTTGAACCTGAAAATACCATTGCCACAACTGGACGTAGAATAAGACCCTCATCTTTCACCAGACCTTTCAACAGAGCTGTTATTAATAAAGAAACAATAAAGGAATGTTCTGTAAATATAACAACAATTTTAAAAACTAAATTAGTATGAATTAATTATAAACACTTAGATGAAAACTAAGAAAATTATTGGTTGAACAGTTTGTACACTACTTGTTTGAACCAACAAATCAAAGATTTTGTAAACTTACTCAAATTTTGAAATCTAACCAATGAGAAACTATGGTAACAAATTATTATAAAGTCCAATGTCCCCCCTCCATATAAATACTCTACTTGTATAATCAATTAACCTTATCTGTAAGTTCTAACTTTTAATGTTACCCAATAAGTTAAGGATTAGCAAATCAGAAAAATTAATAGCATCACATTGATTTTTTAAAGTCTTAGACTTATATTGTACTAAAATTATCTTATTTTACTTTACTTATTTTGTTATAAAATTAATGAACACAAAATAAAGGAGGTGGAGGAAAAATCAGTTGAAGAAGAAGATCCCATTCAGTTGTTAGAAAGATTAGTGGATAGTTCTGTTCAGAAACAGAAAGGTGATTATTTGTCACAATTTCTGCTATCAATTGCAACTTCAACTGTTACGGTAGCCGCACATTTCGAGGGTAGCTGGGCTACATTTATGTTACTGCTTAGATAAAATAACATTTCGGCTGCAGCTTGGCCTATGGACAAATTCCTCCCTGATTTTCTAAAAACAATTCATAACCTCCATTAATTCTATCCTACCAAAACATTTTATGTCCTAAATTTGTCTTTTGTTGGTTGTAAATATGTTGGAAGGAAGAAATATATATATACAATATACATATATATATACTAATTTTACTGTCATTAAGTTTTACCCCAATAAAAAAATTGTGTCAACCTGTAAATTTAGTATCATTATATAAGTTGATATTACATCAGCTATGACTTTATTTAAATAAAGCCATATTGTCGACAAAAACCCTTGAAATTGCATATCGATAGAATGTCAATAGTTATATTATTCTAGAAATTGACGCCAGAACTTTCTTACCAACAGCTCCGCCTTCCAGAAACATAATTCCAAGCCAAGAACAGGATTCACAAGAACGAGGAAGACCTGGAGGACAGGATAGACCTGACTTCCAGCCTGTACGCCCAGAACCTCCAACCATTAATCCTGATACTATAAAGATTACTGTTAAGAGTGAACCTCCCCAACAAAGGTGAATTGATTCTAAATTATTTCTGTAACAAAGCTAATTTACAAGTACTTTGTGTGTAATGAGTTTTTGAGAATTTTATTCTTACATTCAGTCAAACAATAATTTTCAAATCTTCAAATGTTCAAATCTAATAATAAGATATAAGAGTTGGGATTGTTTTACCATGTTACAAGTATTATTTTCATAGGATAACCCAGCAGCCAAGATTCATATCACCAAGACCAAGATTCGATCCACGAGGTGGGAACAGAAATACTCCAAGAGCTAATGATGAACCCACTACTACTGAGAATATTGTACAAGAAGAAAAAGAACAATCTAGGAATATTGAAGAATTTAGGTAATGCTTTATTTTGGACATAAACATCAATAAATTTGCCCTTGACATCGTTAATACTTTATGTTTGCCATATTACTTTTTTACAAACCTTGAATTGAGACAACCAAATACTTTCAAGGCTTAACAGTAGTTGAAACATACATATTTGTCCTACCCGCCTAAAAATATTTGAAAACCCTATAATGTCCTATACAAACCTTTCTTGAATGTTCTGCATTGTTTTATATCTATAACTCTCAGACAATCTTCTTTTCATTTTAGATCAAGTAGAGTAGGATTGCCTGGACATAGAAACGGGGGCAGACTAAAATTCAAGACTCCTGAACCTACCCCTGGTATGATAAACGTTTTATTTTTTAATTGAATGCATGACATGAAAAAAATATGTTTGTAAGAAGTACATCAATCAAAGCTAATATCAGAAAAAGGAAAACCTTATATAAAAATTATGACAATAAATTTAAGTCTTATTGATAAACATAAGGGCCTTGTTTAAAGCAAAATATGTCGGAAATAGCAAGTCTTATTGCGATAAACTTTTCCGGTAAGCTTTCTATATGCCTTGAGATGTTTTGAGGTTATTTTAAGCTACCGTTTCCTAAAAGGTAAAGCCTATACACTGATACAGCTACTATTTTTCTATATTTAGAATAAAAAGATACAGTCATTTTAACTTTAACAAAACGTGTAAATAGACAAACAATATAAAAATTTAACAGCTGTGCATAAATATACTTAATATTTGTAGGTGTATTGATAATACAAGAAGTAACTAAACCCCAACCCAGCATTATTGTCCCTAACCCAAGATTAATCAACACTAGCGAAGATGATACTGAGAAAATCAAAACCATTCAACCCCTCTCACTTTCTGAGGCCAAGACAGCTAAAGCTAACAGAAATAATCTTCTCAAAGAATTGATGAGGAATAGGTAATTAAAATTAATAATTTTTAAGTGGGGAGAGGGTTGGGGATGCTGACACCCGAATGCCCCTTTAAAAACTTTCACCTGGATAAATGTGTCAGAATTAAGTGAGGGGTTAGGGAAGGGTTGGAGAAAGGCTGTTGAATATCCAAACAATAAACATCCATATGCCCCTTGGTAAAATTTTCAGCTTGAATTAATATTTTTTACAAAAGTTATGGCTTTGTAAAAGGTTGGTTGTATTTTAAATTTTAATTAATTCAGGGCCAGCCCCGGAGAAGCAGAGCCTACCCAGGCTACTACCCCCACCTCAATGTCTCCCCTGGAAAACCTGTTTCAGATTGCACAGCGTGCCGACAACTCAGAATCTGGCGCCAAAACTATTGTCTCTGTGACGTCATCTAGTTCTAGCTCAAGTGTTAGCAGTTCTCATACAAGCACTGGAGCTAGGTAGAATTTTAAATTATTTGTTCAATTAAGTAGTATACCAGAAATCTTTTGACTTTTACATTTTTAAAACTATGCAATTATCCTTTTACTCTAACGGGCTAGGCTTATATCGTAGTATGACTAAAGGCTTCATTTATATTTAGTATTTATGTAAAACTGTCACTGAAGAATATTGGAAAAATATGAATGTTGTTTATTAATATAAAACTGATTATCCTTTCCCTTCCTGCTTTAACCTAAATGTAGTTTTGAAGATGTTTGATTAATAATGATTGATTTATTTTTGTAGAAGAAAGAAGAAGAAGGTAGCTGCAGGTACCCGGGCCACAAGAAGGCCATCCAACAGACCTTCAGTAAGATCAGGACCTTCTATAAGACCTTCAAATCCATTATTGACATCTTCAAATGCTCAGGTAATGTTTGCTGTAAAGTTGTTCTATTATTAGGGCATGCACTTTATTATGTTACTTCACCAAAGACATAATCAAGGCATGATTCTTATAACAAAGTTACTCTAACTAATCGCAACTAAAATTGTCAATTTTCTCTATAGATGTACATATGCGATGAAAAGCAATAGAACCTTTTATTGATCCTTATTATGAATCTTTGCAAAAGAAAAATGCAATAAAAGTACTTTTATTGCAGGTTGAATCTACTGGTCATCCAAAAATGATGGATCTAACGCCGGAGCAAAGAAGACTTCTTATTGTCAAGGAAACTCTGAACAACAGCAATCCACAAGGTACAGTATTAGGTTTTATCAGGGCCTTGATAATACACATTAGGCAGCTGTGGGCAGCAGGGGAATCGAGTTTTTATAACTTTAAATATTTTACAACTCTAGCGGTGGTGCCACTAGAATCTTGCCTTAAACCATTCTATATCATGTACAGTACATATCTCAAAGATCAAGAGTATATAAAATCAAATTAATACTCACATTAAAACACAAAAAAAGCTTAATTTTTATCTTTAATTTGTATTGAAATAAAACTTTGAAAATTATTTGTTTAGGTTACTTTGCTATAACATGCCTTGTACTTTATATTAGTCATTAAACTTTTTAGAACCAGAGAAAGAACAGGATGATTCCACAGGCAAAACTAAAAGAGTTCTTAAAAAGAAAAGGGTTTCACCCAGGTATGAATATTTTTTAAGGTTTCATCAGATTGAAAACTTTTGCCAGTAAAAATAACAACTTCTTTTAAGTTATTTTCTTATTGCACGCTAATTGCAATATGCTATTATACTATGCGAACAAATAATTAATCTTATAATAAAAATTTTGGTGACTTTCATTTGGCTTCAAGTTTTCCTTCAGATGAACCGTCCCTTATCCCTGGTTATATAAAGTAAAATTTATACGCTCATCATGATATACACACAAAAATATTAGTGAGGCCTTGGCTTTAACATTTTAACCATTTGAAGGATTACAATCCCCTATCTAACCTTTTACGCCATGCAAAGAGGTCAAATTGAACTTTTTCATTAAACCAAGTTGGACCTTAAATCATATCGAACACTATTTCAAAGTCAAAGTTATAACAATATACCTACCAAAAGTGCAGAAAGCTAATAATAATTATAATTCTGAAATATAGGTTGATTTAAGCTGTAAAATTTTAAAGTATTTAAATAATTTTCATTATTTGATAATTCAAGTATTATGGAAATTTGTTTAAATGCATTCGTAAACAAAAAATATAGTTTAGTCATTTTCCTTAACCTAATTTGAACTAAGTGAAGCATAGAAAAAAAATATAGAGATGCTGCAGTACTAACGTTGTCTTAATTTCAGAAATGGACGAATCCTGGACGATGTACCCAATATTACCCACAGAAAGATAAAGGTCCGAAGACCCCTGACCCCCACCCCATACGCCAGAGTTTACTAACTTACCCCCAATTGCCATTTCCTACACAAGAAGTAAAGAATAATAATGATAAAGACATCTCTAGTATAAATAAAGCCTAAATAAGCAAATTTGTTTAGAAAGTAAATTTGCAAAAAATTTATTTTAACTTTGCCTGATGTTCCTAAAAAATAAGAATTCCTTCTCTAAAACGTTTCAAAATGAAACAGAAAAAATCCTATTGTAATCAAACCCCTGTAAATAAAACAAACAAATTCCTATTGTATCATATTACCTCAAGTCAAAAATCCAATAAAAACCTAATAGTATATTATATGAATGATATAAAGGTTATTTTTTTGACATGAGGTAATTAGGTTTATTTTTTTCCTAAATCCTGTTTATGTTACGTTATGAAATATTATTAAAAAATATAAATATTTTTTTAAAAACTTTGCATTCAATATTATTATTTGTAGGGATAGGACTATTCAATCTTCCCTCAAATTTTTATGTGTTTATTATTGGGTGGAAAATACGGCTAAATTTATGCGCCATAGTCCTCTCCTTCCTCCAACAAGGATAATTTTATTATAATAGTAGTGAAGCTCTCACAAAAAATATAGGCGTGCAGGAGAGGTGTCTGGACACACCCTGAAAGAAAAAGAAAAAAAAACCGTCAACGTAAGATTTGTAGAATAGCTTCGCCTTGATAAAAAGCAATGCTAATAACTGCCATCTTTTAAAAAAAAAATGGAATCATGGAAAGAAAACGAAGTATCAGGTTTTGTAATATTTTACATTAGCTTTTCTCCAATTTCTACCCACTGAGGGGGCTTTTACCCTACGGTATCTATTTTATAACCCTGCGGGGATATAATTAACATTTCCCTAACATAAAATAAACTATATAAAAAACTACGACGAAATCCGCTAATTCGTTTTCTTTCCATGATCCAAAAAATGTTATTGAATAAATTCTACAGTTGAATTCCTTGCCATGATTTATTTTATTAGAAATTAATTTTTTCGTGCCATGCTATTTTATAAATGATTTTTATTATTTTTTTTTGTAGAAATTAGAACCTTTTTTTGTAAATCTATACCTAGATATTATTAGCTGAACTTTCAATATAGGTATAAATGCCATCTACCACATTAATATGTATATATTACCTTGTAAAACCCTGAGCTTTATGTTAAGGGCATTCTCAACTTTTACAAATGCAATTTTTCTAGTCTTTTTAGCATTTAATGATATAACATGAGGCATTATTTATGATGTTTAAGGAAACAAAAAATGCAATTTTTTTATTTTTGTTAATTTTTTACTGCCTATATTCTAGTCTAAAACCCTCTTTTCTGTTTTCACACTTTTCATGCAGGGGGTAAATAAAATCAAGAATTAGATGTAAAACCCTAAATTGTGTTTTTTAAGTCACTTGTTTTTTTTTATGTAATATAAACATTAACATTTTTAAAAATTTGTTGCCATTTTGTAAATATTTTATCTGCAAATATGAAATAAATAGAATGTAATTTTAAATCATTTTTAATCCGTTGATTAAGTTTTTTTTTATGTTTTTGATGATTATTGCAAAGATGCTTATTAATAGGGGGAATCACATAGCCGATTTTTCATTTTATTGGGGTTTGGAAATCACATAATACCTGATAAGCATAACATTGTCGGTCCAGCGGTTACCTTAAGCTTCAGATGGACTTACATTGTTTTACTTTGTATTATAGATTTGCGCCTTCGACTTCAGAAGAAAGCAGTATTGGCCATCATTTTTTGCATTATTAAAAGCATGATTGGGGTCTTCCGTCCGTACATCCGAGACTTTTATAAACTGATTATTCAGTTCTGACACTAAACCGTTTCGGTGCTTCGCTTTTTATAGATGTTGTCATCCTTGTTTTTATGAATAATTAGGGTGCTTTTAATTAAACCAAAACATGGACCAACAGAAACGAGTCTTCTGCTTAATTTTTCAAGTTTATTCTAGCACCTGGTCTGCTCTAGCCCTGCTAAAATCCTCCTAAATGGTAACTTATATATTTATTTATTTACATTGAGGACGAATAATATGGTTTTTTTTATTAAAAAGGTTTGTTTGTGTTTCATATGCAATATGAGTGGAACTTTTGGTTGACCCAATCTTTCCAGGACCTAAAAGAACCTTAATGCCATTATAGAGATCTTTTGTACAGTAAAACATCCTTAAAGAACAGACAAAGGTCAAAATCAAAATATTTATTCTAATCTCATTTAAAAGAAATTGTCAATGCACTGGTTTAACGTTTAAATTTACATAAACATTTTTTTTGAAATTTAATATGTATAAAAATGTAATATAAAAATTTCAATAAATGCTAAAGAGTATAAATAATAATAGAGTTGTTTTGCAAATTAAAATTGGAAGACATTTTTTATATAATCACAAACCTAATTTACTTGGCAAAACTAAAAAATAGCAAAATATTTTTTATCGCCAAGGGATTTTACATCCGAATATAAACTATTTAACGCTTACTTAAATGTTGTAGAATATTAAAGTTTCTTTAATATTGGTAACTAGAAACAACTTAAAATAAGTCTCAGAAAAAAAATATTAACTTTGAAAGTTTTTCTTCAGTTGCAACATCCCTTGTTCCTGAGTATAATAATAATTGTAGGTAACATTAATCTGAGTAATCACAATCAAAATACAGTGTGTTTTTTTTTATGAGAACTTTTTTGAAAGCAATTTTACCCCACTTATAGTTATCAGAATTTAATGATTAATGGCTTATTTTCTTCGTTTTTTAAGGGAAATTATGAAACAACAAAAACAAATTACAGTTTTTGTTGAAAAAGTACAGTAAAGTTGAAAATTAAAAACTTAGGTGTCAACATATAAAAATGGTTTTAGCGCATTTTTCTTAAAAAAATGGATTTTCTGTAGTCGACTTTGGGGGGCCAGTACTCCCTCCCTGGTTGAGATATGACCTTCAAACTTTGATATGTTCTAGTACATGTCCCTAATAGTATCTGTATACATTTTTAGCTCTATATCTCAACTTTGAAGTGTTTAGCAGCCATTCTTGCAAAAGGTTGATTATTTGAGCATAAGAAAAATGCGCTAAAACCATTTTTAGATGTTGACACCTAAGTTTTTAATTTTCAACTTTACTGTACTTTTTCAACAAAAACTGTAATTTTTTTTGTTGTTTCATAATTTCCCTTAAAAAACGAAGAAAATAAGCCATTAATCATTAAATTCTGATAACTATAAGTGGGGTAAAATTGCTTTCAAAAAAGTTCTCATAAAAAAAAACACACTGTATAATAGAATAAGTATTAATAAGTCATATGCAAACGTTTTTTAGAATTTAGGTTAAAATGCAAAAATTTAACTCGCATCCATTATCATTAATTTACATTTCAATATTTTCCAACTACTAAGGCAAATCTTAACTGACATTAAAAGGTAAAAATATTTCTGATAAAAAGGAAACCATGAATATTTTAAATGATGTAAATTACTACATCCTTGATGTTTTACTGTTTGAAGTTGCTGTAGATCTTTGTTTTGGGGCCCAAGCCAAAAAAACACGGAGGAATATTGACTGATATGGAACTACAGGATATACTGGAATCAATTTTGTAATCACTGGATTATTTTCTGATACATTCTCTTGTTTAAATTCTTCAGAGCACATTTTGAGGCTGCTATTTCTGCCTGTTTTCTGTTATTCCCTAATCCAGCAAATCTAAAATAACAAAATTAATTGTTAAATGGTCAAAAATATGATTTTGATGTAAATTCTATTTAATCTCCCTAATACATTTTGAACATGTAAGTTTTGTTTTTATAATGTTTCTAAATGGCGTCAAACTGCCCCCCCCCTCATTTTTTTTAAAATTGAAAATAAGGGAGGAGGAATATTTTTTCGTTTGTTTGTTAATTACTTAATGTCAGTTTAGTTTGATTTATATTTTGTACTGGATAACCCTGCAGGGATAGGGTATCGAATGTAAAGGCCCGCAGGGTTAGGAAACTACTAATCTAATTTTAAAAATAAGGGGGGTGGGAGTTACCAGTGCTCAATAAGCACAAAGAGGAAAGTGTTTTTTTACCTGTATGTTTTACCCTTGTAGGAGAGAGTAACTTGGATCCTCACATTATGGTCACGTACCTCCGCTTTTCCAAACTCAATATTCTAAAAAGCAAAGGACGATTATAATCAAAAGCAACATAAGATATTTTGATTATTGAGGTTGTTTCGGTATGTATTTCTTGTATTCCCTGGCAAGTTCGAACCCATTAATCCCTGTTTCCTTACACCAAATTTCCTAGAGAATGAGTGTGTTACGCGGCATTCCTAACTATCTCCGCGCGGCGCGTGGCTTGTAAACGGACAAAAGAAACGCGCACTTTTCCTTTGATTAGTCCCACGTGAGGAGCTACGTAAATGAAAATAATGTATTGCTTGAATATACATGCGCTCTGATGTGTGGAATATCTCAAATAAGCCTTCCTGCTTAGTTTGACATCATATGTGGTAAGAATTTATCTTTTAATTCTTGAAAATAAGCGTAGAATGGTATAATTTTATGAAGAAATTTAAATCATTAATTTTTCAACAAATAGACCATTTAACTGCTAAGTTTTGACATACGAATATTTTCCTTTATATTATTGATCATTTTATTCCAAAATTATCAATTTCTGATGCTGTTTAATATGATTCGTGCCAATTTAAAGTTTTTTAGAAATTTTATATTTCTTATTAAATTGAAATCACGCAACCTCGATGTTACAAAAAATAACAATTAATTTTATGTATTTAATTCTTATATTTTTGTTTTAGACTCACTGTTTTCATGGTAATAAATACACATTTGTAAACTTCACTATGTTGGTCATTCGGAGGGCTTGAGATTAAGATTTCGAGAACGGCTAGGTATTGCGTTCCGAAACAATGAAAACAAGACAGAACAGATGGAACTAAGAACATTCTGTGAAGTTTTGTAAATGTGTTGGTTGTGATACCTTACCACACATTATGTATTATAGTCATAATCAGTACAGTTAACTTTAGTGACAATTATGGGTCCTAAAAAGAATAAAGGTGAACAGTTGAGTAAGCGGCTGCGTCCAGCCATTGATGCACTAACCAGTGAGCTAAATAGAGTGATGAAGTTGGTCAGTGATACTTCAGAACTTAATGTTAGACATCTCACTAAGGAGTCAATCCTTGTCCACGACAAGTTCGAAACGTTCGACAGCATCATGGGCGGTTTTAGCAAGCTTGGTTTGAGAATCCAAGAGCTTGATGAGTTTAGTGACATTTATTCTGATATAGTTACTGTACAAAAAGACTATAGTGCCTTGAAAGATGCTCTTGATGCTATAGAAGAGCTTAGTGACATTCAAAGTGTTGTTGATGTTGTTGGTGATAATTTGCCTAACCATCAGGCTGAACTTTATGATCGATGTTTGAAGATTGTGAAAGTTATTAAAGGGCCATATTTTCCCTTGCCTGATGCAATTATAAACACTTTGTCTGCTTTGATGAAACGGCTGGCTGAGGTTAAGCTTGAACCTGTGAAGCCACCCACGACGACGGCGGGTGCCTCGACAGCATCGCCATTTGTGTCACCGTTTGGCACATCACAGTTCGCCGCCGGTTCTATGTTCACGCCAGGATATATGAATCGTGTCGACGAACGTCTTCTTCCATCTTTCGACGGCCTGGAAGCATCCTACGTAAGTTTTAAAGACACTTTTAAAAAGCTTACTGTAGGACAAGACCCGTCGTATTTGCAGTTATTGTTGAGCAGTGAGAAGGTCTGTAGAAATAAAGAGCTGAGACTCCAATTAACTCAGATTCAATCGCATGAATCCCAGTGGGCTTACCTTGACGCGCGTTTCAAGTCAAAGACACGTCAGATGCTCTGCCTTTTCAACCAATGGGAGAAGAAGTCTAAACCGTCGGACTCCAACCAGATTGTGACTATGTTAGCAGAGTTTGGTGGTGCAGTTAGCCAGCTGGAGCAGCTGACTAAAGATGATGAAGATGATGAAGTTACCACTAGCCAGTGGTTGACTGTGATACTTCTGGAAATGTTATCCAAGAAGTTGCCACGTGATTTTCAAGATAAGCTCAATTTATCATTGGGCTCGATGGATGTCCCAAACGTCCCAAAGCTGTTGAAGATTATTGAAGAACAGCGGGGCGCCATTTTAATGAGGTGTTCGACTGATATGGACACCCCCTCTAAGAAGAAAGGTAACCCTGCGACAGCCGCTACCGCCGTAGGTAAACCTGGTAAATCTAAGATGAAGCAGTCATGTTTTGTTAGTGGCTGTAATGATATGCACTTACTTTACAAGTGCCCAAAATTTCATGACCTGTCAGTGTCAGACAGGAAGAGTATTGTGGAGAGTGCTGGATGCTGTTGGATTTGTTTGCAGAAAGGGCATAAATCTGTGGATTGCCCGAAGGCAGATGTAATAGGCGGTTGCAAAGTGGACAATTGTGGTCAGGCCCATAACAACCTTTTGCATGAGAGTGTTGATATGGCTGCCGCCGTCTATGAAGTACATACTTCCCCTGAGGCGAACCTAATGTTAATGTTACAGCAATTAGACGTCGTTGATATTAATCGCCAGAAGGTCCCAGTGAACGCCATGTGGGACACTGGTTTAACTACTTCAATGGTAACCCAGTCACTTGTTAATAAACTTCAGTTACCTTTTACTGGACGTTCAGCAAGAATTTCTCTAGCTGACGGTGAAGTTAAATGTTTCCCGACGGTCAAGCTATGTTTAGTTGATCGACACAAGAATTATCACATGTTAGAACCTGTGGTAGTGCCTCTCATTGGTCCTGAAGAGGCGATCTGCTCCATAAATCCTGTGGAGGCAGCTGTTTTGTTTGATATGAAACCTGAAGATTTTACTTTGGTTAATGGGCAGGTTGATTTGCTCGTAGGGCACCTGCACCCATCGATGTTTCCCTACTCTGAACGTTCAGTAGGAGAAACCATGCTTTACTCCAGCCTGTTTGGATCTGGATATTTTGCTGTTAGTGCTAATGGTTTAGCAAAGAGTAGGTATGTTGTCTGCTCAGATTTCGAGTTGGAAAGTGAAGCTATAGGGTTTTTAAAACCAGAAAGCTCAGATGTTCAGCCGCAGCCGACTGTTGGTGCTGCTTGTGATGCTATTATTGAACCTGTTGGTTCTGCTTGTAACGCTGCTGATGCACCTTTTGGTTCTGCTAGTGCTGCAGCCGTTGACAACCTGGCTACGGCGGGTGTTGCCGTGGTTATTACTGATAATGATGTTAGTTGTGCTGCAGTTATTCCTGATGATATTGGTAACGATACTGTAGTCGTTGATAACTTTGTTACGGCGGGTGTTGAGCCGCTGAATGATTCGGTTACAGCCGGACAAGAGCCGACGGGAGTTTCGGTTCCGGCTGGACAAGAGCCGATCAGAGTTTTGGTTCCAGCTGGACAAGAGCCGACGGGAGTTTCGGTTCCAGCTGGGCAAGAGCCGATAAGAAATTCGGTCTCGGCCGGACAAGAGCCGACGGGAGTTTCGGTTCCGGCCGGGCAAAAGCCAGTAGATGATTCTAAGTTTTATGACAGCCACACTCTTATTACGTGCCCTGGTGGTGTTATGAATCAAGAATCGACTTGGTTGCTGCCAAGCTGGCCGCCCGACGCAGGGTAAGAGGCCTGCCAATGGCGGTTGGAAATATGGCGGGTGTTGCCGCCAGAAAGTCATTGAAAATATTCAAACCACACATATCTAATCTACAACATAAACTATTTATGTGAAAATGATCTTTAAAGAAAAAATATTACAAGTTATATATTAGGCTTGTGAAGGGAACCAAAATGGGTTCTGTAAAGAATAAGTATTCATTATTCAACTAATTTTATTGTTCATACCTAAGCACAAAAATTCTACAAAACTGTTTAGACTTTTAAAGCAGATTTAAAAGATTTTGTTTCTTTAAGTATGATTTTGAAAAGCAAAAGTTCGTGTATATTAACTACCAAATGATTTTTGCAGAATAAAAATACCTCGAAAAAGTATTTTTTATGGTTCACGTTTACTTAAAAAATGTTATTTCTCAGGTTCTCATATGAAATAATGCATTAAAGTAAAGAACACAACATGTAATATTATTATGATAATGTTTAAAATATTCCTTGTTATTATTTTAAAAGATTATCGCAAAAAATCAAGATATTTGTTTAAATTTGTAAGCAAATTAAAGATTTTCTTTCATTCCGGAGGCAGAGATTTTAACAATTCATGTACAAAAGTTTTTCTTTCACTCCGGGAGCTGGGATTCCTATTAATCCACGCGTAAAGATTTTTTTTCATTCCGAGAGCAGAGATTCGTAGTAATATACGTACCTAGCGATTTCGGACAATTTTAAACCTTGAGAAAATACTTTTAGCAATTATTTTCCTAGGTACATATATTTTTCGTTCATGTTTAAGCATTTATAATAATGAACACGACGTATGATATTATTAAAATATTGATTAATATTTTATCTGAATGTCACAGAATTAATTTAAGATAAACTATGCATATTTTAAATTAACTCTACCTTCATTTTTATCGCATATATTAAAATTGAAGCAGTATCCTTTTAAAAAAGAAGTGGGTAATTTCATCATTTCTTAAGATTTATAAGTAACGCAATTTTTGATACAATTTCGTTTAAACTTTCAAATCGATGCAAGATTTTTTTCATTTGAAATGCAAACTTAAGTTTTTTATACGTTTTCGCAAGTTTTTTCAATGATTTAAGTCTTTCCGGGACAAGGGATTTTTTTCGCGGAAAATTTCCTAGGTGCCTATGCAGATATAAACATTTTTATCCTTATTGGATTGAAACTTGATATGATAAGAAATTAACAAAATGAGATTTTACATCATTTAAATATTTCTTTATGATTATTACAATCACATAAATAATTTAATATTACATGTATATTAAAATTATTACTATTTACCTTTGAACTGATGTATCTAAAGAAAAAATGCAGATTTTTTTTTGCCGATGAATTAAGTAGATTCTTTGATATTCGTAGAATTAAGCTTAATAAGACCGCTCTACGGTGTATCTTAGCTCTGTTTCCTCGGCCAGACATACCGCAGAACGGCAAAACTAAAGCATAAGATAATTTTTTTTTATTTCGACGCTTTGATTGATGATTTTAAAAGTTTCTTTGAATTATTCATGATTCTTTATTTTTGATTTGATTTAAACATCACTAACTATGTTTATTTTCAGTTGATGCAGCCCTGCGCCAGAAATCCTGTTGGAAATTATGCAGTATCAAAAATTGTGATGGGAAGACATAACGTCCGACAGGATAGCTGGAACATGGCAATTATTAATATTTGATGGATTGTTAGTTTGTATCTTGAGGGATTCATTCTGACTGAGGCCCCAAATTGCCTTAATTATGACTGTTTGAATATGTATAAGTTGCTTTCTTCTTAAAACAGAGAGAAATTGCAAATTCAGCATTTAGAGAAGTTCTTTTCTTATATTGAGCTTTTGTTTTATTTTGGTAAATTTAATTTGCATATTTCAATTGCAATTTTAATTTTACGCAGTTTTGATTCACGAAGATTTAAAATTATGAAATTTTAATTTTCCGAAGTTGATGATTTTTTACAGTCATATTTTATTTAGATTTAAGTATCTATTTTATTAAAACATGTTTAGATTTAAGGATCTTACTTATCTTATCTGGAAATGTTTAGATGTAAGCACGAGTATTTTTCCGCTGGAGAAAAATTCTAATTATTGAGAAGTTTTTTATGCAATTTTACTTTTCTTTTCTAGCAAAAAGATTTAGTAGAAAAAATGTCATTATTTAATCTTTCTTTCTTTTGATGAAAAAAAGTTTGAGTTGATTATTTAATTATTGATGCGATTTTTAGTATAAAAATCATTTACCTATTTTATTATGTAGGTGCCTAATTGAAGTTTAGGTACTATTGATTATTAATTCATGTATTCGCAATTACATGGTCTGTAATTCTAATTTTATTGAGATTATGAGGCCATGATATAATGAGATGTGTGAGTGGTAAATGTGCAATTCATGTATATTGAATGCTTTTCCCATTCCTTATTCCTATCCTTATGTGGTAGTGGAGTCGGTTTGAGTTATTGTGGTATTCGTGAAGTTACCATAATTAATTTTAGGCCTTATGGCCATGACATTTTAAACTCTTGTGGTTTATGTGTTGTGAGATTGTGATTTCGTGGACACTGTCTGCACGCATATTGCAAAGATGAGGTATTGTGTTCGATTCCCAGTGAATAGACGGGTGTGTTTCGGTATGTATTTCTTGTATTCCCTGGCAAGTTCGAACCCATTAATCCCTGTTTCCTTACACCAAATTTCCTAGAGAATGAGTGTGTTACGCGGCATTCCTAACTATCTCCGCGCGGCGCGTGGCTTGTAAACGGACAAAAGAAACGCGCACTTTTCCTTTGATTAGTCCCACGTGAGGAGCTACGTAAATGAAAATAATGTATTGCTTGAATATACATGCGCTCTGATGTGTGGAATATCTCAAATAAGCCTTCCTGCTTAGTTTGACATCATATGTGGTAAGAATTTATCTTTTAATTCTTGAAAATAAGCGTAGAATGGTATAATTTTATGAAGAAATTTAAATCATTAATTTTTCAACAAATAGACCATTTAACTGCTAAGTTTTGACATACGAATATTTTCCTTTATATTATTGATCATTTTATTCCAAAATTATCAATTTCTGATGCTGTTTAATATGATTCGTGCCAATTTAAAGTTTTTTAGAAATTTTATATTTCTTATTAAATTGAAATCACGCAACCTCGATGTTACAAAAAATAACAATTAATTTTATGTATTTAATTCTTATATTTTTGTTTTAGACTCACTGTTTTCATGGTAATAAATACACATTTGTAAACTTCACTATGTTGGTCATTCGGAGGGCTTGAGATTAAGATTTCGAGAACGGCTAGGTATTGCGTTCCGAAACAGAGGTTCAATTTGATTTTTTCTATTGATTACTTGATAGTATACATTTTAACATCTACTTCCGTAGAAGGCTTAATTTTAATTTCTTCATTTTGACTCATTTTTTCTTTCATTTGGAAAAAGCTTTACAGACTGACAGACTAATCAAAATTCATACATGTTTAGTAAATCTGCTAAAATTCAATAATTGAAACCTGAAAATGTTCATGCAGCAGTTTCTTAGGATTCCTTGGAGGATCAGCCATAATTGCATCAATCTCAGGATTGAACCTTAATTAAAAATGATTTAAAAGTAAAAAAGAAAAGCTACGATGGGCTAACAAAACTGGCAATAATCTTATAGTTTTCCTTTTTACTATCCGTGGAAAGCTGTCTATAATGTGACTGTCTAGGAGCATAAAAATAGACGTAAAACTTACCCCTGATAAACCTTCCAAACAGTGTGAAGATCATGACCAGAGTCAAGGTAGACAGCTCCTATCAGGGCCTCGAACACGTCACCCAAAACCTAGGACAATAGATAGGTATATCATTACTTGGATCTTACACCAGATTTTCATGTTCTCTAATTAAGTGAAACTAGCAGCGGGCTAAAATAACTACATCCCCCTTTATCCCATACCCTCCCCTACTGCTTGATGAACGTACTGACCAATAAACGAGTATATTAGCAAGCTGTATATTTGCCCTGTCATAATGTCCCATTCCACCATGAATTCCTAGGATATTTTGAATGGTTACCAGGGAAAGCATTCTCATTCCACTTATAGGTTAGGTTAAGTCCTAATCAAAAAAGCCCCACATGGAAGAGTGCAAAATCTTACAAATGATACTATGAGCAAAAGGATAAGGATATAGCAAAAAGATAGACAGAAAGGTAGATAGATATAACTTTACAGGATGAAAGTAAAATAGATAGGCATAAGATAGATTAGATAGGTAGAAAGAGGCCAGTGCTCGTCAGCCGCGTGTAAGCCTCAGTGAAATCGTATTATTATAACTTTAAGGTTTAGCTAAATGTCTAAACCTGTTCATAAACAGTCAATCCATCTCTTCGTAATTGTTTTTTAATTGCAAACAAGCGGGTTTACATTTGAAGCTTATGCGCGGCTGCAGAGCCCTGAAGATACCTTTGGCACTTCAACTTCTTCCATAGTTGGGGGTTCTGTTTCATTCAGGAGCATCAGTCCATCTTTGCTCTTTAAACATAAAAATCTACAATTTTGTAAAATATGTAACTGTGACTTTTTGTCGTGTTTGTATCAGGAAAATGACAGTAGGCGATAAATTAAGGCATATCGCCAATGATGACAAACTAAATTACCGCTTCTGTAGATTAAAAACAATTGGTTGAAAAGTTAGGACACTACTTGTTAGGAAACATGCAATTAAATAAAAGAATCCAAAGTTTTAGAGCCAACAATAGCTTTAACTAGGTAATATATTTGTTGTAAAAAAACTGTAGTTTTTCCTTGATGGTGCATCTAGCCTGACCATTCACTCGTCTGGATTCTCTTTCCTGCAGTTCTGATGACATCTTCCTATTAATATAATGGCAATTTACCTCAAGATGCCTAGTTGACCATAGAACTCCCACCCTTCATATTTGAAATAATTTGAAAATAAGAGAGGATAAAAGATTATTGTTTGTTAGTTTATTACTTCGTAGGGGTTAGAAATAGGGGGGGGGGGGGGGGGGAAACCTCTCTTATATTTCGATGCTCGATAGGCACTTTGGGGGAAAGTTCCTATGTAAATTTTCTTGTTTAGTTTCATCAGGGACAAGGGACCATAATCCTGGCAAACAATGAAATATTTCTTTCAATGCACATCTTATATTTTCCCCTTTCATAACCATAACCTTTTGGTCACATCCCACATCCAATTAACCCATAGTTTACCCCGACAAATTCTAAAAGCTATATCACGGATTATGGGTTATATTTTTAAGTGAATCGGATGGATAAAGTAAATAATAGAATAGATTCTCAGCGAACAGGCGAAATTTCATTAAAATTTTAGATGAAAATTTTGGTATTGATATTAATATTGATGGACAATAGACAGGCAGAAGGATAAAGTGATTTTTTGAAGATTTAGGGAACTTCTGGAGTTTTTTTTTACCTGTAACTGACATATTCAGCAATCTTGGCTCTTATAGCAGGAGCGGAGTACAAAATATTGCCATGCAGTCCCTTTTCAAGCCAGACAATTTAATTACAGTGAACAGTAGAATTTCATATTTATCATATATTTACTTATTTTTATTCAAACATAAAATGGTCTGAAACCTACTAAATACAAAGCACAACTTTTTTATACAGCAGAGTTGTTTCAATTGTTTTGAATTGAATTACATTTTTGATATAATATTTTCATGCATAGAAATATAAGATAAATTTCATTAAAATGTGACAGAAGAAATGGAGACAAAATTTTTGTAGACCCATGATTTTTGGGCCTTTAAAATTTGAATCTAGAGCACTTTTTTAGCACTGAATTAATTTTGTTTCCTTGTCGACAAGGAGTCCAGCAAACATGTTGTTACAGACCAGAGCAGATCTTATTTCTGTTAGCTCTCCAGGATCAAGCTTCCCCTCACCCTGAATAAATATAAATGGTTTTTGTTGTTGTGTTGAATACAGTACTCTCATGTGTCCTGGTACTATCCTTATAATAAAGGAACAGGATGTCTGTCTGTCTGTACCGAATGATCTCGCTAACCGCTGAACCGATATGGTTCTCCTTTGCAAGGTAGCTTCTTATAAGTATGACAGGTGTCCTATACTACTCTTTCCTGCAAATTGGAATCAATCTTTGTGATGTTATGACACTAGACTCGAACCCGATGCTATAATACAATTTATTCACCTTAGTAAAGATGTAGCAGGTGACGATATAATCTAGAACTCCATCCCCCAAATATTCCAGTTGTTCGTAGCTCTCAGTCGCGGTGTTCTCGCTATCACTGCTATGGGTAAATGCCTAAAAGAAAAGGGTGTAAAAATCCATAAAATGACTCAAAAACTTCTATTTATTCTATTTGTTTTTATAAATCCGCTGGATATCATTTTACCTATACTTAAATCATTAGGTATTTACCAATAATTAGTTGTTTATTAGATTTTTTAGTTAAATATTGTATTAAATAATTTGTCAAATACCTACCCTTTTTAGATTGTAATAAAACCGCTAAAAGTTTTTTTTACCTGAAGTAGAAATGACTTTTCTTTGAACTTGTATCCAATTTTCTCCTCAATTTCCCGTATGCCAACAGTTCTGTACAGCTTGTCCAAACTATCATCAGTAATTCTAAACAAAGAAAGGTTGACAAAGGGAGCGGTATCTTTCGCAGAATTTCATAAAGTTATATGTTTAAGACTTTAAAATGGGAGTAGAAATCTAAAATTTGGTGTGGCTGTTGCTCCTATATGGTACAATACAGATCTGTGCAGAAACAGTGGCAAAACCGCCGCTGCCGCCAAAAACCGGCATATCCCGCCAATTTTTTTTGCTTTTTCTCGCTAAGCAAATTTAAATCATATAAGACAACCTTATCATTTTCTAATAAAGTTGACCTTGTATTTGCTCTGGATACTTTTTTAATTTTAATATCAAAAATATGTCAAGAAAAATGTCAGGAGAAAATACAGGAGAAAGGGAGGAGTAGGTTGCTCTAAAAATCCGTATGGGTGTGAGTTTTATAGCTTAAAAATAGTAGATAGTAGAAAAAAAATATTCACTAAATATGTGTTTTTAACGCAACATACTCCTCCCTTTTTTAGAAAAAAAAAGTTGTCTTAAATGATTCAAATTTGTCTAATTTGGCGAGCAAACGCGAAAAAAATTCGGCGAAAGGTGCGGTTCGGTCGCCGTTTTTTTTACAAATCCACGCTACATCACATTAAAGCAACTGACATGCCAAAACAAACGTCCAAGTCCATTGTCCTATCCCTTAAGCTCCTTATATACCTGGAATTTACAAATGCATCTCTTGGTGGAGTAAACTCCTGGGGATGTTCTATCATCTCCATCTTTCTCTCTCTTAAGTTTTAGTAAACTATGATCGATTTGAATAATGTAATATTAGTGTGAAATTATATTTCAGTGTGTGTGTTTGTACTTACCAATTATACCAAACAAGTGGCGTGCCCAGCAATTCACCAGGGGGTGTAAAACAATTAGGGGGGTGGGGAGCTATCTCCAAGGAAGAAAACAAAAATTAGGTATAAAATCCATTGGAGAAAGACAAGACAAAGGACTAAATAGGATAAACTCGCTAACGACCTTTTTATGTTAGTGTTTTAACTTACTTTAAGTAAGGTGTTATATTTGGAACAGGGTAGTCCCAAAGAGATAGGTGACCACAGATATAGGACCCCGCCAGCAGGAATTAGGCATTAACAAGAAAAATTGGTCTTTTGTCCAGTTAGGGATTTGTCCATTGTGTCTTTTGGAAATTAGCTGTAATCATAGAGAAAAAAATAAAAGAGAGGAATCGAAGCAACTAGAAGACGAAAATAGGCAATGGGCCTAGAGGCCTACTCAGCGCTGTTGCCGCGCTAAAATTTATTGCTATTCCACTACTTTTCAAATGGGAGGATTAAAAATTATTAAAAAAAATATTTTTTTACTTTTTACTATTTCCATATTTAGGGCAAGAATATTAGATTAGATCATAGAGAAAAAAATAAAAGAGAGGAATCGAAGCAACTAGAAGACGAAAATAGGCAGTGGGCCTAGAGGCCTACTCAGCGCTGTTGCCGCGCTAAAATTTATTGCTATTCCACTACTTTTCAAATGGGAGGATTAAAAATTATAAAAAAAAATATTTTTTTACTTTTTACTATTTCCATATTTAGGGCAAGAATATTAGATTAGATATTTTCGTTTTAATGTTTTAATTAAAAATTACATAGAATTTTATTTTTATTTAAAAAAATTTGTTCATGAAAGATAAATCCTTCTATTTCTAAAAAGAGGGAAATTTTTTTCATAATGAACATTCAGCTGATTCTGACCGCCCAGGGCTGTTTGCTAAATATCGCTTTTCTTTTTATTCACATTATTATTTATGATTGACTTACAAAAAGCCCTAGGCGGCTTTTGATTTTCGTCTGCTTCTAAATTTAGGGATGGGGAAGTAGTATTTTACCATGAAAAAGGGGTGAGTATTCATCCTCTTATCCTTTTTCCTTATGGATTAGATATTTTCGTTTTAATGTTTTAATTAAAAATTACATAGAATTTCATTTTTATTTAAAAAAATTTGTTCATGAAATAGGAATCCTTCTATTTCTAAAAAGGGGGAAATTTTTTTCATAATGAACATTCAGCTGATTCTGACCGCCCACGGCTGTTTGCTAAATATCGCTTTTCTTTTTATTCACATTATTATTTATGATTGACTTACAAAAAGCCCTGGGCGGTTTTTGATTTTCGTCTGCTTCTAAATTTAGGGATGGGGAAGTAGTATTTTACCATGAAAAAGGGGTGAGTATTCATCCTCTTATCCTTTTTCCTTATGGCTGTAATAAAGGGGACTGTTGTGAACGAATAAGAGCAAGTGATTTTAAGCACCTTTTATCAGAGAACCTGAGTTTTATTTTGGTGAATATACAAGCTAGGTTTATGTTTAATATACCCAGTTATGTTGACAAAAAAAGTTTCAGTATGGTTTTATATGAATTTTTTCTTTAAATGATGAGCATGTTTTGGCGTAATATCATCAAATGATTTGTTTCGTGCATAGTTCCCTTTAGGTCTTTTGACCCAACACAATTAAAATCTTATAGTTTTCTATTCCTAAGATTGTCAATGGCTGTCTTGAAATCATCTGGGGAGCTTCCCGGACAAAAACAATTTATCCCCATCTTCGCCATTACCTATCCAAACAAAATAAGATTTCATCGAATATACATATGATATAATAAACGTTTAAGTTATTTTAACAGGTAATATAAACATATTTTCATATCAAATTTATTATAAAATTTTAGTTGCTTTATGTAACGCAAATTTGTTGTAGACTTTTAAAAATTCATCAACAAATCCATTCCAAGACAGTTGCGGCTGTACTAGTGATGGGAATCCGGATCCGGAATCCGAATCCGGAATCCGGAATCCGCCCAATTTTCGGCCAATTTTGGAATCCGAATCCGGATCCGGAATCCGTTTTTTATAGCGGATTCCGGATTCTAAATTGGTAGGCTAAAATTACCGTCTTTTCCTTACAACTCCCTCTGTTTGAAGGCAAAGATCAAAAAAAAATTTTCTACATAACAAATTTTAATAATTACTAATGTGATGTAAATGTTTGTTATGCTGGAAGTCAACACTTTAAACAAATAAAGGTGTGGTAATCAACACCCAAGTTTATGTATCCCTATCCCTGTTCACATTCCTATACTTCTCTGGCTGAGTCAGACCTCCACTTGTAACCGCCACCATACTCCATCCTGCTGTGTTGAGGGCTAGTTGATTGTTGCAGGCCAAAGAGTGAATACGCTTCCTCCCGTCTGCATTCGGTTAGATACAAGCCTATATGTCTAGGCTGGCGGTATCTATATTTCCCACGTGTTCAAGTACGTCGTTTCTTACCTAACTAAGAAACAGGACGTCCAAGCCTTTAATTGATATCATATTAAATCTATCCTATAATAATAATCCCATTAATCTGCCTATTTCTAACCAGTTTTAATTGTTTAATAAATGTGTATTTTTTAGAAATACTTTGTTAGATTATTGATTATTAAATTGTATCGGAGCTACTCTATACTCGTATTCCAGTCTGTCTGTACATCCCCTCATACGTCATTTTGGCGCAGTCTTGTCTACCACTCATTTTTTGAGGGGGGAAGGTTTAGATAATTAGCGTACAGACAAAATTAAATTGTAAAGTAGCTTCGATTGCAAAGTGAAATTAATATTTTCCTGATAACTAAGTTTATTCACGGAAACGGCTTACAGTAACAATTTGTTACAGAATATTTATAATAATTATTTCGTGGCAAACTGCCAAATAAAGATAAAAAGGAACCCGCCTTTTATTTTCACACTAGTATTTAATTTCACACATTTCCATATTTTCTCCTTAAAACAGGAAGAAAGGGATATTCCCAAGTTCTTAAAAAGTTTCGTGGTAGACAAATCAGTGTTAACGAACACTACACTCCAGCACCATGACCGATAAGAAAGGTGAAACTGATAAAACCAAACCGCCGCCTCCGCCGGCTCCGGCCGTCTCTGGTACCTCGCAGCAGCAACAGCAGCAGCAGGCTGACCCGCTTTCCCCTGAAAAAATCAAAGATCTCATATCGGAAGCGTTAAATGATAAGTTAAACGAATATTCGTCACATTATAGAGATTTAATAAAACAAGAATCCGAGATTATGCAGCTCGAATTAGAAACAAAATGGGCAGGGTTTAAGGACACAGAATCACATCGCAGATTATTAGCCGACACCGACATTTTGGATCTAAAACGCAGAGTATCAAAACTCCCAGCGGACGGAAATCTTGGCCCATTGTTTGCGGAAAAAACGTTAAACGAAAGTCTTAACATGACTCATTTTAACACCATAGGTGATGATTCAATTAATGCCACTTTTTATGACCGGATATCGGTCCAGCAAAAGATAAACGTGGTTGAATGGGTCGCCAAGGATAGGATGACAGCCCCAGGTTGTATGGCCTATTCAATTGTAGGCTTTATAGGTCCGGCGGATAATGACAATTGGATGAATGTAAGAGAAACTTCTCTAACTGAATATGAAAAAACCTTGCTAGAAAGGATTCCCTTTATCCCTGATAGGATTAAGTCGTTAGAACCCCTCCGTAGACCTACAAGGTCTGCACCCAATGTAGCAACAAGACCCTCTACAAGAAATACGCCAAACACAGGCACAGCCGCAACGGCAACAACTAGCGCCGCCGACGATGACTTTATTAAAGAATGCTTTATTAAGGGACAAAAATGGGATTCCGATTTTGCGAGGGATGCCCCTAGGTGGGACGGTAGGGCTGACTTTGATAACTTCTTTTCTAATATGTGGAGGGTTGCAAAGACATACAGAATCTGTGACCCAATTCTTTTTAAGGATATTTTATACCAGCGAATTTATGACTCTAGAGGGGAACGATTAGGAGACTTAATTACGCCTGAAAGAAATCAGGCCTTATCTGCTTTAAGTTATTACCTGATGATTAGGAGGCTGGTCACTCCTTTCTCGGATCCAGAAGTAGCCTCTCAGTACTTCTACAACCTAAAACAGGAGACTAATCAACCCCTTGACACCTATTTTGAAAACAAACTTAGGGTGTTCAAACTCATGAATCCTGGCCTCATACCTAAAAAGAAGTGGAAAGAATTCTATCTTAACGTTAGCAAAAATCTGCTGTATACCAACCTTGCCATAGACATGGCCAATTATGTTGAGAGTATGCAATTTTTGGACGATTACAACGCTTACTTAAATAAACTTATTAATCTCGGACAGAGATACGTTAACTGGGATGGGTCTGGCCATATTAGCAAGGAAAACCTTTCGGCTTGCTATTCTCAAGCCATGGAAATGTTCCTACCTAAAAATTCTGCGGAAACGAAAAAACAACCCATAATCAGTATTATCGAAGATAATATCCCCACTAACACGGCAATGTATAAAGAAAACTTAACCGAAGAACCTGACGAGGTTCCTTCTTGGGTAGACCATGAGGATGATCCTATTGCTTGGGATCAAATCGAGGGCGTTATAGGAGCCTTTAATGGGAGGAGTAAAAATATTAAATGCTGGCATTGTAATATCCCTGGCCATGTAGTGCAGAATTGCAACAAAAAGAAAGCTGGGGAGCCCCCAAATCCTGAGTCCCGCTTTGGTAAAACACGGAGTAAATTCACGCCTAGAAAAGCTCCAAGTAATAGTAATAAAATACCTGAGCAGTATGCGCGTAAAACTATCAACCAAATGGATCAGGAAGCCAGCGAAGAATCTGAAATAGATAAATATGTACAAGCGATTGTTAAAAATCACGTCCACTAAATGTAAAAGTGGATTTATGCGATATTAATTGTCCCTATCCCAGAAAATAAAAATTTGCTGAATGAGTTTCATATTTTGATATGAAAGATAAACAAAATATCCCATGCCAAGCTAAGCTTGCAAATTCCTTAATATCAAATATCCTTTGCCAAGCAATGCTTTGGCGCGAAAAAATAAAACAAATTATTGTTATTAAGTCTGACTAAGCAACACAAAATAAACTCCTCCCCCCTCCTTTCCCTATCCAAATGTAGCTGATACAGGAAATTGGGGGAAAAAGGGAAGTAACCTGAGGAGCATTTCACATGCACTTAATATTTCCATTTTTAAAAATCTAATAGTCTTTATCAAGAAGCTAATAAGTGAATACCTATTTTCTATTTAGTAGTATTTATTTTTAATATCGCATGACCTATCTAAAATGTAAATATCGTATATTTTGAATGTATATATATTAGAATCTAAAACATTCTAGTTCAATTTTTAACCGCTAGGGGAACTTAAGCGCATTATCTGTATATAAACAATGATTCTTGAGTTGAACCCTCAGTATCAATTTTATCTGAGAGTTGCTCACTCTTAGCCTCTGATTTTTGTAGCTGAAATATTTCAGCAATTATGTATAATAACTTATCCATATGGATAAATATTATTGCATTTTGTACAGTGACAATAATAGAACTATATTTAATTTATTATGTATCCGAAAGATGTCGCCTAGAATGCTACCGCGGTCCGTATAAGTAAATGATAAGATTAAGTAGGGGGGGGTCTATGGAAAATCTGTATAAATACAAGCAAATAAATTCTATTTTAGAATGATAAGATTAAGTAGGGGGGGGTCTATGGAAAATCTGTATAAATACAAGCAAATTTTCAAATCTAATTCAGTTGTCCTTCAGTTCTTTGTTGTTATCATTTACTCATTTTTGAGCTGCAACCAAGCAGCATTTAAAAATTAAAATCCTTAATCACTTGAGATGTGATTAATAAAATCTTAAAACATTTTGATTAAATTATTTTCCGCTAGGATTACTAGCAGAATGAAATAAAGTTAGTTCTATTAGCTTCCGCTAGGATTACCAGTGGAATAAAAAAGTCTATATAAAAGTGAATGCACATTATTAATCGAGGCCAGTTACTATCAAAGCAGTTACTACAAACCACATCCTATTTTTTTAAGCTGATTTCAGCATTAATTATACCCTAGTAAATATATATAAGCTTGTCCTACCCCATAGGTGGAAAAATTAAGTATAAATACTAACAATATCAGAATAATAAACCAGTCATCATTGACCCTCTTTATTATATTAACCATATCTAATAATTTTTGAGCTATAATTTAGCGCTAACCTTAAATTATTTGTATCGTGAATCAGATACTGACTAATGACACTATATTTTGTATAAATACAGATGTAAGTCAAAAAATAAGTCAGTCTGTTTTTAATGTCTTGTTAGTTGCAAGCTGAACACTTATTTTTAAGCTACTTTGTAGCCCTTCAATCTTTTAAAACTTTTTAGTTCAGTTTTATTCCGATAGGTTTCTATCATATATCCAAGTATATAAATAAGGACCCGTATAAAAATTAAGTAGTTTCTTTAGAACTATTAACATTCTCATGCTTATTGAGACATTTCTGGAGCTGAAAAGCGCTTGATAAAAAACTTAATGAAACCCAGAAAGCTATACAAAATTATTTTAACAATTAACCATATTGTTAAAACATTTCATTATTTAAAAAATTTCGACAGACAACTATACCTGGAACACAGGAAGTCTCTGTGTGAGGATTACCATCGTCTAACCGCTGAGGTGGGGATCTTGGAAAATATGCATCTTAGGCTTCGACTAAAAATATAATTTATTTTATAATGCCTATCTGTGCAAAACTAAAAGTTCTTAATCCCGTGGGGGGGGAATTCCTGCAACACGCTTTAGTGGATACAGGAAACAACTTTAGGTCCCTTATTTCTAAAGAAATCTTAGATGATAACAAAATCACATTCACCCCCGCCAATCTTAGCGCTTTGTCTGTAGATTTAAAACCAGTAAATATCATAGGACATGTAAGTTTAAAATTCAGCTTTGATGGGTCAGATAAAATATTCGAAGAAACGTTTTACATCCCTGAAATGACGTCTAAAATTATAAATCTAGGATATGAATTTCTCAAAGTTAATCGAATTAATTTATTATTAGATAAGTTCTCCTTCGAGCTCCCCACTGGCGAGCAAATCCCCATAGAAAATTCAACAATTAATATAGTTGAAGAAAGTAAAAATATACCCTTAATTCCTACAAATAATGTTCATACGGAACAAAACTCCCTTATCCCGGGAATAAATTGGAGTAACCAGGGGGGTACCGGGACATTAAAACAAAATAAAACATGCGTAAAATTAGCAAAGAAAACAACATTCTTGCCGGGGGGGAATACAACGGTGATAACAATTCCTATTCATCAGAAAAATAGGAAGCTGTATATATCCCCAAATAATTCTAAAATGACAAGCCATAACGGCTTAATGCTTATGGAGGGTATTTATAATGTAAATGAGAAGGGAGAATGTTGGGTAAATTTTGTTAATTTAGCAGGAAAAAATATTACCTTATTGGATAACGTTAAAGTTGGATATTGCTTTGAATTCGAATCAGATTCCCCAAATTCCTGCAATAAAAGTATTAATCAAATAAATAAATTATCAGGAACTACACTTCTTAAAAGAATTAAATTCATTAAAGAAAAATTAGATTTAGAAAATAGTGATCTTATCAAAAATAACCCAGGGATGAAGGAAAAGGTAGTAAAATTATGCCTTGATCATTTTGATATATTTTCGGCTGACGATGCCGATATCGGTAACTGTGATCTCTTACAGTATAAAATAGACTTGATCCCCGGGGCTAAACCTATTAAGGCTAGAAACATTCAGTTAAACCCATTATACGAAGCCAAATTAAAAGAACAAATTGAAAATTGGCTAAGGGGGGGCGTCATTGAGGAGGGCTACAGCGAGTGGTCCTCCCCAATCTTTGCGGTAAAGAAAAAACCGACGGCTGGGGGGGAAGGCAAGCTTAGGTTCGTTATCGATTTTCGTGCGCTTAATAGTGTAACACGAAAAATTAATTGGCCCCTTCCCCTGATTTCTAGTAATTTAGAAAAATTAGGCACTGGCAATGTATTTACCACCCTCGACTTGACTAGCGCATTCCATGCGCTAGCCATTTCGAAGGAAAGTAAACACTTGACCGCGTTCACAGCCCTTAACAGACAGTATCTTTTCAAGAAACTGCCGTTTGGACTGTGTAACGCGCCAAGTGTTTTCTGCCACTTGATGGACAAAGTCCTAACCCTTATCCCTGGCTTATATGAATTTATAATATCTTACCTTGATGATCTTATTATATTCTCAAAGAATGTTGAGGAACATCTGAAACATCTCAGAAAACTCTTCGGAGTCCTAAAAATAGCAAAACTTAAGTTAAATCTAGCCAAATGTAAATTCTTCACATCCGAATGTACATATTTAGGTCATATAGTCAGTTCCCAAGGACTTAAAATGAACCCCGAATATTTAGAACAAATTAAAAATTGGAGCAGGCCCAGGACAGGCAAGGAACTCCAGCGTTTCCTGGGCTTCTCCAATTATTATAGGGCCTATTTCCCATCCTATGCAAAAAATTCTTGTACCCTAGACGAACACAGAAACGATAAAATTATCGAATGGACCAATTCCCTATCAAAAGATTGGGAAAATTTCATAAATATGTTCTCAAATTCTATAAGTAAAGGCTATCCCCAGTGGGATAATCCTAACCCCTTTATAGTAGACGTAGATTTTTCTACGAGTTATTTCGCTGGAATTCTCAGCCAAAACCAGGGGGGGGAAGAAAGAATTATTGGAATATGTTCCAAAAAATGTAACGGGGCAGAGAAAAATTATCCAAGTTATAAAGGCGAATTAGCATGTCTAGTATTTGTTCTTAAAACCTTTCTTCATTATTTAAGATTTAGAAACTTTATTGTGCGTACAGATTCGATTTCCTTAGTTCATTACAAAAAATGGCAAAAAGGAACAATAAATGGTGTAACTTTGAGATGGATTTTCTTCATCCAAAGTTTTGACTTTACAGTAATTCATCGAAAGGGTAGGGACCATTGCAATGCCGACAATCTATCTAGAGGGCAATTTTTATGCAAAGAACATAAGGAAACCGATTGTGAAAAATGTACTAGCTCATTTACCTTGGATCCTTATGAACAGGATTGCCCATACCAAGACCAGATTTTTGAGTTACATTCGGCTTCGGAAGTCGGTGTGAACAATGTTTGGCAATCTGAAACACAAAAAGATCAAGTATTATCTGAAATTCGTAGGTGGATATTCGAAAAAAAAGAAGTTGTCGAGCTTTGAAAAAGCTGAATTAACCGGCCGGAAAGAGGTCCTTTTCAAATTAATAGAACATTTATACGTTATGGAAGGACTTCTAATATTTAGACAACCTCTTAGCAATGGAACATTCATTGAAAGACCCGTCGTACCCATTGGATTATATAATAAAGTTTTTGAATTGGCACATAATAATAGTATAGGTCACAAGGGGGTTAACGAAACAACACGCAAGATAAATGAAAGATTCTTCCTTATAGGAATTAATAAGTTTGTCGAATCACGCATCAAAAATTGTATTACCTGCCTAAGAAAAATAGGGCAGGTACCTAAACACAAGCAACCTATCACCCATTCAGCCATTAGTCACGAGATTTTTGGCCAGGTGTCCGTAGACCTTATCGGTCCTTTAACCCCTAACTATTTTCAAGGACAACATGTCCGTTACATATTTATCCTGGTTGACCTATTCTCTAGGTACATTATCGCTCACCCCATCAAGGACGCCACCGTGGAAAGCACGGTGAAGGTCATCCTTGAACAGGTGGTACCCATCTACGGCTTATTTCGGTCATTGAGAAGTGACAGGGGTACAAATTTTACTGGGGAAGTTTTCAAAAAAGTTATGGAAGAACTAGGCATCGAAACTAAACTTATTCCCCCAAGAAACCCTAATAGTAACCCATGCGAAAGGCATAATCAAAGCATTTATGCAGGTCTAAGATCCGATGACCGATTCGAAAGTAAAGACTGGGCAAGAAAATTAGCTTTGACCACTTTTGTAATCCGCGTTTGAAAATCTCTGAATGCGCTGCGTTTCTTAATATTACTAATATTGAACAAAAACAATTTCACCTGCTGCAAAAGGTTGAAAGAAAAATTATACCTGGAATTCGTTGCCACCTCCGAACCAGTACTCATTACTGGTATTGTGGCAGATATAGCCACATACATCTCGCTGCTCCAGCACTTGTAGAGATACCGAACCTCGTAACTTATGAAGACTGTTACACCATGTCCAAAACTAAAATATTTAACTTTGAAGGGAAATCAGTCTCAGTATATGAACACCAGATGTCATACACGCGTTTCCTGGTAAACGGGACACTTACTTACCCCAACAACATCCTTAACGGCATCGACCCCGCCTGCGAGGGGAACGGCGTAAACATTAACGGCATTTTTATCCCTGGGACATTTGAGGAAAAACAAATAGGGGTCCAGGCTGAGCCTGTTGAATTATTACAAACAAAAGCGGGCTGTTACCTGGGCAGTCACTGGGTGGGAAACAATTGTTTAGATCACAATCTGAGAATAGGCTACGATAGAATTATCTCAGATGATAAAACTGATAGCGCACAAAAATTCACTTCTCCTTGGCGAACGGTAGACATCTTTAATATTTCATTGTTTACATTTGAAGGAGAACAGGGTGCCCAAAAATATCTAGTGATCGATCCCCAAATTACTCTAGCACTAGAACTTAAAGATAAAAAACATTTTGAAAGTCTAATTCCCGAATTATTTTATTACAAAACTAATATTGATAACTTAATGGTATGGTTCACAAATTCTATAAAACCATATTTCCCACTCTTAAACGCTAAAGAAAAAGATGACATGTTACCACTAGAGATTTTCTATTCCTACCAACAATATAACAAATTAATTGTCCCCGAAACTCGCTGTTTACAGAACCATTTTCTGTCTAAAAGCAGTATTCAGACTCATCGTAAAAAACTAGTTAGGGCGCTCGGTGAGCTGGATTTAGTAATACAGTGCGATAGTCTTAAAATTAATGTTTCTTTGGGAGAAAATTTACCCTGTTTTGTGGATCATTTTTCGGTTTCAATCAATAATAAGACTATGGGAATATCACCATTTTCACGCAGATTGGTTAATACCACCCATTTAACCCCGACTAAATGTGCCGAAAATCCAATTTTCTTACATTTGTACCAAGGAAAATTCCTTGGTAATCAAGGGCAGGGTATGCAAATACTAAATGTAAATCAATATCTTATGGATAAACCGATTAGCTTATTTCTATATCATTCTTGGCAAAGCCTAGAAAAAACTAATTTCTCAGAAAGTGCCGAGGAATTATACCTCAGCCAACTTGCCGCAGACTCCAATAATTTTGAAGTAAAAATAACTGACTCCTGGTTTATTCAAACGTATCATAAGGTGGTTGATTTTCTATCCAGTACTTGGTATCATATAGTACTTGTAGTAGCAGCCATCCTTACAGGAATAGGGTCGTTATTATGCGTCGCTTTTATCATTTACATATTAGCCTGCACCAAAATTCACGCGTACAAAGAAGGAGGTACGAGTGAAACACACGAATTGCGGGATTTTATAAATAATGGGGAAAACTAATCCCCTCAAAAACGGACGACCTGTATCAAGCATATATACCTATAAAATTGTCGTCCCTAAAGGTCGTCTTTGTAAAAATATTTCCTTACTCGGTATAAGGAATTAATGACCCTTAATTTTAAGTTTATTATTTTTGTTTTAGGATATCCCAGGCGGAATTTTTCAAGGGGTTTTCACCACTCCCATGGGGCCGGTCACTCTTCATACCGTCGAGAATATGAAGAGGCACCCTTTTACAATGAAGAGGACTATTACTATGACAGCAATCATGGCTATCCCCAGGGCGGCCCTGAGGAAGCCTACTATGAACCTGATGAAAACAGGTATCAGCCGCGTGTAAAACCGCCGCGCAACCCTGAAAACCTCAGTGAACTGCAATGTGTCTCAAAATCAATCCACGTTTACCGCACCGCGAGAAAAGATGTTCCAAAGGAACTCCTAGACTTGCAAGAAAAATTGCGGCAGGCTAAAAACTTAGAAGCCAACGAATATTCAGATAAAGCCAGGCCTAGAACCAGGCCTCTAATGGAACAAAATAGGGGAGGGGAACCGCAAAAAAATCGGGTGGAATCGCCACCAAAACGTAGTGCCTCACCTGAATTGGAGGTAGTCGCCGTAAAATCTGCCCCAAAAGCGGTAGAAAAACGTCCGCCAACACCAACAGGCAGCGGCGGCCCAGTAGCCAAAAAGGCTAAGGTGGAAATTCAACCGCCTCCATTACCCCCTAAAAAGAAAGAGACATTAGCAGAAAGCAAAAGTGAGCCTAAGGCTTTTTGGGTGACCGCTGAGGAATGGAAAAAAGTCCTATCCTCCACTGTAAAAGAAGCAATGGAGGAAGCTCTTCTCCCCTTCCAGAGAAGTCTGGAAACTAAAATTGCTAGCAATGCTTCATTTGTTGAGAAAGCATATATACAACATGGCAAGCGCCTTATTGAAATTTCCGCAGAATTACTGCGGAACCGCAAAACTTTGCGCGACAAAATTCGCACCGTCTCTGAGGACTCGACCGTTGAGTTAAAATCACGAATGACCACGGTTATTGAGGCCACTAGTCGACTGTTGGACCAAAACTCTGACAGGGTAATTAAATATATTAATACTCGTTGTAATGTAATGAATGTACCTGGGCAGAATGTGGCAACCATAGAGGCATCTCTTCCCGCTGGGGACGTACCCCGGCCAGATGATGATGGAGTTGAGCTGATCTCCCATTATGGCGGTTCTGAGTGCTCTGATGAGTACAGGCCCACCGATAGAGAAGGCAATCCAGAGGTCCTGGATCCTGCAGAGGAAAACAGTGACACAGAGCTCGATGCTCAAATCAGTGAGCTCTTTCCATCTGGAATTGATCTGCCTGTTAATCCGCAGGCTGGCGCTGCCTCTGAAGATCCAGTAGCCACGGCTCCCTGTGAGGGCATGTTAGCCCTCCAGAATGCTGTTGCTCCAGAGCCTCCAGCAGCTCCAGAAAATCCTACTCCCGCTGAACCCAATCCTGTGGATATCGTAGAGAGGGCTATGGCCGCAATCGAAGAACCTGCGAGTACCACATCAACCCGCAGAAGCCGGCGTGCAGGTCAACTGTGAGGGAATATTTCATATTCCCTCAGAGGGGGCAAGTGTGGTAATCAACACCCAAGTTTATGTATCCCTATCCCTGTTCACATTCCTATACTTCTCTGGCTGAGTCAGACCTCCACTTGTAACCGCCACCATACTCCATCCTGCTGTGTTGAGGGCTAGTTGATTGTTGCAGGCCAAAGAGTGAATACGCTTCCTCCCGTCTGCATTCGGTTAGATACAAGCCTATATGTCTAGGCTGGCGGTATCTATATTTCCCACGTGTTCAAGTACGTCGTTTCTTACCTAACTAAGAAACAGGACGTCCAAGCCTTTAATTGATATCATATTAAATCTATCCTATAATAATAATCCCATTAATCTGCCTATTTCTAACCAGTTTTAATTGTTTAATAAATGTGTATTTTTTAGAAATACTTTGTTAGATTATTGATTATTAAATTGTATCGGAGCTACTCTATACTCGTATTCCAGTCTGTCTGTACATCCCCTCATACGTCAAAGGCTTCAACCAAGTAACATAGTGATAAATTAACGAAAAAAGCTATCCCTCTGTGACGGACGGCCTTTTAAAATACTGCTAGAATCCGGAATCCGAATCCGGAATCCGCCAAAAATAAGAATCCGGAATCCGCAAGAATCCGTCACTTTTTTTGACGGATTCCTTCAGAATCCGGAATCCGAATCCGGCCCAAAAATTCGACGGATTCCCATCCCTAGGCTGTACATTATACAATTACACATCTCAATTAAACCAAAATGAAGCATCTTAGCTACAGACTGTTACACTGCTTCAGCTGTCATTTTTTTTTTAATCGCAGGCTTTGTTGTAGATTATCGAGCCCTTCTGATCAAAATGAATACCTTTAAACAGTTTTTCTGTCCACAGAAAAGTAGAAATGCTCCTATTATTGCCTCTATAGAGTCGGACAAAGATTTGTCGCTGATATTACGGTAACTCCTAAAACAATCAAGCATATAAATAAAACTATATTTCATAAGAAACGAAGCTCCACATCTCCCCCTTCTTATTGAAATAAAACAAAAAAGAAGGAGGGGGTAGTTTTTTTCTTTTTGTCCAACATGCAATAACCAATTCCTATATTTTCTTTTATAAACTTCAAGGTCTAAAAGGAATTCTACAATTAAATTTGATTCTCCTAGAGTGCGACTATTGCAAGGACCGACGAACGGATGGATAGATTGAGTTATAGAGAAGCTTTAACTTCAATGAGAAAATTCTTTTTTGTTACATAGCGTTGCATATTATATAAATAGTTAAAATTAAAACGCATACCTGGTCCAAACTCCCTGTACCCCCTCAGCGTTGTTAAGAAACCGGTCTTTGGCCAGCTCTAAAACTTCATTCGTAGGTTTATCCAAATCCTAAATAACACAAAAGGATATCGGACTACTTCAAAATCTTGAAATCATGTACTATTATAATGTGTTATAATGTTTAATATTCAATTATAATGATGGCATGAGTAAAAGGAATGCCTTGGCCCATAAAAAGACACCAATCTCTACAATGAAGTCAGAAAATATGTTAAGGGCAAATTTATTCAAGTTGTTAATTTTTCTACTACATAATAAATTGACATTTATCGCATTCTATGTTTTTTTGGCCCCAAAGAGACCTATGGCACGTGCTAACATCCAGGGTTCAATTTTTTATTTTTAAATTTTACTATTAGTAGGAATTTGTCTGTAATACATTATTTTTCAGAAAGACACAGAGCCGGTTTTAATTCGTGAAAAAGAATCTAACTCGGAGCCAAACTGGAATAACTAATAACTGTTTATTCACCTTATCATTCAATCTCTTTAGCATAGCACCAACGGACAGAGTATTTCTTTTCCTAAAATTAAATTTATGTTTAAGACTCGCGTAGCTGAAGCAAAAGCAGTCATCACAAATTAACAAGAAAATGTTTATTTTATTGTACTTTAGACCAAAGAAGTGTATTTGATGAATTGTAATTAGAAGATATTAATAGTCAACTTTTGGCCCCTTAAGTTTTAAAAAAGTTTTCAATTTTTGACCAAAAAACTTTTTTCTTTTTCAGTGGGTTTGTATTAATTGGTATAAACAACTAGGTAGTGTTAAAGAATAAAAAAGTTGGATACAGGTAAATTTTTTATCATTAGAAAACTTACTTTTTATCTTCTATGAGTTCTGGAAACTTCTTATCCATTTCAATCAACCATTTATCTTAAATTAAAATACGAAAATTTTAAGGAATTTAGTTTGTATGAAAATTTGGATAAGGGAAGAAAAGACCACCCCCACCCATCTAAATTTAAGAGGGGTTTGACTTTTTTATCTTGACACCTCCCTTGGCTGTATAATGGTTGAGGGCCAGAGAGCACCGGTGTCCTGGATAGAAAACAGGTTTTTTTTGACATACGTCTTACAAGACCTATGTAGTCATGACCAGGAGACAATGACGGTTCAGTACATGACTTTCGTTAAATCACAGCTGATCATTTTTGTGGATTTTTTTGAAAATTACTTTTTTATCCAAAATTTCATAGTTTTTCCCAAAAAAATATCAATTTTCTCACATTTGCTGCTTAGTTAGCCTAAATTTACGCAAGAAAAGTATAATAAGTAACAGCTGTACTGAAGATTGTGCTATCACCTATAACAAGATCTTTCAGAATCAATGGAATAAGTTGAGTAAGAGTAAATTATTTTGAATTAAGGTTCAACAATAAATTTGTACGTCAGAACTGCTTTTAGCCTCCATAGGCTTTCACCTGGCTTTAACATGATTCAATCTATCTGACTTTGCCTTTGACTCCACAACATAAAGTTATTGCCCTCAAATTTCTTTCACTAAAACATTATCTCCTATCAATCCACATGTTAAACTTCTTGTTTAAAGACGTTAAAGTTACCATCCCTGTCCTTCAACTTTAACAAGTATTCCACTAAACAGGGTATCTCTCTCCACCCTGGTATAGCCAGACCTCTATTCTAGCCGGCTGACATGCTTCACCCAGCCTATAAATCTTGATGGAAGTCAGTTTAGAATTCTGACCTTGTTTGTTAATCAACAATTTCACACACTTTTGACTCTTTCTTTGTGGCACTTGTTTGCTATTGAACTTGTGGCTTGACTTTTGCCATATAAGGGGATAACCTCAATATTCAGAATAAACTTTCAAGTATTCTTACTTTTTACTTCCTTTGGTTTCCTATGAACCAACTACTGTCATGAGAGATCTTTCCATGAATGAAAGCCAAGACTGCCATGCATCTAGCTACATGGTCTTTAAGACTCCCTTGCCTTAGTTACTTCAGCTAAGAGCTCATATTCTCTCATTCTCTATTACTCAGAAATTCACCATGGTTTCCGCCTACTCTGCTGATTGAAAGTCAGGTGGGTCTATGATTCCAATTTTAACACCACTTGATAGACAAACTGCCCTTTATTTTTGCTTTGCTAATCCTACATTTTGGTCTTCCTGTTCAACACCTTCCTAGGTCCCTTTACTACTGGTAGCTTTTAGGAAGGGTAGTATTGATCTGCTTAGGACAAAGAACTTGCCTGTGTTTATTTTCAAATTGGATTTTAAGGTCGCCATTGGAAATCACACTTGAATAAAATCCAGTTATGATCATGTAACCAGCATTCACATTCACTCTAGTAATAAGCTACTATTATTTTCTTCAAGCTATGAGCCAAGTGCTTTCCTGTCAGTTAGCTGCTCTTACACTATCTTGAATACACTATCTTGCCAATTATTCATCCAGCTTAGAATCCAATATGTATCTATAATCATTCTGTAGGTTCACCTATGTAAAACCTTCCATGGTTCTAACTATGACATTTAATCAGTGGTAAAGACAAGCAGTGTGTACAAAAGGCAGAGACCCAATCAAGACCAGCTATAGACTGGTCTTTACACGGATTCCAGGTTCATGTCAAACACTTACAAGTGATAATCCCACTTGTTAAAAATATTAACCTTCTACTAAGCTCTTTTGAAACAAGGACTGGTTGTATATTCAATTGTAGCCTGGTATATATGGTAATATAGGACTTTAAACATGGCAACTGTGGTTGTGCATATATATGTTATACTCCAAGCAGATATTGTTTTGATGTTGAGACATCAAATCAGCCAGGAACCAATATTGAGCAGAATAACTTGTTAATATTTCAAGGAAACTTGTTTTAAAAATATAATGTGTCATGAGGCATGCAACAGGGACATGAAATATTTAAAAAAAAGTTAATTACAAGAGTTGTTTAGACATCAATTCAAATATTTACTTCAAATAACTCTTATTTCATTTCTAGATTACAAATCTTAGATTATTCAAGATTCTTAAAGATTTTGTTATTAATGATAACACAGTCCTTAGTTCAGCTGTATTTATTATACTTTTCTTGTGTAAATTTAAGTTACTAAGCTGCAAATGTGAGAAAATTGTGATTTTTGAAGGAAAAACTATGAAAATTTGGGTATAAAAGTAATTTTCAAAAACAGCCACAAAAATGATCAGCTGTGATTTAACGAAAGTTATGTACTGAACCGTCATTGTCTCCCGGTCATGACTATATAGGTCTTGTGAGACGTATGTCAAAAAAACCTGTTTCCTATCCAGGACACCGGTGAGAGGGTTTAAACCTTTGGTGTCGAGGGGTGAACGTCAAGGGGCGGTTTGATGCACCCCCTTCTGTACACATCCAAGACTCACACAGCTTTTAGTAAGGAACCAACAGTAACTTGTAAATTAGCTTTGGTTGAGCTCAAGTGACACTTGCAAAGTCATTTTTGCCTAACACTAAAATAAACTTTTTTCATCTGGCCGTGCAACAGTGTACTGGGTAGCATTACTGGGATAGAGCACTGCAAGTATATGTAGGAGTAAGGGATAGGGAAACCTCCCCCTCCTTATTTTCAATTTATTTCAAAATGTCAATGTTCGATAGGCACTTTAATGAAAAGCACCAAATTTACCTTTATTTGCGGTAGCTCCCGGTGAAAGAAAGGTTGTATGGGTGTTGATCTTAACAGCATTGACTGCCCCAGTACCCAGCTTCAGGTTATCCAACCCAATTCTTAGCAGATTTTTGTTACCAATAATCTAAAAAATGTTAACGATACTTTTTATAAAGTACACTAATTTGTATTGTGTAAAAAGATTGGATTCCAGCAATATTTTTCTTTTAACTGAAATCTTAAAGTTTCTGAACACACTGTGACATTTGTTGGCTTAAAACATTTGGGGTCAAGGTTGATTTATGATTGGTCAATACAAAGTAAAATAGTCCAAAATTTTGCACAACAATTTTAAGGGGTAATTTTGTATATCATAAATGTTGTATTATCCCAAAAGATACTTGGCTAGTTTTCTCGCAAAGCGTTAAGAGAGTACAGGCGGAAAAACAGACGTACAGAATAAGTAATAGATTCAAATAAGTGGAAGTCTAAAGTGCAATTGCTTACAGAACGACTATAGTAAAATTAAAGAAATGTATACATTAATCAAGGGAATCCAACTTAATTACCAGGTTAATCCATTAAAAACAAACGGACGTACGGACATTTTAAATCATAGCATAGCTACTCTACAAACAATGTTCCAACCTTTGATCTGGACGCAGTCATGTCCCCCTCAGTAAAGTTGCGTGTCTCCTCTTCTTGGCGTTGATAACTTGAATACGCGTAGAACATGAAGTAACCAACACTGTACTTCAAGTATACATCTCCTAGATACATACAAAAAGATAGATAAATTGATAGGTAGATAAAATTATAAATAGATAGATGGATAGATATATTGATAGATAGATGGATAGGTAGACTGAAATATAGATAGATGGATGGATAAAAATTTTTGAAATTGAAAAAAAAGAGGATAACGCCAGACCTTGAAAATATTTGGTTAAAATTAAGAACCCAATTTATTAGATGCATAGGTAGCTAATGCTATTCTATAACTCAGGGAGGGAAGGGACATTGGACCGGTCATTTCACTAGTCCTCAAAGTTTTAAAATATTTTTCCTTGTCTTAACAACTTTGGGGACTTTTTATTGAATTTAAATGGTTGGTTCTTGAAGTTTAGTGTCAAAAGTTTCAGTCACGAATTTTATTCTACACAAGGGGAAAATTGGAAATGTACATTAATTTATCTGCTAGTGTCTTATCCCTTTATATCCCTGTCTAAGACTACAAACAATACCTAGAACTTCTAATCTTTCAAGATCAAATATATCTGAACAATTCTTTAATGTGAGACATTCCAGCAAATCCAAGTTTTTCAGGGAAGAACCTCTTGGGTCATACTCCAGCAGTTTATCAAACTTTAAGCTAAAATTATATTGAAACTAATTTTAAAAAAATATTATTAACAGCGAAGCTTTTCTATAACACTGGTCGGCCGTCCGTTTAGGATAGATCTTTACGTTAATTTAAACTTGTTAGAATTGTACTCTATATTTCAAACTTTGCATGATGATTCCTGTGATAGTGCATGATTTAGTAAGCGCAGCATAAAAATACCAGAAAGTCTTTACTACGTCATTTTAAAACTAGCTGACTTTTAAGTAAAAAATTACCTTTCAGTTTCACTACCATATAATTTGACAGGTTTATTGGCTTCCTAAAATATAATAGAAATATACTTTTTACGTCGTATTTAACAATAAGGTGTAAGAGCAGTGTATATTCATAGTAAAACAAGAATGACAAAATCCATTAAAGCTCAAATATTTAAGTATTTACACTTTATTATAAATAAATTTCGAGCTTAGTACATGGAGCCCAATTGACCTAGGGATCAAGAAAATGGGTTTATAAATTTTGGGGGTCAATTTATATAATCCAATGTCCCCACCCTCCGTAACTTTCGGTACTAAATACTTACTATGTTAATTTGAGTAAGTTGTTGAGTAAGATAGTTTGAGTAGAGGGAGGATCTCATTCTCTCAATCACAAATGGAACCACCTAAAAAATATATTTCTTAAATTTTATTTTTGTGTAGTGCCTTCACTTAAAACTTTTTCTCGGGGATTACCGCAGGGGTTGGGGGCTCTAACCATGCAGAGACTTTCTATCCTTTACCTTAACCTACCATAGGCACAAAAAAATAAGTTTCAACGAGATTAGTTTTTATGAATGATTCATTTTTGAATTGAAAAAAGATGACTGTCCTTTCGTGGACAAACATCCCAAGGAGACTCAGATATTCCTGTAGCATCCCAATGTGTGTAGAAGACACACAAAAAGATTTTTTTAGATTACCTATGTTTTGGAAGTCCCAAATGCCAAATGAGTATTTTTTTTAATTTGGGTATTTCTTTTAAAGAGACGTATCTGAATCTATATAATATTTGTATTTGGTACCTGAATTTGCCTCCATACTCCAGCGGGCAAAGGCTGTATCTCCATTAGTTCAGGTATAAGAAGGGTTCTTTTGTTCAAATCATTGGACGTGTTATCCTAGCATGTAAAATAGTTGGAATAAATTTTCAGGACTTTTTTAATAAAACTAGGAAAAAGACATATTTTAGACTAAATATTTGTTTAAACTTCAAATAATATTCTGTTTTTCCATGGGCTAAAACGTTACAAGTAATAATGAGGCCTAGTATGTTAGTTTGTCTGATTTGTTTTTATTTGTTGATAGGATTTTGTTATCGATCCTTGTTTTTTTTATAAATAATCATGACTGTGGGAGGCAATGTGTTTGAATCTCGGCCTTAACTGTGCCAAACTAAAGACAAATTAATTTACTCAAAACAGTTGCATTCCATTGCCATTCATACAAGGGTCGTGCAATCAAAGGGTTGGTTATTTGCAATACTTGGAATGACCAACTATGAGGGTCTGGCCCTACGTTTTTATGGACCGCCCCCAAAGGTATTATAACTTTATAAGTCAGGTATATCCTTAAGGATGTAATCACCTGAAGTCTTTCATCACCAGGAGTTAACATGAACTTTTTCTTGTCTGCCCTGCTGATTCGTAACATAGGCTGTCCAGGATCCTACACATAGGGGAGGATAAATTATCACTTTAGTGATATTTTATTTTTGTCAGCAACAGCAAATATTTTAAATATCTAATCTAAAGCGATTATTTAATCTATAGTGGTACTATGATTCTGATAAACAAAATTACAGTTTTAACATAGTTTTATGATCAAAAATAAAGAAACTGGGATATACTGCAGTTCACGGTAAAATATTGCTAATAACGCAATTTTCCAAAAATCTATGAATTTTAAGGGCTGCTAGCTGCCAAACGGCTGAACGTGTCGTAGAGATCATACCCGCACACCATTTTAAGCGACATAAGAAGGCCTACAAATAATCTGGAATAGCCAAGATCCAATGATGCACAGGGAAAGCTTCACTTAAGAAAAAACGCGTAAAATAGGTCTTTTTCGCGCATTTCTCTGCCCTGCGAGATAATTATGCATTATTGATTTATGGCTATTCCAGATTATTTGTGGGCCTTCTTATGCCGCTTAAAACAGTGTGCGGGCATGATCTGTACGTTCAGCCGTTTGGCAGCTAGCAGCCTTTAAAATTCATAGATTTTTGGAAAATTGCGTTACTAGCAATATTTTACTGTGAACTGCAGTAGATCCGAAAACTGGGTTGAGTCAAAAAAAATCATCAAAAGCTTTGCTGAGTTCAAAGTGTCATTATTTATTGTAAAATATCATTAACTGATAATCTATAATACAAAGTAGAACGATGTCTGTCTGTCCGTCCGTCTGTCCCTTAAGATCTCGGTAACAACTGAACCGATCGGATTCTGCTCTTTAAGGAATATACCTACTGGTTCTGTGGTGGTTTTAGGCTATTTTCTTGAGGGGTGGGACAATTCTAACCCCAAAAAAACAAAAAAAAGATTAAAAGATTAAAAAGAAAGCGTCATAGGTAATTCATAATTTATGGTTCGCATCACCAAAATATGTTTTTTAAATATGTTCGAAATAAGTGGTTGCATCTCCAATTTTCTTTTTTTAAATTACCTCTTGGGGCGAAGCCGCTAGTAAAAGATAAAGTATCCTAATGAAATATTTACAAAAAAAATATTCACCAACCCTGTTAATAGATATGTTAATATATTTTTCATGGAATAAGGAGAAATAGAAATGAAAACTGAAAGAAGTAATTGAAATTCAGTAGAAGTTGGACTAGCATTAAGAAAACCAAATCCCGTTCAAGCTCTAAAGTTGACTGAAGGCGGCTGCCTAAGATTTAGTTCATTTAATTCTTAAGTAGCGATGCTACTCCATCACTCAAAATATCTGTCTGTATATCTGGCCGTGCTACTCGCTACTTATTGATGTTCTCATCCTTATGGTTTAAGCATTTGGTTACCTGTATTTGAATATTGTACTTTTGTTTGAAAATATCCATGTGTGTTAGGTTTGTATCCCGTACTTTGGATTGCGGTGTTATGTCAGCAATAATTTCCTCGACAAAGTACAATTCTGGCTCTCCAATATACTGAAATATTTTAATAATATCTATTAGTATATCAATCAGTCTGTTAAAAAATACAAATGTCTGTAGGATATCTGTCTATCGGGTTTGTCCAAAATGTCTGTCTGGCTATATGTCTCCATCTGTCTACCAATATTTGCAATGACTGCATCTATTTGTATTGAATTATCTTTTAATTTAATTTTAGTGTTACGAAAAAGTGAGAAAAAAAAATTGGGGGGTGGGGGGAGTCATTTAAGAGGATGGATATGTTTACAAATCCTTTCCTCCCCACCCCCCCCCCCAAAAAAAAAAATATTTATAAACCTTCCCCGAACCTATGAGAAGCTTCACTGTAACGGAGAACCATATGATCGGTTCAGCAGATAGAAAGATTAAAATTACACACACACGCACACACACACGTGACACACTACTCATTCTGTTACTTTTGTAAAAACTAAGATTAAAATATTTTTCTTTTCATATGTCTGTCCATCTTCCTAGGTTCTATCATTCTATCTATAATTATATAAACATCAATGAATAAAACTAACTTTAGGTTGAACGACAGCATTCTTCAGACCAATTTCATCAGTCATCACTTGGAAATTTATTTCATCATTTGTCAAGGGAACTAAAATCATGGAGCTAATTTGCTCAAAGGAAAGATGGTCTATTTGCAGCACCTAAAAAACATAAAATTATTCCAATGAGCAATACATGGAAATTCCTTTCAACACAAAATTTTGGTATATTACAGTTTTGCCATAAATTTGATTTTTTAATAAATATCCTTGTTATTCAAATTAACAAACTATTCTCATTTTTTGTAGTATTTCTTAGGTAGGTAATATGTTGGATGATAATTCAAAAGATTTTTATGAAAAATAATGTACCTTATTAAAAGCAAATGCATGGAAATCTTTTGCTTTCTTCAACACATCTTCTTTTAAGGTTAGTTTTTGTAGAAAACTAACAGAAATAGAAAGCTCTCCAGAAGGACCAAACAGCGTAAGAGGACCAAAGTTTGGGCCCTGCACTCCCATTATTATACCCAAAGAGTTGGGATCATTTTCAGGGAAGTAGTGCTTGTATCTGCTCATTTCCAAGGGTTTTGTCAAGGACATTGCTATTTTGTACAGATAAGCTTCATTTGTAGAGGGTGGAATATTCAGTGGCCATGGCTCAATGTATTCATAAAAGTTTCTTCTTCGAGTGGTTCCAATTTTCCTTCCCCTTCTTTCTTCATCATTTTCCTCTTCTCCTTCAGAATCTGTTTCAGTATCCTAAACAACCTTTTTTTAGAACTTTAGCATTGAAATCTCCACTCTTTGTTTATGTAAACTCATTGTTTAAAAATTCTAGTGGAGAAATGTAAAGAGTGCAAAGACAAATGCTTCTTTTTACAAAATACCGAGTGATAAAGGCTAAAAACCCTTTAAACATTTTATTCGAGGACCTTATTGTTAGTAGGCAGATGGATATTTGATAAAATAAAACTGTATAATTACATATATTTTATTACAAATAAATAAAAATATAATTTAACAAGTTAACTACCTATTTATTATCTTGGCTAGTTCTTACTGCTTATTTGATTAGGATTATTTGTCCTAATAGGTAAAAGTTATACGAAAATGCAAAACTATCAAAAATACCTCTAGAGGTTCAGGCTTTCTCACTTTCAGCCTATGATCCAATTCTCCAAGCTCATAGAGTCTTCTGACCGCCAGGAGGGCGCAGGCTCGCTTAGCCTCCTCCTTGGAATCTCTTACTGGGCCTGTGTTGTTAGGGATGGCAATCAGAGACATGTTAAAACTTTTGGATTCGGCTCAACCCTATACCTGTGAAAATTCACACTCTTATCTACTTCTAAATATTTACAAGCTAACAAATCAAAATTTCTAGCAAATGGATTACCTTTAATCATGAGAGTTCATACACATTTCTTTACCCTAGTTACACACTACTGAAGGTTAAATATACCACACGAGGATTGCCAATAACTATTTAATTTACCAGTTATAATAGGAAAAAAATAGTTTTTCACTAAAAGTAATTTTTTTTATGCTACTCACAGAAAACTAAATCCAAAACTTTATATTTTTGGGGGATTTTGAAACTATTATATATTACTGGATGCTGAATCACCATCCCGACCTGTGATTTTATTTCTGAAAGGAGTTTTATGAGGCATGTAGAGATCACAATGATAGCCAGCGTCATCACAGAGACCCAAACCTTTTATTACAGCATTTTTTTCCTTGCATATTTTGTTATTCAAGTTGTTGAATTGCATTTATCAAACCATTGTGTGAAAAGAGACATTGTGTTATAATCCACTTTAGTCAAGTTTTTATTTTCCCAAAAATTAAGAACTAAAGACCATTTCATCTTTCTTTTATATTAAACTTATTACAGAACCAAATTTTTTGGGTTCTTCCTTAAATTCATCAATCTCTGGATTTTTATTGGGGGGGAATTAAAAAAGTCTTTGGTTCCTGATTATACTATTCAAGTACAACTCTGGAAGAACATTGTTTCAATTTTGATGAGGTTTAGAATTTTAAAAGAAATTAAATGTCCGGTAAAATAAGTTACAGAAATGACAATAAACAACTTGAATTTAAACGATAGCAGAGGAAAAAAATGGCATACCTCTCAGCAACGAGTTCTGGGCAGAACTGTCTTTCTCTTCGATAAATTTCCAGATTGGCACTAGCCGAGTGAATCGATCCACTGGAATTTTGTTAACATATTTGTATATCAATGATATGGCCTTACAACCAGTTATGTAAGGAGAGGTGTCAGGATTTTCTGGATCAGTATAAAAGATGTCTTCATCGACCACCTCCTCTAGGTCAATTTCCACAGGGCCAGAGTAATGACATTCTCTTAGGGAGAATTCTTCTATCTCTCTGTAATCATCTAGAAGTTTTAGTCCAGGGGTAGCAGTGTCAACAAACATTATGTACTTGCTGGGCTTTTTCCTGGCTCGTCCCTTGCTTTGGACATAGCTTCTGAATGTTAAAGGGAAGTCATATTTGATAACAAGATTACAACTTCGTACATCTAATCCCTCTTCTACCACACTTGTAGAAATGAGAACATTCAACTCTTTTGCTTTAAACTTGGTCAATATTTCTTGAATTCTTCGGCGCTCTGCCATAGATTCTTCAGTGTACATGTATCTGCCGGTTTTCTTGTTGAAAAATCCCCCAGCTGGTGAATGGACATAATCAACACGTAACCCACAAAATCTTGCGTCCAAATGTGCTAATTTCTTGAAAATTGAACACATTCTGACGGCGACTGATTTCTGTTCCACGAAAATAATGGAACTGATTTTATCAAACTGATTAACTTGACTTGCATCTTCAGAACTTGTATTTTCGTTTAATAAGCACTCTTCTTTTTCCTAAATAAAGAAATATTTTAAAAAGATGTAAAATGCCAGGCAATATTTTTTATGTAGAGATAGTTCCAAAAAATGTATGATTATCAGTTCTTTAAAGATATTGCTGTAATTTAAGAAACAGAAGTATTTGTTCTTAAATATGAAGAAAAGCTTTAAAAATTGACTAACAAATAACTTAAAGAGTTGATGATCTTTCGTAGGGGGTATTTCAGAAGCCAATTACAAATAGCAGAAAAGGTTAAATTTTAATTGGAGGAGAGGATAGTTTTTTGTGTGTGTTTAAGTTAGGTCAGGTTATATAATGGTTACAGGTTTACCCACGGGGTTAGGGCTAGCCCCCCCCCCAAAAAAAAAATAATATAACCACCTCTACCTTGACAATAATATCAATTAGCTTGAGAAACTGCGGAGAGGAAAACTGGAATATTCGTTCCAATTCTGTTAAATCAGCTGATTCTGCATTTAACTGGTCTATCAGGACTTTCACATTTTCTATAAATAAACCAAGTACAATTATGTCCACAAGTGCAGCAGCATTATCATGCTAACAGCATTTGGATAAAAAATACAGAAAAGTACAGTTTTAATAATCCTATAATATAAAATTATAATGCTTTTTTTCAGATTTCAGATCTTAATTCAAGTACATTAAAAAACATGATGTAAAAGGTATAAGGAATCCAAATTGAAATAAATGGGCAATAATTTCCATTTATTATACCCTTCTAAAATTCTGTGATTTGTTTTAATGGTTTTCTGGCCATTATCAACTATTGAAAAGTGAAACAAACTAATGGCAAAACATTTTTTTCAGTCAAGTTTCCTAATATCCAGGGAAAAGGGAAGGCGATTCTAGCAAACAATGCTAAGTCAAAATTACCCCACAACCCTTTTCCCTTATTTCTCCCCCCCCTTTTTCCAACTTCCTTTCAGTTACCTCAAAAAACATGTTTTACGCCAAATCTACGCCATCAAAATATTTGACCTTTGGTGATTTCAAATGAAATTGATTGGCTGAATGGCAGCCCCTGCCTAATACCTGTTTCTAGAAAGCTGTAATTTTTTGCTTTCTAGAAAAGGTTTTATAAAAAAAAATTGAGTAGTCATTGTAAACAAATCACTAAAACGGGAAACTAAGGATCACTTACCCAAACACAAGATCGTCTTTCTGAACATTTTGTTCCTTGTCTGTTGATCATAATAGAAATCTTCTACTTTATTTTCAAGCCTTTTCAGCTCTCTCAGCTGTTCTGACACATTGTCAGCTGTTATCAATCCTTTACAAATAAGGATAAGATTGGCAATTACTTGACACTTTTACACAAAGTACTCAGGTAAGTACTGTTACAACCCACCCCCTCCCCCCCCCCTCCTTGTTTTGGAATAAACTGTAAATAATGAGGAGGGGAATAGTTTTTCATTTATCTGTTTATTACTTTAGGTTACATTGGGTATTTATTAGCCCTGCAGGGTAAAATAAAACTCCAACAAGAGACTAATTAAATTACGTGGCATAACTTTGGAGACCTGCCATACTCAGTGAGGGTGAGGTAATAAAGAAGACAGTGGTACAAGTCATGATGTGCTTAAACTTGGAGCTTGAATTAAACCTACTCCACGACGACTTAGGTTTAAACATTATAAAATATAGCTAATCAGTAATCAATCAATCAATCAACAGCTGCTTATCAAGTGTAATTTACCTATACTATTGATGAGAGTTGCAAATGAGAGAAGGACCTCGTTTTTTAATCTTTTCACATCTCTATCCAGATCTCTAAAAAAATTAATGAACTGCAATACAGTAAAATTGGAAAATTTTGTATTGTATATAGTAATTCAATTGTAATGTTTAAAATGATGATACGTTAATCCTATGAAAATAAACTTGACAATATATAGAGAGTGTCATAAAGGGAACTATTCATGAAAAAGAGCAAGTGATTTCAAGCGCCTTCAAGCAGTGAACCTGAGTATTTTTTGGTGAATGAACTAGGTTTATGCTCAATATTGTTACATCGAGTAAATAAATTAAGTTTCACTAGGTAAGGTTTTAAATGAAAAAAAAACTTTGAAATTGTAAATCAGCTGCAGTTCCTGAATTTACCTTAAAGCAACTGCGGAAGTATTGCTGATTTCTCCATGTTGGGCTACAATCCGATCTTAAATAGTATCTAGTTAGGAGCGCAGCTACTCTATTAATAAGGTCTTTCTGTGCAGTACAAAAGTCGAGAAAATCTTAATCCTCAGATATGATAATACAAGTTTCATGATTTTTAGCAGCTAGCTATAACCAACAAGCGAATTAATTATTTAACCCTATTTCACCATACTTGCCTAAAACCTGTTTTTTGGAAGATTCAATTTTTAGCATTAAAACAGTCCAACTATGGTAATTGATATATTATTACATGGATGTTGCACCAGATTTTCATCTGCTGTTGTAAAAATTCACTGTCAGCTGGATAAAATAACAAAACCCACCATCTACCTCCTTATCCCCTCCCCTTCTACTGGATAAACGAAGAGACTAATAAATGAGTACCATATTAGAAGGGAGGGAGAGGCCATTAGACTGTTTATTACACAAGTCTTATCTTATAATAATGTTTTCTTATTAGTTGGCAAAACAACTTTAGTGATTTTACTGAATTTTAATTGGTTTGTTCATAAAGCTAAATGTCCAAACGCTTCAACCACTAATTGTAATATGCAGAAAAGGTTATTTTGTGTAGCATCATTGGGGATATACAATACACATTAATCTATTTGTCATTGTCTTATATCCCTATAGATCCCTGCATATTAGCAACCTAAATTGACGACACATTTTCCCCTGGCAATATATCCATGTATGCTATATCCATTGCAAGTGTGAAGTATGTGGTTATATCTTATTAGTTGCTCAATGTTAAATATAATTTAGATACATAATCTATAAATCAGCCAACAGGAATAATCAGGTTAATTAATGGTTAGAAAATGAACAGATAGAACTTAGGATAGAGCATTTCTTTAATTTCGTTAAAAGTGAAACATATGAGAAAACAAATATAATAAGATGTGCATAGTTCAATTTCTAATGATAAAATATCTTTCAGAAAATTATATAGCCAAAAAATTATTGTTTGTATTAATGGAACAAATCCTATCTATAATACAAAGTAGAACGATGTCTGTCCGTCTGTCTGTCCGTCTGAAGCTTAAGATCTCGGTAACCACTGAACCGATCGGATTCTACTCTTCAGGGTATATACCTATTGGTCCTGCGGTGGTTTTAAGCTATTTTCTTGGGGGGTGGGACACCCCCAACCCCCCCAAAAACAAAAATCCCCCCCCCACATTTTTTTTTTTTTTTTTTTTTTTTTTTTTTTTTTTTTTTTACAAATTTTACGAATTTTATGAATTTTATGAATTTTACGAATTTTACGAATTTTACGAAATTTACGAATTTTGCGAATTTTGCGAATTTAATCGCAAAATGTTTTCCTGCTGGGTAGGTGCGAAAATTTGTGATCCGTTCTGCTGGGTAAGTAATAGAAGATGTAATTATACCTCTTGGGACAAAGCCCCTAGAGGCTAGGGGCGCAGCCACTAGTTTATGTATAAATAAACAAAAAGGTTTCGTCTGCTTAGAAATTCATTGGTTAGTTTGATGGAATAAGAGGCCAGATTGACCATCTAGATCTACTATATCTATTCTAATTATAAATCTTAAACTTGTATTTGTACTCTCAATTAGGACTGTACAATAGAATAAAAGAAATAAAAGTATAACTTTAACTTTACTCATATTACTATTGCTTTCTGATCGGATTTTATATTGACAGCATAGCAATTGAAGCCATTTAAAAATTTGACCTCTATTAAATTATCCTGAGGTGGTATATAGCGCCATGAGAGGCAAAAATAGAAGAGAAAACTACATAGCCACCACTAAAGAAGCACAAAAAAGGGTGGAATAACCTAAAAGTTGGAGGTCAGACTTTTCAAAAGGATTAGTTCTTGATTCTGTTAATATATATAGTATGCTTAAAATTTAAAAAAAAATCCTGTGGACAGTCATTTTCATTCTTATAATTTTTTCTTGTCTGCTATTAAAAGATTGTTTTGGTTAATAATAATGTACACAATGCCGCGATTTACCTACATTTTATCGATGGTGAAATATAAATTTTGCCCCCAAACGACAGCTGAAAAAGGCAATTTAATAAAGGTTGCGTTATTTTGCCCCCCAAATCAATTTCTGAATTAATTTGCTTGTTGGTTATACCTTATTCCTGGATTTTTAGGCAATAATATGACAAACAAATATATAATTTTTTTTAAAGTTATGAATACTATTCTGTTTTTGGATAATGTCATACTTGTTTAAATACAATCAATAGAACTATCCATTAGATTTAGAAAGTATCAAAACTTAAAATGATTCCTAACCTTTTTCCTCTGTTTTAATTAACTGCAATTCGCCCATTGTATTGTATAGTTCTTGATTTACCAAAGCGGCTACTCCATTACCCTGAAAGGGCAAAAAAGATAATTTTTATCCATAGGCAGTGCAGCAATGACAAACTAAAATTTTCACAATAAGAAATTAAAAATGAATCTTTAGATTGTAAATGTATATCTAACTGTTAATTAGCCAAGTAAGTGGTGAAGTGGAGATTGGGTGAGGGTGGGGGAGGTCAGTCGAACCACCTCATTTTTTTGGTGGGGGGGGGGGGGGTGTGAATACTTTTTCCGACAGGCGATTAAAGTAACCTCCCCAGAATGAGTTATAAACCTTCCCCAGACTTAAAATATTCTTTACTGTAAAGTAGAACCATATCTACCCAGCAATTGGTGAGATTCTCAGCTGCATAAAGAAGATACACAGACATCCTCTTACTTTTAATTAGGATTTATGCCAACAGGTACATATTTACTTTCTTTACTGGGTTTTTAATTTTGAAGTTTTTTTAATGGGACAATTTAACCAACCTGAAGATCCTGTGAATAGCTGATAGTAAACTCATTTGGTGCTGTCACATATTTGAGAAGGTTGAAAAGGTTTTGCTCTTCTAAAAATAAAACAACAAGGATTAAAACATCCATACAGTAGTAAAGAACAGAATTAAAATCGGGTGTACAAGGTGAGTTTTAAAGTAGACAATAGGAAACTCTTAATGTAAGAAGCTTATCAATCTCATTAAGTAGTCATGCTGGGATTTCACATTGTTTTGACAATATTCTATTCCCACCGCGCTTCAAAATTTATATTTTTAAAATAATCCACCTGTAAAGTGTAATACCTGTGGTAATAACTTGTGCATCCATTTTCCTTTCCAATTTTTGCTTCTCTTCTCTGAACTTGATAACATTACACTTTTTTACCACAATACATGCTGTCAGTCCAAGAATCTAGAAAATTAAACAAGTGGATAATTGTGGAGTATCCCAGGGAAGGCGGGGCTGACCCCAGCTTATACCAATAACGAAATTAATTCGGAAATTAATCACAAAACCTACACGTGTTTTTCAGCTGTCGTTGGGGGGCAACACATCGTCAAATGGACGACCTCTCCATTTGCCCCCCAAATATTATTTTAGATTTATTTCGCTTGTTGGTTATACCTTAATCCTGGGCTGACCCGGTTCATATTTATACATTTTTCATATTTATCAATATTTGGACAAAGCTGCCAGTCTCTTTAAACTTTCCATGTTGGTACAGAGCATGGAAATTCGGTTCTAACTTTGTTTCTATCTATCTATCTGTCAATCTATACTCCATTTCCTAATCCCTCCTACATTTGTCCTTAATAACAATAACAGCATTTAGACATATGATTCTATCTATATTCCTTAGATACAAGGATCCCAATCTACTTACCCCTACTATATTGTTTCAAATAATATCAGGAATATAGAAATATCATTCTATCTATCTATCTACCTTAGGTACAGGGTTCCCAATCTCCTTGTCCCTCCTGTATTGGTCCATAATAACAGCGTAGGAATGAGAACCTGCCCCCACATGATGGCATTCATCTAAAAATAAAAATTAGAAATTTTTCTTTGATACAATATTTAAAAGAATTTTAGGCTAAGTATAATGAAGAAGTAAAAAAGAATTCTCGGATTTTTTCCAACAAGCCCAACAAATGTTTTAACTTTATTTAACCTTTTACAGTACACAGAGCACGTGATTTTTAAGGTTAGAGAAACCAGGCATTTACCCTAAAAGACTAACAGTCTAAGCTGCTAAAACAGTGAATCTACGTGACTGTGACAGCCATACAGAAAGCCCTCCAAACAGGGATTGAACTTTTTTTCAAAAAGTCATAAAAAATAACAAACCTAGAATCATGAGGCAAATTTCTTTAAGAAAAATGGCGCTGCATTGTCTGGCAAGGATAAACACATCATGAACCAGACACAACACCTGAATACGGATTAAATACAATTAGCAGAAATTCTATGGGCGAAACAAGATTTTCTCGGCTATTAAACTTAAAATGGTAATATTTAAAAGCTGCCTTTAATGGAAAATGACAATTAAGTCCAAAAGTAGCTGAAATATTGAGCTGAGTTGTGTATTCGGGCAAACAATTTTAAAAATGGAAGAGAGAGGTAAACTACTAAGTTAATAGTTACAGAAAAAAATGAACAATAAGCAGCATTGCAGAAAGAAGGAAAGAGACAGAAGGAAGTACAGACAGACTAGATTAAATATAGAGTAGCTTCTCTACTAAAAATGTCACCTGATGTTTATCAATTTCCTCTCTCCATTTAGTTTGATCCCAATCATCCACCCCATCAGCCCCTGTGTGTAGAAACGTTGTTGTTTTACTTGTGCTGACTATATTGTTCTACTTCTCATGTATAGAGATGAGATACACAACCATAATAATGTATAATAGCTAATTTGGATCGTGGTAAGAAAACAAAGTAGCGGGTTATGTTGAGTATTTTCACAGTTGCATTTCCTATTTCATCTAAGCGTCTATGAAGGTTTGTGACATTACTGAATAACTACAACGTCCTTGCCTGTATATCTGCCAACACTCAAGCCTGTACAATTTTCTATCTCCTAGAATAAAAAAATAGATATTAGTAAGATTTATGTACAGAAAAAAAATATCTCTTGTAACATAACTGCTTTTAAGTTCTACACAAATAAGGTAGACGTCTGAAATTTTGTTTATATTTTTAATGTATTTCTGTCTGTAGGTAATTCTTTCATTTTTAGAGGTAATTTTGTTTTTTCTCATTAGGGATGGGCATCAATTTATCGCCCATAGTCATAAGATTAAACCAAAATTTATTTGGCAAACCAATTAATCAATTAATTAAGCCTACCTTTGCTTGTTGATCAACTAGAGCCACAGAGGGAGAGAGAAAGATGACCTTTTTACCATTCAAAAATCTACCATCTTTCCAGCTAAAATTAACATCAGTATTTTGTTTATTTAACTCATTAACTCATTGATTTGTATTTGTATAAAATCATATAATTTAAGAAAATAACTACGCCCCTAGATGCCTCAAGATGCACTTGATGTAAGGTAGGGGGGGAGGGGGGAGAGAGTTAATTTTCTATTTCCACTTAAAAAATTAAAACAAATTCTGGTAATTTCTATTGGATGTTGGTTGAAGGTATCCTCCCCCAAAATAATTACAAAGTATAAACCTTTAAGAATCTTCACTGTGTAGGAGCATTACATTTTCCAAAGGTAGCGAGATTTCAAGCTACACAGACAGTTAGACATACTGTTATTTTTATATGAGTTATTTTTTTTATCCATTGCATCTATAAATATGTTTAACTCTTTTCCTACCTAAAAGTGCAGTTTTACTTTCAATTACGTTCTACTTGTGCGATTACATACATATATATTGAGAGGGAATAGAGGATGTAAGTACATTTGTTTACCTGCCCAACTCTGCCCGCATATGCTTGATCAGCATGATGGCAATGTAGGTCTTTCCTGACCCCGTACCCAGGTAAACTATAGCATTCATCTCTTTAGCCTGGCATACATTGATTCTATCATTTATTTGATTGAAGTAGAACATCGACCTCCCATCATCAAGGCAGGGTATAGGTGTTAAAGAGTAGACCCTAGTCAAAAAATGGTAAAAAAACGTAAAAATGATTATAAACAACTTACAATGCAATGGTTGTATTTTATCTTTTTACAAAGAACTTGCCATAGTAAACACAAATTTTCTAGAAAGGTGCCTAAGGAGCACAAAATCCCCATCCCTTACTTTTTTTTTAATACGATTGAATGGATGGTGTATTTTTTTCTTTCTTTTTGTATAACCTAACCTATAACCGGGAAAAAAATTATATGTATTTGAAAATCAGTAAAGGGGTTTTGTTGTTCGACTAGACAATTTGAGGGAAACTGCCTATAAAAAAAATTTGTGTTAGGGATTAGAATAAAAATAAATGAAAGATTCCTTTTCGAGTAGGTCTAGTTGGTAATCCCGCGCAGCTCTTCCCCCACCTTCGTCTGGGGGGTTGGAAGGGATAGATTGCTGGTCCATTTTACTGAAATTAATAATAGTTATTTCTCACATCGTATTATAAACAGCTTTCCACGGATATAAAAATGAAAAATTATTAGATTAAAACCAGTCCTTTTAATGTTTTCACTTTTGCATTAAAAATATACTTTAAGTTGCTAAGTATTAGATAGTCAATATAGTATATTTAAGCCCAATAAGATCTCAAAAACGGCTTTACCGATAGTTTAGCTTTATCGAGAAGTTTAGTATTGTTCCAAGGTAGGTTTAAGATAATTTAGGTATAAAGAATTTACCAAATTCACATTTCGTAGTAGCGAGGCTTTATTATTAAAATTTAGTCTGATTAGTCCCTTAAAATTTCAAAATTTGTTTTTACTTATACGTTAACAATATTAATTCTAAACATCCATAACCATTAAAGTTCTGTTTATTCACTAACAATAAATTCTGTATGAATGTTTTAATCCTTGTTTCAATATAAAACTTAACTGATATTTGAATCCTATCTTTATAATAACTGACTCATATATTTTAACTCGAATAATATAAACAATTGGTTAACTTACAAATTCGCCAAAAATAATAAAAAGCATCTCTATAACTAGAGCGTGACTGTACGTCCCTTCTAACAGTCACTAAAAGACCGTTAAGACTAAAGTCTCTATCTCGCTAAACACACACAAACTTTGATGTGGCAGATTTAGCAGATTTTAGCTAATTTGGCTTTTTTTTGTATGTAGATTTGTAATGTATTTGTCAATAACATGTGCATCAACAAAAAACACAATCATATAATATACATACATATATCGCAGTAAAAAACCTTATCTTCTTATATTACAACTAGTTCGGTAATACGTCCCTAGCCTCTAGGGGCTTCGCCTCAAGAGTGAGGTGGATACCTTTTATGTTAATTTTTTGTTTCAAAGGTTCTTTTCTAGAGGGCTATAACTCTAGGGAGGGGGAGCGGAGGCCACGGAAAATAGCTTAAACCTGCCCCTTTACAAATACTAATTCCTTTTAAAAAAATACATATAGAAAGACATCCGGTTACTTTACAAAAGAGGATTTGAATTTATGTAATGGAAAAAATTATCAAATCATGTATACAAAAATAGCTGGAAGTTTGTATGTATGATAAGGTGCGATAAACTTCTCCTTTTCAGAGAAGCTTCATAACAAACAAAAGTTAAATCAATTTAAGCAAAACTCAGAAAATCTCTCAAATTAATTTAATTTTACTATAATGGATAAACAATGCTTTTTAGAAATTCAATATTATTTTCTAAGAAGTCTAAAATATTTTCTACCATATTTCTAAAAATGCAACGTTAGAAACATCGTGGCTTATAGCTCGTGAAACTTATATATTTCCAATAATAAATCAAAAGGTTAATGGTCATATAAGCAATAATCCAACATTGTATAAAAAGCCTCCCTAAATCAATACACATTTAAATTACATTTTTTAGCAATCAACGTGTACTACTTGTTAAAAGAATCTACTTCATGAAAGGTCCGTCCGTCCTGCACTCAGGGGCGTCCAAGCTTTTAATTTTGGGGGGGGGTAAAAATTTTTTAAGGGGGGGGTAATTCGGTTTTGGGGGGGGGGGTAAAATGGCGCGCGAAGCGCGCCGCAAATTTTTTTTACCCCCCCAAGATTTTTACCCCGGGGGGTAAAATTTGCTTGGGGGGGGGGGTAATTACCCCCCCCTGAAATCTGTTGGCAGATGTAAAATTTGTTCCCCCCCCCAAAATTTAACCCCGGGTAAAAGTTTGAAATCGATAGGACAAATATGTCATGTCATGTCAAAATAAATGATAGAAGCTAACGGTTACGGATGGACGTACAGACGGAAGTAAGTACTTGCGAACATACCCTTATTATATAGCGCTTCGATTAAAATAAACATAGTGAGAAAATTTGAAATTTCACCGAATTTTTCTTTCATTTAAAAAAATATTTTATGAGCTTATCATTACAGATAAAATATTAGACAAAGTTTGTTGTAAAATAGATGGTCAGTAGGATATCACACAAAAAAAACAGCTGTATACTTATAGGGCCACTTGTTTGGAGGGGGTTGGGAAATCAACTCCCATTCAGTTTCAAATTTAATTTATAAGAAGATATACAGTAAGACAGACACAAATCCTGTTCATTATAAATAAGGACTAGCAGCTACGCCCCTAGAATGGGGATTGTCGACCGTCCCCCACTCTAAATTTTAATTGTGGGTTTTTTTTATAGGGGCGATTTTTCTTGGTAGCGTGGTAAAATTATAAATCTTCACAGGAACTATAAGAGGCTACACTGTAAAGGAGAACCATATTTGTTTAGCAACCACAGACCGACAGACACATATCCTGTCACTTCTAAATAAGGATTACCGTTTTTTCGCAGGTATTACAAAAAATTCACTCATATATAATATATCTTTAAAAGATAAATAATTTATAAAACTATCTAATTATCACCCTAGCCGCTTTCTTATAGTAATCTAGAATAACTGAAGTAAAAATTTCATCAGCATTATATTTATACTATACGCTCATTTTTGCGTCAACAACGCAAGTTGTCTGAGAAATATAGAGAAAGATATTTGAACTTGATTCAAGATTAGTCTTGAATCATATTTATTTTTGTAAGTTTATGTTGATGTGTTTTTACAAAACAAATATTGTTTTCTTTCAAAATTAACGTTCAAAATGTGATGTAACATTGAATTTAATAGGTTCATAATCAAGATTTTTTAAAGACTCCGAGCTGGTTTTCGCAACTCAAAATGGATGAAGTTTTTTGTCCCGATGAAAAAAAAAATCCAAGGGGCAAAATTTTTTTTTTAAATGCCCCTGAAAATTTTAACTAGATTCATTAGGCTAGTAAGCCTAAATCTCAATCTCACGCTACTGTGCTAGTATAATGAAAAATCTGAATTGCATGCACACCTTTCTAAATTCTTAATTTCATCATACTTTAGACTTTCACCACACTAACACACACCCCTATGACAAAACACACAGACAACCAAGTACAAACACACACACACACACAAAAACAAATGCACATTTAAATATAAAAGTTGACTTAGTAACAGACAGGTCACAGAATCCACTTCTTGGTTGCACAACTACTAACAAATTAGTTGTCCGTCATCCAACCCTTATAATAAAGTAACAGGGTAGATTCTGATAATAGAAATAGGAGAGAAGAACTATAGTGTGAACCCTTTTTCGTAAATCTGACAAAGGAACTCCTCCAGCTGACAAAAAACTTTAAAATTTTTCGAGTATATAATTTCTAGAAAGCTAACTTTATATTAAGGAATTCAACAATTCATAGCAAACTTATTAAAGGATTTGTAATATTCTTTACACTATACTAGAAAATAAATTTTAACACGATATAATTTACATGAGAAAAGCTTTATCTTAAGAAATGCGACTATTTACAGCTGACTCTTTATATGAACAAAATGAAAAAAATATGCCCTTTCCCTTTCCCATATGTGTACAGTGTAAACACAGTACAACGCTAGGTCCTGTTGAAAACGTAACGAACGTACTGTTGTATTGCTATTTGTTGTTATTTTATTTTTATATAATTTATTTCGAGGTAAACATGAAACAAACTATGAATTTATGTATTTTAAATGTTTATAATAGATACGAATTACGAATTAAAGATTATAAATCATGTACATTTGAAGTCCGAGATATTATTTTTTTGTTTTAATAGAAACTGAAGAAAAAAATATGATTTTATTAACTTAAATTCATAAATTTTTATTATTTTACAATGATTGCAATATATGAAGCATATTTATTATTAATGCACAGATAAAACATAGATGTGAAACAACAATATGAAGGCAGTACTTCATGTGATGGACTTGATTCGAGTAAAAGTTGAAAGAACAGCTCTAATTAACTCTAATAAAAAATCTAGTAAACTTTAAGTTAATATAACCAATGAGATTTCAGGTATGCTCCGATGCGATTCATTTATTGGCTCAATCAGACATTCCCTCTCTTTCTTAGTACCTTTATTATTCTGATAGGTCCCGGGAATGTTTATAACTACTAAAGGGAGGGTACCAACACACTCCCAAGCTAGAAATAGACCCTAGAAACCCCCCCCCCAAAAAAAAAAAAAACATTTTCATTTCTTTAACTAAAATAAAAATTGAGTTGAGGGGGGTTCAACCCCCTCGAACCCCCCCCCCCAAAAAAAAAAAAAAAATTACTAAAAAATGAGTCTTGGGATTCAACTCCCCCCTCCTCAAGTGCCCCTATATAGGCCTCTAGGGGGCATAGCCGCTAGTGATCGATATAGGATAATGTCTGTTTTAATCAATTTTAAGTGATAGTGAATTTTTTTAAAGAGTGGTTTACAGTAACTGCCAAAATTACAAATTCATTTAACAATTTAAAATGTAAAGCTTTCCTAAATAAGACGTAGGTCCGTACGTCATCAACGTGCTCTGACCATACGCGCAGTGTCCAAAGATCGGGAGTAGTAGTGTGATCTTATGGTTAATAAATGATTTTGATTTAAATTCATATTTTAGGCAATAGGCATGTTATAATCGATCTATCGATTTCAAACTGTGTACGTAAATATACCTGTAACAGTAGGGCACATAAAAAAACCTTAATTATTACTAGATATTCCTATCGTTGTCAGTTCCGTACAAAATGTTTTTTAGTTTTTAAAAGCGAAGCTTTTCTATAATTAGGGTCGGTCCATAAACATTATCCTGTATCAAGCAGTTTTTCAACAAATTTACATACAATTTTGCGTCGACTCTTATACTTTTATATTCTGATTATTCAGTTCAGACACTATACAAGTGTTAATGTCCGTTTGTCCTACCGTTTCAGTGCTTCGCTTTTATGGATGTTGTCATCCTTGTTTTTTAAAGAATGTAGCAAGTTAAGGCACATTATTAGAAGCAAATTATCTCTATAAGCAAGTCCTAATTTGTGCGTATGTCCATTTTTTAAAGGATATCTACACACTTGTACCTATTAACTTTTAACAAAAGCATTTTCTTTTACAATCCACATGAAGCTTCATTTGTTTGTGTATTACTTAGAGTTAGGTTAGGCAGCCCCGCAGGTAATGGCCCTGCACAATTAGGACATCCAGCTGGGGTAAGTGTTAAAACTACTGCCACCAATCCATCCCATTAGTTTCAATTCATCAAAAAATATGGGAGTGGGGGAGGAAAGTTAAGTGTTGCACGTTTAGGGAACGCACCATGTTGTCTATAATTGTCATTGTTTCTCTTATTGCCCTGTAAGTTGGAAATAAAATATATTCAGTTTTTCAGTTCTAGAGATCATAAGTAACAGACAATTAAAGGTCCGCTTTCTTTAGAAATATTTTTAATTGCATGATTTCTTTTAGTTTAACTAAAACTAAGGCCTCAGAAATACCAAAATTAACAGAACTTTTATTATATATAGTTTAGAAATTCGCCGCTAGGCGTCTCAATTTTGGTTTTCTTTTTGACGATATCACATTTTCTACCAATATATTCTGCTGGACATAATTTGATTCAATATTGCTTTTTAAAAACTAATTTCATTAAATATCAATTATATTTATATTTAATAAACTAATTTAAAACAATTTGGTATTTGAAAATCTATCTAAACGTTATTTAAATGCAACTAAATTTGTTACACAGACAAACGACAAAGTTAATTATAGAGTAGCTTTGCTTATCATTAATTTTAACGCGACAGCGTTCATAATTAGCGTAGCAAAAGCTTATGAATTTTCTTGAGGGCTATAACCTAGCCTGATAAATAATCGAAGAAATTAAAATTTTTAAATATTACAAGACCTCATTGTAAGAATTTTCTTATTTATGGGATTGGCACAATATATTTCCCCTCTTTAAAAATAATTACAAGCTATAGGAGGCAAAATCTCTTTAAAAACAATTGGATGATATGATTAAGTTTTTTATTAGGTATTGTATCTGGAGAAAAATAAAGCTGATCAGAATGACCTTAACAAGCAGGGCAGAGAGCTTATTTATTGGGGGGATTAGTGCAACTCAATCAGGGGTGTTGGGTGAACGACAAATTAATCCGCCTGCCAGCTTTATGCCCCATGCATTTTTTTTTATCTTAGCATTTTCCCTATCAACTTTTACCTTTCTTTTTGATCTTTTTACAGTCACGTTGGTCAAACAGAAAGGCAGCTAGATTAGTTTCAGTAACATTTTATTTTCTGCAAAATTTATAATTAATTTTGGGATTACTTAATTAAATTCTATGTAATCCTTCCCCCCCCCCTCCTCCCTTCATTCAGCTTTTAAAAAAATTATAGTCTCTGCGGGGAGCTATATCCCTGTGGGATGACAGAATACCATAAAAACTTCCAATATAACAACTAAGATTAATAAATCAAGAATCAATGTATAAGCTCTTTATTTCGAAAAAAAACATATTATGCGACATTCAGTGATTATACGAATTATTTGGCATACAAAGTTATTGAAAAATATGGCAATTTTGTATAATTCAATATTTTCCTCAATTATTGAATTATTTAAATTTTACTACTTTCTAAAAGATCATCTTTGTTTAAATTATCAAAATAGGAAAAACTAATAGATTCGATCAATATTTTAAATAAATCAACTTAAAAATTGGTAACAATATAATTAAATGAGTAGAAATAAGTACAATATAAATCAAGCATAAAAGATTTTGATAATCGAACAATGTATAATAATATTACATTATTTAAATGGATCATTTAACGTACTAAAAATGTACATGTATTCATCAAAATAGTTATTTATAATCAAATTACGACAAATCAGTGTTATCATGTAAAAACTTGTCGTTTACTATATTATTTTCAAAGCCATAATTTAGGTTAACATAGAATGTTACCCACACGGTAATTATTTCTAGTTATTCAGATCTAATCAAAATTTATTATTTGAAAAAATATCTTAGTTAAGAATTTGTCTTTTTATGCTATGTATTATGTCTTAATGAGGGAAAGGACAATAGCAAAATTAAGTACCTAAGTTTCTATTATGCAATATTTTTGTGATGCAATATGGTTACATAAAAAATTATTAAACTCATTAAATGACACATTTTTGTAATTAGGCATTTAAATTTAGGCTCAAAATTTTTATCAATAAAACCGTTGTTTTTCTTTTTCATAAAATTCTTTTTAATGTTATTTAGAAAATTGTAATTTAATGTGCAAAATTGTTATATAAACTTTTTAGTCTATCTGTACTTTGTAGGTAGATAAAAAATTTTATTCCAATGATTTTCTTATTGATATGGCAAAAATACAGTTTCAATCAATGTAGTGTAGGTAGCTTTGTTGTTCAAGAAAAAAAATATTTTATAAAACAAATAAAACTGAAAACAATGTTTTAATTAGATATGAAAATTGAATAATAAGGAAATTGTAAACTGTTAGATATAAAAATATTTGTTCTTAAACACATACTGTAGCTCATTCAGGCTTTCAATATTTCTTGGCTATTCCCGAAATCTTAAGCTCGTTCTCTCAGCGCCAGCTGATTTGTCAATTCCAGGATTTTTCGGCCCAAAGTTTCTGAGTGATCTTTCAAGTATCTGAAAAAATATATGTACATTTATTGTTACTAAATTCAATCCAATAATCTAGCTATCTCTTCATCTATTTAACTATCATATCAAACTACAATCTATTCATCAAATAAACAAATAATGACTCCTTCTGTACATTAAACTCATTGGGAACTAGTTTGAACTAAATAATTAAGGTTTAATAAAGATACCCAAAGTTTTTACACCAACAAATAAGAGGACTTGTAAAACTTCGGGTACAAGTGCAATGTAGTATAGTCCAATATCCTGTCCTTTCCCTAAACAATACTTCCATCTGTTTCAATTTCTCTAACGCAATTCGGATAAGATTTATTAACTAGGTTGGATTAGTAGAACACTTGCCACACTCAGGCCAAGATTAAGTAAAAGTGAGTAGGCGTTAGAAGGGAAAGAGTGTGACTCATATCATAGGTGTTAAATTATCCCTCTGATATCAGGGCGTGGAGCTCCTATTCTTTCAAACTCTATGATTGTATCTTATCCCTATACAAAGGAACACTTTAGTGAACACAACAACAGCACGTACCTGATCAATTCTGCCTGTCGCTCCATGACCTCCATTATTTGATCCTGCTGTTGGGCTCCAATACTCTCAATCTGACCTCCAAGATGAATGGAGGTTGCAAAATCATCCCTGATATTCAAATAAAAAATTTTACTTTTATTGTTCAATATATTTCACAAGAACGATACTGAACAAAGTTAGCCGCAAAAGGATAATTTTTAATGGCATATTCTTTTGTGGTTTACAACTAAATGCTGTACAATAGATATTTAATTGTTGTAAGTTTTATTGCACAAAGTCATTAAACTACAGAAATGAATGATTTTAGTCGTTTGATAAAAAATAGTTACACTTTAAATGGTTTAATATTAAGTAGCTATCAAAATTTAGTAGCTCGGTTTAATACATTTTTTAGAGACCATAATGTAGGAACAGCAAATTGTGTAGGACCACAAAAATAATTAACTAAAAGCTTTGTTTAAAAAAAAATGGATACCTTAGTACATCTGGTGGTGATTGCTTGGCGTTAAAGTCTCTGAGAATAATGATATAACTAACATTGCAACAGATAACTACTAGAGATTCAAGAGTTATCATACCCCGTAGATAATCAACCTAGGTAAATAGATAATTGAAATTAGTACCTAGATTTAATATCTACCTATTAAACCTACTCTTAGATATGCTACTAGCACATACGCCTCTAGATGCCTCTAAGGGCACTTAAAGGAAAGGAGTCAACCATTCAGTTTATCCTACTCCAAATAGTTATAAACCTTCCCTGGACCTATAAGATACATTGTAAACATGGACATTGACAACCAAATTGTTCCAATTTGTAGCGAGATCCAGACAAATGCACGAGGCAGACAAACATCCTGTAACTTATCCTTATAATAAAGTAACAGGATATCTGTGTGTTTGTACCGAAGGATCTCTCTAACCGATGAACCGATCGGGTTCTCCTTAACGGGGTAGCTTCTCATAGGCTATGGGAAGGTTTATAACTATTTTGGGGGAGAGTACCACTATCCTCCCCAGAGATATCGACAAAAAAAATCAACAACAAAAAACGCCGCCCTGTGGATATTTTTGCAATTGAATTAGCTAAAAACATAACGAACACCATCCATCAGCGAAAAAAATATTTTTGGAAAAAAGCTGATATTAAAATAGATTGAAAAGAAAAAAAAATGTACGTGTCCCTATAGGCCTCTAGGGGCGTAGCCGCTAGTATATCATATGTACAGTGTTTAAAAAAAACGATCGCTCACAATTTGAACCACCATAAGTACTTCAAATCTTGGAGATAGACCCCATAATGTTTAGAGTTTTTGATGGGGCATATAAAAAATCTTTTTATGGACACCTGAACCAGATTTCTAACTCAATCCTTGCCAATTTGGCATAAAAAAGACAGACCCATCCAACATTGAGGCATGACGGCGTTGTCTATTTCTAGATCTGGATGTTTGCCAGGTCTTTCTTTTTGATGCCAAAATGGCTAAGATTGTGTTAGAAACCTTGTCAAGGTGTCTATAGAAAGGTCTTTACATACCACATCAAAAACTCCAAACAATATGGGGTAAATTTCTCTGCAAGGGCTAGGTCTTAATCTTTAGTGCTCTGGAAGGGTGAGTAGATTCAAAATTCAATATTGCTTTCTCATTGTAATTGCTTGGGCATGAATTGTATTATTTTTTTAGGTATTAGTTTTGGACCAAAACTGTAAGGCTTATATTGAAAAAAGTGAAGGGATTGATTTGTTTTTTTTCAACACCCTTTATATAGTATATTCTAGAAACTCTACTCTACAGGTAGATACTATTGGTTTGTCTGTTACCTTTGTAAATGTATGACTGCAAGTAGCATCATTATCACACAGATCATGAAGTATGATAACAATCAGCATAAGGACAAAGTTCCCAGCTGATACGAGGTAAAAGGGCGCCCGTCGGATATTTTTTGTCCTAAAAAAAAATTTTTTAAATTCAAAATGCTATAAATGATAGTTGATACCATGAGTAGGTATTAACTAAGAGAATAAAACTTATTGCCACTTTTTTTATTAAAAGTTGTCACGAGTAGACTACTAAGGTCTAAACCCTAAGACGATGGCTAATCAATCAAACGATTAGTCGTTTATCGGCGGGTTATCGGTGTTTTCTGTTTTTTTTTGTTGTAAAATAACAAAAGTCTACATACCTACATATAGATTCGTTTCTACATTCTAAAAGTATTATGATAAAAAAATCTACCCCCTTCAAAACCTTGAAATATCTTACTTTGTGTAAAACTCGAGGTATCCACCCAGCCTAGATTTATGATGTGCCAGGTGCAGAACTTGATCAATAGCCAGAATACCAGCCCAGTGGCCGCCATGAGTGTATATCAGGATGGAGAATGAATTCAGTACACATTCTTTACCCTACAAGTAAACAAAAAATATCATTTATATAAGTTGGTCAGCTATAACAACTAGTAACAAACATAACAGCAACTGTAATTTTAGATCAACTGCTGTTAAGTGTTCACGGTAAAATATTCCTGGTAACGAATATTTCCAAAAATCTATGAATTTTAAAGGCTGCTAGCTGCCAAACGGATGAACGTACAGATCATACCCGCACACCATTTTAAGCGGCATAAGAAGGCCTACAAATAATCTGGAATAGCTAAGATCCAATGGTGCACAGGGAAAGCTTCACTGAAGAAAAAACGCGCAAAACAGGTCTTTTTCGCGCATTTCTCTGCACTGCGAGATAATTATGCATTATTAATTTATGGATATTCCAGATTATTTGTAGGCCTTCTTATGTCGCTTAAAACAGTATGCGGGCATGATCTGTACATTCAGCCGTTTTGCAGCTAGCAGCCTTTTAAATTCATAGATTCTTGGAAATATTCGTTACCAGGAATATTTTACCGTGAACTACAGTTGATCCGTAATTTATTATTATTGTAGAGACAAGGATGACAATATCCATGAAAGCAAAACTCAATAAATTAGAGTGGTGGTTGTCAATAGCAGTATGGTGACAATCCGCTTGATATAAAACGATTTGTATACTATATAAAAACGCAAATAATAAAGTTATGTATTACATGGTATATCTAATCTTTCTAGAAATCATCACTTGATAAGTTACATAATAAAATGTACATAAGATGGTTAAAGAGTAGTTACGCTGCTATAAGAGAGCTGAAGTTTATTCTAACAAGAAGAATAGCTTTTCAATTTTAGCTTTGGTAAAATAGTACCTACCTAATTATCTTTAGGGGAAGAAATGGTTGTAGATTAATTTACCTTTTTATCACAGAGCTCCGGCAAAACAAATGCCAGGATTATTTGTGCTGAACATAAACAGGCTGATATTATTACTGCAGGCAGTGTGGGCACTTTCTTAAATCTAGATACATACATGGATATTAAATAAGGCAAAACTTAGGTGAGGGCGATGTTTTAGAACCATCGAAAAGGAACTCAAAAAGAGATAAAGCAATAAGACTGTGCCCATTGAATGAAATACAGATATCCTAAAACTTACATTTTTTAATTAATCCTCTATTTATTTTTCAAATTAAATAGCTTGTTGACTAGAGGTTGGATAAAAAAATAACTAGAAATAGATAGATACATAGCCAGACGTAGGTTTTACCTCTCTTGAAAAGAGGATAGGGTGTTTGGGTCAAGTACTGTACAAGTAAATGTGATAAAGATATTAAAATTACCTTTTTGTATTTTCCACCAATAATTCCTCGTCCGTATGCGAACTCATTTTTTATTTGGTCTGAAAATAAATTTCCCTTTCATAGGTAGAATTATTCATTTTTCTATTTTTATAAAAAAAAATCTAGGACATTTGAAGTGCGTTGTGTAATGTTTAACAATTAGCCCTATATAAAATATTCTATGAATGAAATTTCTTATGTCTTTTTAAGTTTAATAACTTGCAAAATAATATGAATATAAATTTGAAGATTTTTTTACTAAAAATATGATATAAACTATTTTTTTAAAAATACCTAATACTATTAAGGTCTAAAATAATTCAAACATAATATTTTAAATAGGTAAATATGCAGAAAAGGATTATTCCAAGTATTGGATCTTATCAACTGTTTTAGATACCTGAATAATGGACTATTGAGACTATTATCACATGTACTACCATGTACTTTTCAAGAATATGATATTTTGGTTAAAATATATATCTAAAAGTTAACAAAAATATGAGATTAGTTCTCTGAAATTTTAATGTCTGTCCTTTTAAAAACTACATGGTAAAAGTTTATTTTCTGACTTACGGGATCAATAAAATGTCAAAATCTCTCAATACATTTCATGGAAATATCTCAATACATTTCGTGGAAATATCCCTTTTTAAATTCTAATGATCACAAGGACTAGGATTAGTAGATATTCTAATGCCATGCATATCTCCAATTTCTTTCTTAAGCGCAGCTGTAACTAACTGGTGCTGTTTCACTATTCTCATTCCCTAAACATCACAGTTATAATATGTATGTTTATGTTATATATTTTTGTTTGATAAATTAAACTTCGCTTTCATCCCGAATTTCTGCCATTTGAAGCTTATATGTCGTGTTGAATTTATAGAAAATCATAAAAAAAAGAAATACAAACGTTAAGCTATCCAACCCCCCTCACTCTTTTTTTAAAAATCAATTTCAAAATAAGGTTGAAGGGGAGGGGTTCTGTGCTCACTCAACTAGGCAATTTACCTTAAAATCTGGAGCTTCTACATAAACTTCGTACATTGATCCACACCCGCCTATGAAAAAAAAAAACACTTGGTTTCAGCTAATATGAAATTAGGCACGTAAAAAAGTACATATATTTCTACATAAAGTCTCTTTATATCTGAAGTTTATTTGGTAAATTAAGGCCTTTCTGCGAAGTGCTTTCTCTCGTGTAAATACCTCTTTATTTTTGGAGTAACTAAACTATCTTGAACCTTTCCCATTTTATATATTATGGTTTAGATAAGATGCGGTTGGTTTTTTTCTAACCTGAAATATCGACAACTGCAATATCAGTGGCTTTTGGAAAACTTTCGGCTAAAACTCTAAAAAAATAACTTTATCATATATACTGTAAAGTAGTAAGTTATGTGTGTGATGTTCCCTAGGATCTTGTAAACGGCTAAGATAGTCGTTCCCTAATTTTCACTGAAGTTTAGTATCGGACAAGTTTTAGGCTATTTTACGCAATTTGAAAAGGGATTTTTGGAAAATCTTTAATAATTGAAGGGAAATTTTCGTTAGATGACTTATTTGATAGGTATGAAATTTATGTTTTTTTATCATTAAAATACATTGATAAACCTGAGAGTTCTAAGGGGGGGAGGGGGGCGGGGGGGAGGGGGGGCTCATAAGATGTGAGAAAAATGGGCCTAATATTTAGCTATAATTTTGAAACTTGGTACATAAGCCTGGTTCTAATAGGTAATACATCTAAATGAAAAAAAATTTAAAACATTTAATTTTTAGGTTAGGTTAAGTAAGAAAAATCCGAATATGGAATTTTTAGGCCTTTTAGATGTAGTACCTGTTCTATTGGACTAGGCTTATGTACCAAGTTTCAAAATTATAGCTCAATATTAGGTCCATTTTGCTCACGGTTTACGATTTAACAGCACCTAGCACCTCCCCCCCTAGTGATACTTTAACTTGTGACGTAAAGCCAAGGTGAGGTATGAACATACATAAGTCAGGGAGTAGTCAAATCATTTGAAATATTCTTAAATCTTAGAAGAAAAAAAAGATTTAAGCAATACTTACTTAATAAGACTGGCTTCCGCAGGCGAGAGTTGCTGGTCATCCTGTTTTAAATTTCTAGTTGTGGAAAAATATTTCTTTTCAACTTTGTTTTCAGTTATATTGACTAATAATCTTGGTTGTTGAATATACAATTTTGTTATTGGATTCATTCTTCTCAACTCATTTAATACAACTGGTGTTTTCATTAATCTACCTATCATACTTAAAGACATTTTGTTTTGAAGATTCTTTTCTGCAATATAATATTTTTAATGATTATTAATTTTATAATAACATAACCTATAGACAATTTCAAAGATTTTGATTGATAATAATGTTCCTGTGAACTTTAGTTTGATTAGACAAAAATAGTAAGTAAAATAATACAAGTTCACATAAACAATACATAATTAAAATCCCTGCATACCTGTTTAATTTCATTAAAAATCAGGGGTAGCTATTCTAACAATCAATTCTACAAAATATCACGAAACCTTTAAAAGGAAGGTGGAAGTATATCTTGTTTTTTCATTTAACTGAAGAGGGGTAGGTAAGAAGGGGAGGAAAAGGGGAAGGGGGTTGTGGTTAAATTTTCCTTTAGAATTGTTTGTCAGAATCACATTCCCTTTTCCCTGATTAAAAATACTTAAGCATAAAAAGCAATTTTTAATACAATTTTTAAATAACATACAACTTGAGTTTTTATGGTATAAAAATATAAAATTTCACTAAGTTAACATAGAATCTTACTACAAATACTTTTAATTCTGTGCTTTGGTACCTACCTAACAAAGGAAACTGGATTTTTTAAAAGCAACTTTTGTCTTTAGTTCTTCCAAGCGAGTTTTCTCTTTATTTCAATGTGTAAATGATAATCATTCAAATTACACAAAAAAGCGCCATAATTGACAAAACTATAAATGTATGATAAAAGAGAAGCTTCGCTCATTTTGGCTAAAAATATTTACCAACATCCCGGATTTAAGTAGGTAGAAAAAATAAAAAAAGGAATAGATAGGTGGATGGTTGTTTTCTTTACTTAAATAAAAAGGATTTTTTCGCGTTTTCCCTCAAGGTGTCGAAACACCGACCCTGCTGATCATAAAGTAAATTGAAAAAAAAAGGTTTAAGGGGTTGCATGTAGTTCTTCATGTGCTTGTTTCTTATTTAGGTCGGGATGTGACATGACAGAAAAACATAAAAAGAATGCCCCTCCTTATTCTAAAAACAAAAGGTGGAAGGGAGGTCTTTGTGCTTGCTAGGCACTTTAGCGGAAAGCACCGATTTAATTAATTATTTTGATTTTCTGTCAGCTTTTCTTCTGCTTGTTGTTTCAGCATTTCATCTAACTTGAGTTTTTTCTCGGTTGCAAAGTTGCTTACCTGAAAAGCAAGGATTGCAACATTAAAACGTAGCGAAACTCTGATACAAAAGTTGAAGGATAACACACAAGTTAGTAATTTTCAAAATGCAGAGAAAAACGCATCACATCAGCCATAGAGATCATATTTGCAATAATAGCATTTTGCACTGACTTACAAAGAGTGATACTAAGTAAATTTTCTTTGTTTGGGGATTTACACAAAAAATATTTATCTTTCAATAGTAACCTATTACAGATAAGTAATAGTTATATGCCAAACAAACCTTTATCTTGAAGTTCCAACTGTTTATGACATTGAATTGGGCCTATTTAATATGAACCTAAAAGCAAGGGAATTATCATAAGTATTTATTATATATTTCATGCAACTGACATATCAGCAGTCCAATAGGAGCATTTATTAACTAACCTTAATATCTGAATTTTCTTTGTTCTTTCTTTTTCTATTTTCATCCAAACTACATGTTTTGTCTACTTGGTCTTTAATAGTTCTGAGTTCAAACAAATTCTGCTTGCAAGACTTCCATTCTCTTTGGAGATAGTTCAATGTTTCTAGAGTATCTTCCACACCATGTCTGTCCTAAAATATGTAAAGATATATGTTATTTATACTATTAAGAAAGAGGGCTTGAGAGCCACTTTATTTGTTTCAGGAATTATAAGTCTATGCCTTCATCTTTGGACGCTTCAACTTATTTTTGGACAATAAGTCAACGATTCGAAATCTAGCCGCGTCATTTTAGGAAAATTTTCTCAATCCATTTTTCAACATTCCGCAGACGCATAAAAATTATAATATTAGGTACAAATTAAATATCATTGAAATACCTTTAAAGTTGTCTCTGTTAGAATTAGTTGTTCCTGATATGTGATTGCTTCCTTCAGCTTTTCGATGTAATTTCTAAATTATAATGCATTTATTATAAACAGGCAACCATGTTAATTTCAACTTTTTCTGTTAAAAAAGAGAAGCAATTGTGGAGATGTGGTCATTATAATTAGCTTTAGGTTATTTAATGAAGTGGCTTGATATTTGAATTTATGTTTCATAAGATCTCGTAAACATCTGTTTTGGTGGTTTGAGGAAAGAATTGTATTGGTCTTGAGAGGAGTTTCCTACTGGCTAATTCCAAAGATCCAGTAAAGTAATGTGTTCTAAGACTTTTTAAAAAATGATTAAGAACGCTAAAATTAGGCATGACATTTGCTTTATTGAGGTACAATTTGGAACTTGGCAGTTGGCCGGTCTTAAAAAATATATATTCCTTTGCATAAAATCTTACTTTAAATAAGTTTTCTTGAATAGGGCAGCCTTGTAATCATTTCTTTGTTTCTCCATGTCAATTGTTAACTCAATTTTCTTTTCTTTGGCTTCCTATATAAACAAAATAGATAATTTTAGACAAAATCCTTTTTAAATGTAATGTAGGTAATTTTATTTCTTGGGTGAAGATCATTATTATAAGATCAAGTTTAATGAATAAAGTACTTTCTAGATTATTAATTAAAGTATTTGTTCTCACCATGATTTGTAATGAAATCTAGGATAATTCTTAACTTGTTATGTTCGTGAAGGCTGGGGACGAATAATTCTATTTCTACTGGTTTAATAAGAGGGGAGTAATTTTTGACACATTTGCGTAAACAGTGAGTATAGGCTTTATCTTTGGACTGAGAGGATAAGTTATTAGAGATATAATCATTATATATGATAAATTTTCCCAAGTTTTAAGATTTTTGGGATAGGCTCAGGTAAAGGAGCTGCAGTACTCCAGGTGGTCTCTGGTCTCTGAATAGGCAAAAATCAAAATAATTTTTTTGTTGTTGAAAAGTTAGAGGTCATTTTATATAATAAAATATGTATATTTTTTAGAGATGGCAATCCGTCAAATTTTTTGGACCGGAATCGGATTCTTACAAGAATCCGTCCAAAAAATGGCGGATTCCGGATTCTAGCAATATTTTGAAAGGCTTTTTTAAAAAATTAAAAACTTTAAGTGCTACATATGTCCTGAAAATTAATGTTCTTGATGTTCTCTATAATTCACTTCCGAGAATCGAACCAGATTTTTAAAGATTTTTATGTATTGATGATAATATTTGCCTTCAAAAAGGGGGAGTTGAAAGAAAAAAACTAAAGACGCTAATTTTAGCCTAACAATTAGGAATCCGAATCCGCTATTAAAAAACGGATTCCGGATTCGGATTCCAAAATTGACCAAAAATTGAGCAGATTCCGGATTCGGATTACCAACCCTAATATTTTTAAATGTTATTTACATATTTGAAGAAAAAGATGCATATTTTGTTAATAAGTTGACCTTTATCTCTTCAAAAAAAAATTAATTTTTATTATTACCTGACCAGAGACCAACTAGAGGCCTGCAGATTTTGTACCTGGAGGCCTATCCAAAACATATTAAAACTTGGGAAAATTCATTATATAATGATTTTTTCTTTTATAACCTATCCTCTCTGTCCAAAAATAAATCCTATATTCACTGTTTACGCAAATGTGTCAAAAATTTCCCCCCTCTTACCAGAGGCCTACAGGGTCACTTGAGGTGGAGTCTACTCTCCCCTATTTTCAACTTTAGTTTTAAAAAAAACAAGATTTTAATGAAAACTGATGTCCCTTCCTTTCATTTCGACCAACAATTTATGAGATCTCTAGCTTTACACAAAAAAAAATTATCTATTACATTATATTATTGGATAATTACCTGATTAGAAATATTTTGCCAGGGTAAATCTTCTTTCAATAATACATTTTGTGGGACCTAAATGAAATAATAATTTTTGCAAAAAAGTCTTATTCAATTCAGAGTGCCAAAAACCTAATCTCCTAATTTATATATTTGAATAGTAGATAAAAAGGAAAATTGTGTCCATAAGTAGCGCAGCAATAATGGACTTATAAATATTTTAAAAAAGAACAATAGAAAAACTGCACTACTTATGATTGAAAATGTTATTACGATGTATGAAATATTAATGTATACCTTAAAAATATTCTGTTTCAATGCTTTGTCTAGGGTAACACATTTCTTCTCAAAATAAGCTTGGTAATCATTTGAAGTAGGTCCATCTTTCTATCCAGTTCAGTTTCATCAAACCTAAACAATCAACAATTTTTAGAATATTAAATATTCTACAGCTGTAAGAGGCTGGAACAAACTCCCAAGCGAAATAAAATCCTCTACCAGCCTGGCACAATTCAAAATAAAGATTGGCAAACACCTTAATTTTATGTCAGCACCTCCTTTATGGCCCTAAATGAGGCTCGTAGGAGTATATAATTATATTATATAAATAAATGAAGAGAAAAAAAAGTACTCTTCAATGATAAATTTCCCTAGAGTAACATTTTTTTAGTGTAAGGTTAAAGATACCTATATATTTAATGTATATTCCTGAAGTATCCATGTATCCATTATCCCAAGAGGAAGGGGACATTAGGAATTTAGGACTTTTAAGTTTTAAGTGTATTGGTACCAAAAAAGATCTTTTAAATATATTCTGTTATTCGTTGGCTATAATTTTTTTGGGTACTTTAAGTAAATATTGATTGGTTTAAACTAGTATTGTCCTAACTTTTAAAACAATAATATTATTCTATAGAATGAGTAAAAATATTTCATAGATCGTTGTCTTATAACTAAAGACAGATGCAATAATCGAACCTTAAATACTTTAATATCTGCAGAACAATATTTTTGTTTTATAGGGCAGAAAATAAGACGACTCAATGATTGAAAATTTATGACAGAAACACATAATTATTGTTATACCTGTCAGTTTGTTTTTTCTTTAGTACATCCTGAAACAAAAATCATATTATTTTCTCCTATAGGTAAATGTTATTACAATACTGAGCTTTTTTCATAAAAAAAGTACAAGTATCTTGCGTGAAAGAGCTTAGCATTTTATATAATTTTAAGTTCTTTAAGTAACTAAATTATAATCTAATGTTTGCTTTAAAAAATTGTGGCGTTTTTTCTTAGGGTCTTATCTCTTTAATGAGGTCAACTACTCTACTTGAATATTGAGAACAAATTCTGACAACTTACGAGATTTTACTGGACATATATATATATACAATAAATCCATCTACTGTAGTAGGTATATCTTTAAGAATCAAGCTTTATAGTACATGTCATGTCCTACCTTTATTCCAAGCAGGCTAGAGGCGACGCAATCCTTGAAATCTTCACAAATATCCTCAATCAGAAAACTGGGATCTGTGTTGAAATGTTGAATCATATATTCTTTGTTTATCTGTTCTGCTCTTGTCTCCTCCATATTTTAATTCTCTATATATCGAAATATCACTGTAAAATACTGCAGATTTTTTGTTCTGGATTACATCACTATCATAAATGAAGGAACCTAAAATTCTTTTTCTAATTCACATTTTTTTTTTTTTCAGTCTATTAAATGGATCAAAGCCAAGGTTCAACTTTTTCACTTTGTCACAGATTATTGCAAGTGACAGGCTTTGATCATTACTAATTGTAAGAGTATAAATATGGGACTCAAAACTTCACTTGATTCTAATTTAATACTGTCGTTCAGTTTCTAGATTTTTATTGTCATTGTTGTGGTAGAAAAAATATGTTTAAAATGAAATAAAATGGTTTGGTATATTTCAATTCATTAGATATGAAATTAAATTACTCCCCACCTAAATATCCAACAGAAAAACAATGTCAATAAATTCCTGGCAAAGTAGATATTTAAATGCAAATAGAAGCACAATGACAAGAAGACTCCACAGTGTTCTTAATCCATTTAATTTTTCACAGGTTATGTATTGTCTGCAATTAAAATATAGTTATTGTAAATATAAAAATACCTATGTAATATTTATTAAGGCCACTTGTATTTATTTAAATTGATTAAATAATTATATTTTATAATTTTTACCTGATAAATACAATGATACAAAAGTATGCATTGATACTATCACAAACAAAGAGCGGAGAGAATATAACAAACCAAGATGTTTTATCAAAGCATATATTTTCAACCTAAAAACACAAATTTATATTTCAATAATTTTGAGGAAAAGTATTTTAAATGGCTATGTCTAAAGGGTTTGTGATGTAAACTTAACTTTACAAAATTTTGTTAAGGCTACCAAAGTATATACATATGTCTGCATGCATTTCAAGCTGGATATGGAAAAGGTTGGATCGACAGGTGTATAATTTCAATAAAAGCTTTATTTTGGTTATGGACAGGTTCTATTGCGAAGGACAACCTAACATAACAACCTTATTGCAAAAGTTTAAGGATATTAGGGACAATAATCTAATACCCCAGTTTAGCGAGCCAACTTTTAAACATATGTATATCTATTGTGTATTGAAATGTACAAAATGTAACTTACCTTTAAAACTAGCAACACAGAAAAAATGGTGACACTAAGCAGCCAGACACAAATCTCAAACATAGACACTCCAAACCACCGTAACAGTTCATCCTTTCAAAACAAGAAAAAAATAAGTAGGGTATTTTTCTAAGAAACTCTCACCAAAAATGGTTAAAAATCTTACCCTTAACATGTAAGAGGCTTGGTTGCATGAAAAGGAGAACCATATATCGGTTCAGCAGTTAGCGACATCCTTACACTTGACAGATAGACAGAAAGCCATCCTGTTACTGTTATATAAGGACTACTTAGAACACGCAGTTCTAAAATTATATTCTAATATTGCTCCTAATATTGTATGTATGTAGCCTTGATTCTCTGAAGTTAGGATTCAGATGCACGAGGAGATTTGAGGTGAGAATCCTTTGGCCAATCCTAGATTTGTAAGCTTCGCGCACAGTTGGTTGTATTCTATGTTACATTACAAGCTGATCCGCAATTCTCGTGGAAGCTACTCAATTATTACATCACCCTGGCCTAGAGTTTTGGCAGGTGTTCCATATTAGGCCACCCTAATTAATGGTAATCTCATATGAATGAGGAGCATGGACGACGGAAAGCATGATTACAGTTGCTTGATAGGTAGGATCCTAACTTCCTACAAACCTCCCTTCTTACAACCTAAGGGCATCTCAGGGAAGGTTGCGTGATTATATTCTGACAAATTACAACAGCATTTGTCATCCTAGTGCAATATCTATGAGGGGACTTGAACTCGGATTTTCCCAACCACAGCGTAGTGCGCTAACCACTACTCTATGGGACACCAATAAGTAATAACATACCTGTCGGAATAACATTAATGCTGATTATATTAGATTTGACTTCTTTTTGATTTGATTCTGGAAAATAATTAATACTTATACATTTAATTTTGTACAGAAGCAACTATAAAATTCGAATGATCGTCCATCTGTTAGTAACGGTATGGGGAAAGGAAACATTAACTAAACGGCTGCATGTCATTATAGACCTTATATGAAGATTTCATGTATCTAGCTATAAGCGTCAAGTCGAGAGTAATGTATATATATATATATGTGTGTGTGTAATCTAAATCCACAAGTCATTCGCTCTAGATTATAAAAGAGCAATATATAAAAAGGTATCTTCATAATCTACTTACTCTTTATTTTGTTATGACACTAATTATATGCTCAATATGTTGCATTATCTATTTGATTTTTATAGTGCAACTTCTTAACTAGCTTGCTCTATATATATATGGATGTTATCAATCATACGTTTTAAGTGTTTAACAATCAATTTTAATGAATAAAAAATCGATTAGTTTGAAATAAAATTTAAATAATTAAAATAAACATGCATCTTATGATATTTTTTGGCATAAAAGGCAAATAAACAAGTTTTTATTGATGTCATAATGGATTTTTACATCACATTCACTTCTTTGAAAAACGCACATTAGTGTTTTGTAGCTAAGAAGCAAATACTATGAGGACACTTCTCCCCTTAATTTGCTATTTGAAGCTTATGAATAGGGGGAAATGACAATATGAAAATTTTCAACTAGTTTTTATAGATGTCAAAATCAAAAATTAAAACTGAACAATTTTATCGTTTCTTGAGTTTGATTTTTCAAATATGATAAAAGTGAAGGAAAATATGCTAAGAGAAAAATGTGTATTGTTTACAATGCGCAGTAAGTGCCGCAATTAATTTTGTGCCTTTTCACAGAGGTACCATATGTACATTTTTTTTAGGTATAAGTAAACTAGTCATGAAAAAGCCTGCTTTATTCATATAATATATTATCAAATTAAGATAAAAAACAGTGTACACTAGGATACCTAATTTTTTCCAGTCTAAGATCAAGTATACTGAGTTATCTTTTATTGTTTCATAAGTTCCTTTTGCATTATATAATGCATACGACGACCCTGTTTGGAACCTTAGAAATTCGTCAGCTGACATCTATTTACCTAAAAACGTGCTTCGCGCCAAATCCGGTTATATTTTCCCGATTACCGTTCTAATCGGTCAGCAGGTTATTTTAGTATTAATATTTTATCCTTTTAGAAGCTAAAGGTTTGGTTTTCTATTATTTTTTTTTATGGTTTTGTTATGTTTGACGTCTAATGTTAGGGTTGTCTATTTTTTTTTATAAACTGTGTACACGTGTATTACTTGACCGGTTGTCTGTCTGTCTGACTTTTTCTTGAAAAATTTCCATGGAAAGTGAACGCATTTTAGTTCCTTTGTTTTTTTTATAAATCGAGTAAAAGTTCTCCATTTATTTACAAGATTTTGCTGAATATGTTTAGGGTGTGTCCGTTGCTTCGAGGACATAAAACCTGTTTTAAAGAATGATTTATTTATATGTAGTTGAGCTACTCTACAATGTAATATCTTTTTTTGTCCGTAATTAACTTTATGATGAAACTTAAATCTCATGTCGCAATAACAAATTTTCCCATAACAAGAATTTAGTGTTTATTCACTTTGTTGGTATATATATTATTCGTGCTACTAAATGTAACATAATTATTTATAATTAATATTTGCTCTTTTTTCTCTTTTGTCTATTTTTCTATCCAAGAATTTTGTGATTCGCTTCTAATGGATGTTATCATCCCTGTTAACTTTTAGTCACAATAATAACTTATATTGCATGTGAAAGGTAATTATGCATGATAATCTAAGTTTTCTACGGGGAAGCAATTTAACATTAAGCACAATATTGACATAAGTATTTTTCAGAAAGTTCCCTTAAAATCCTTTACAATGGCTGATGATGGACATGATTTCGAGCAAGGAGATTCTGGAGCTTCCGCCACCTTCCCCATGCAGTGCTCTGCACTCAGGTTAACTATAGACGTTAATTTATAGTTAAAATTTGTCATTCTTTTTACTATCAAGAGGGGGGGAAAGTTTTTTCACTTATAAATTTGAAATGTAGTAGATTTTGGGGTTGATAAAGGTAGTCTCAAAGTGTAAAAATTAAATTTTAATAGTTTTATAGGTAGATCCATTAAAGTAGATATTTTACAAAAAAAAAATGAATTAGTGCCTGAACGGCAAGTGCTAACCCGTCCTCCCTCAATTTCGCCTTGTTCGATAATAATTATTTGTGTAATTAATTTTTGCATTAACTGTTTCCCTTACAGAACAGCATTTTTAAGCTTGATATATTTTCTTGTATCGAAGTTTCATTCTGATAAAAGATCCTTAAATATTATCTTTCCTTGATTAATATAATTATCCTTTTAGGAAGGGAGGTTTCGTCATGATCAAGGGACGTCCTTGCAAGATTGTTGAGATGTCAACCTCTAAGACTGGAAAGCACGGTCACGCCAAGGTTAACTTGGTTGCCATTGACATCTTCACAGGTCAAGCTTTTAAAAAAAATTTATAATGTTCAGCTTCATAATAGCCAGGAAGTGCTTATTTTTGTAATGACTAAGATTAAAGAGGTGTATATTTTTCCCGAAATACATATATCGCCTCTAATATAGCTTGTACAGTTTGGGTTCAAACCCCTAAATAAGTTTATATAAGTACTTCCTGTTAATTTTAGAAAATTAAAACTTAAAAATAAAAGTTTTATTTTGTTTTGTTGCTGACTGAAATTTTTAAATATTGAATTTTGGTATAATTTGTTTAATACCTAGGTAATATACAAATAATTTTCTTGCTGAAATTTGCATTGAAAGAAGTAATTTAAAGATCTATACAATATTACTTATCAAATAAGGATTTTTAATGTAATGTAAAAAGTAAGCTAGACTTGCGGACACACATTCCTTGTCTTAATTACATAGTTTTTGTTTGACCTAGAAAATTATTTACTTTGTATTATATATTTTAGTTTTTTTTCACATGTTAAATAAAATAGCATTTCCTATAAATTATCTATTACCTGTATAAACCTATAACCAGCGTTACGGAGCCGTATGTTTTTGGTGCGGCTCCGCGGAGCCGTCTGCGATGATGGCGGCTCCGGATTTGGCTCCGGCTCTGACCTAAAATAAAGAAATATTTTATTCCCACGTCTATTTCTGACTTTTGAAGGTTTTAAAAGTTAAATTTTGTTACAAATTGACTTATAAAGCTTAAAAGGGACATTTTTACATGACAAAACAGAGTTACCAAATCATATTTTACTAGCTACTAACTAAAAAAAAATAGTTTAAAACCTACCCAGGACCTATAAGAAGCTTCACTGTAAAGAAGAAAAACATCGGTTAAGAGTTTAGCGAGATCCTTCGGGACAGACAAAAAACGCTTACTACTTTATATTATAGGATTAAAAATCTCTTTATTTATCTAGTCCGGCGCCGTTTTTTAACGAAAATTACGGCTCCGGCAAAATATGGCAGCTCCACGGCTTCCGTCTCCGCGACACTGCCTATAACTACGTTCCGTTGCTTTCAATGTTTAGTTTTAATATTTTTTGGGGGACAATTTCTCTTGTAAAATGCCATGCCGTTTTAGTATTTAGAAAAATCCATTTCGTTTAGTAATGCTCACCCCTCCCCCACACAATAAGAAATTTGAACATTTAAAGTAAAAAATATCAGATTTTCATAAAGTCTAATTGATTTGTCATTTTTTCACCAAAGCGCTTCATGGTGGAGCATGATTTTTAATATTTAATATGGTTATAATGCAGTGTTTGGGAGTCTTCATATTTTGTTGGAGCCGTAATTTTCGTTAAAAAACTGCTCCGGGTTAGCTAAAAGATATATTAATCATAATTTTTTAACTCTGTTGTGTCTTGTGCAAATGCCCCTAGTTTTTCCAAGTCTATTTTTATCAAAATTGAACGTTTAAAATCTTTAAAAAAAATATGTTAAGTTTCTCCTTATTTTAGGTTGGAGCCGCACCAAAATGAAACGGCTCCGCAACGCTGTTAAGATGTTAACTTTGCCTTTAATTCGTCAAAAATTGCTGCCCTCAATAAAATATATCTGATTAGCATTAGGCAAGAATATAATGCTAATGATATTCTGACAAAATATTTCCTTTTTTTTATTTATTATCAATATTGCTACGCTCCTAAATGAACTAATGTTCCTTTCTTAAGAATCATAAGATATTAACTAAAATTGTACTGGTACAAGCAGGGTTTCTTATCCGGATCCGCAAAAAAATGCGGATCCGGATCCTTGGACTCAAAAAAATGCGGAAAAAATGGAAAAATCTACCTAAATTTATATAAAATCTCAGACATTCTTTTGATGAGAGCCAATCTTTAAGGTTTAGGGTCAGACTTAAAAATTAAAAGTATTTTTGACTTCGAATTAAAGAATAAATATTTTTTGAAAAGTTTGGTGATTTTATTTTTATTGCTAAGGATCCGGATCCGCACTGACCAAATTTGGAGGATCCGGATCCGCAAAAATCAATGCGGATCCGAAACTCTGTGTACAAGTTATCCAGGAATAAGGTATAACCAACAAGCAAAATAAATCTAAAATAATATTTGCACTGCGAATTTTAAAAGAAAAAAAGTTGACCCTTAAAATTCCACCTTGAAGTGATACTTTTCTAATAGTTTATAGTCCACTAAGTCGTAAGCAGTAAAAATTAAAATCCATTAAGTCCCTTCTAACGAGATATTGGCAACTTTTTGCACACATTTTCGCAAACGGCAATTATTTCCTTTATTTGGAGTTTTGGTTAATAACATTTTCATAAAAGTTTTCAGTAATAATCATTTAAGATCCATTGTTGAGAAGAAATGACTGAAAAAGTGTGTTTCCATGCAAAATAAGCTTAAAATCTAATGAATTTAAAAATTAGCGATTTAATAGTAAAAAAAAATATTTTTAACTTTTTGATAGCCTGAATATGTTTAATTTAGTTTTTTTATATAATCTATTCTTTAAAAAGACAGGCATATTCTTTCAGATTTAAAAAAAATAAAAAATCGGAATTAATCAAAATTAATCTAAAGCCTTTAAAAAAATACTTTTGATATTTTTAACCTATATAATCAATAAAATCAATGGAAAATAAAATATTTTTATAAAACAAACTTTTAGAAAAGGTTTAAGATAACTTCATAAAAGTAGCATTTAAGTAGGATATTTTTCTTGTCTTTTAAAAAAATGCAAATTAAACATAGTTAACGACTATTTAATTAGCAAGAATGGTAAAAAAATATTTCCATAACTGCTTAAACCTTTTTGTGGCCATGTTATTTACTTAAACAGAAATTCTATTTTGTCAGAATTATAAAAATAATGAAGTATTTTCAAAAAAGCTTGCAAAATAAACGTAATTTTATCAAACTTCCTCAAGGTTTATTGAGTGTATTGTTGTAAAATGTTAATTATCAAAATAAAATCTTCAATTTACAACGTTTAAAACACCTAAAAGTAAATTCTAAACAAAATTAGATTTATTTCTAGATTTAGAGTAGCTGCGCTACTTAAAAAAAACATCTAGTATTAAAACCAATCAGCTGATCAAATTGCTATAGACATCATTTGTTGGGTTGTTATTAACTGAAACATTTATTTTCTTTTTAATTCTAAAACGATGCTTGCCATGCTAAAAACGCTACGCCCCCAGCAATCATTATGGGCACTAGAATTTAATCCCCTCTATTTTTTAATTTAAGTTTCACAAAAAAAAATTTTGTGCAAGTCCCCTGTGTTATTGTGAATTTCCGACCTTAAGTAAGTCAAGGTCAATTTCCGCTTCCTTCACCCTTTTATTTAACAACCTTTGTTTTTAGGTCCTTTTTTACTTAAAAATTTCAAACGGCTGTAATTTTTTTATTTTTAAAGCTAGAAGAAAATTTTTTTTTTTGCAGAAAATGTTTATTTCATTTAAATTTTATATTTGAAATATCAAAACCTAAGTTTCAGCGGCCGCAGCTGTACTTGGCAGCTGCCAGCCGCCGCAGTCGGCGGTCGGCGGGAAAACGGCGGCGGATCTTTATGAAATTTTAATACATTATGTAGACACTTAAGAAAAGCTTAAGTTGAAAATTTGAAGTCTCTAAGTCAAAAATTGCGGCCACAGGAGCATTTTAAAGATTTCTGGAGACCTGAAGGATCAGGTCCTGCAGGATCAGGTCCTGCAGGATCATACCTGGAACCTGAAATTGACTTGAACACCTGTATTTAATATAAGGATGTACTACTAGAGGATATTTTAGTATTTTGGTAAGATAAAATGCTTTGTTTAAATCAAAAACAAATTTTTGTTCTTTACCTGGATGACCCTGCCAGGTTTGCTGGCATCCTGTGCCCGCCAGGATGGAGATATTCAAAAAATTCCAACTCTCAGTTATGTGTCATACCCATACTTAAAAAGTCAAGCAGTTTGGGCTCTTTATCTTTCACACACAGAAAATGAGATAGAAAAAACCGGACCGTTAAGGGTTTATATTGTGGAAATAAAACCGGATGGGGGGGCGTTCAACGCCCCCTCCCCCCCCTCCCCGACCGTTAAGGGTTTATATTGTAGAAATACCCTTTCCCAAAATGGTTATAAACATGGCCAGGACTATATAAAACCATATCTGTCTAGCAGTTAGCGAGATCCTTTGAGACAAATAGATAAATAGACATCATGTTACTGTTATATAAGGATAAAAATCAAAGACACCCAAGCTTTATTTTGGGATTCAAATTAAAAAAAAGAGTTATGCGACAGGTTTGTGAGTAAAATGATGAACGGAGTATCAAAATGCAGTTTCACACTAACTTTAAACTTATATTGTGGGATCAGAACAAAAATTTTAGTATTATTTTTTTATGAACATTCTTCTTATTAATATTTTTGACAAACTGAATTTGTGATATATTTTTATTCATGAAAGTACCCCCTTGCAAAAATTTCAGAACAAACTAACATGCTAAAATTTATGGGGTTATACTTTGATCATTGTCAAAATAAAACATTTATGACAACAACCATTAGTAGCAAAGCACAAAAAATCTTGTAATGGTCAAATGCACAAAGTGAGAGCAGATGTTAAGTTTTCTTAACAAATACAAATGAGAGGAGAGAATATGTTTATAAAGTGTCTAAAGTGTAATGAATACTTTTCATGGAAATAATCTTTATATACACATTATATAATTTTGATATGTTTTTGGTATGAATTTTTGTAATATCTATGTACCAGTTGAACATTATTAGCCTCTTTTTTTAACTTCTCTTCTATATTCTACAATGAATGTTGATAGCAAAGCTACTGTATAATTTTGATTGTCCCTTCTTCCTTTAGGGGAAATGTAACCAAATGGGGAACTATTTTAGGTAGCTTTTTATAAAATAGAATTTAAAAAAAATATCTCTAATTCAATTGGTGTTTAATACAATGCACAATTAGAAATTATAATGTATATATTAAACTTTTCAAAATTGTTTAGCTTGTTTATCTACCATGATTTTGTGCATAAATGTTAGCTTTATAAAAAACCAATTACTATTTATTGCAGTATTTACGAGAATGGCTATTTTCCTTTTCATTCAGTGTATAAAAGATAAAAATACTATATTACCTTCCAAGTTTCTGTAAAATCTTTTTTTTCACGCTTTAAACATCAGATAAACAAATACTCAAACTCATTTATTGTCTTAAAAATATTAGTTAATTTTTAATAATTATTTTCATACTAGAAGTACATTAAATAATGCTTTTTATGGGCGTTGAACGATTCCCCTTCCCCCCCCCCCCCCCCCCAGTTTTTTCTTTCTCATTTTCTGTGTGAGAAAGATAGAGGGCTAAAACTAAATGACAAATAACTGAGAATTTAAATTTTATAAAGCCTCCTGTGACCGCAATTTTTGAATTAGATAATCAAAATTTAAACTTAAGCTTTTCTTATATGTTCACATAACATATTTAAATTTCACAAAGATCCACCGCCGTTTTCCAGCCGACCGCCGACTGCGGCAGTTGCCAAATACAGCTGTGGCCGCTGATATATTTTTAGATTTCTAATATAAAATATTAATAAAAAATAAAATAAAGGCAGCCGTTAGTAATATTTAAGTAAAAAAAGGACCTAAAAACAAAGGTTGTTAAATAAAAGGATGAAGAAAGCGAAAATTTACTTTGACTCACTTATAGTCGGAAACACAGGGGACATACACAGAAATTTTAAGACCTCTAGCTCTAATAGTGGCTCAGATAATAGGGGAGGGGGCGTTAAACACCACCCCCTCATCCCAAACCGATAAAGATGCGGCAAGGGGCCCGACTGTTAAGGGTTAAGTAAATTATACAATATGACATTTAGTCAAATTTCAAACAAATATTTTTTCATTAATTAATTTATAAAAATCAATATTATAAATATGAACTCACAAAGAGACGTTGTATGTTATCATAATACATTTAGTCTGCTATGTAAAACAAAACAAATTTTTTTCTTCTTTCATTGCAGGGATGATTCTCGTACAAAAAAAAACAAAAAAAATAAATTATTTTTAATTTAATTTGATATTACCGTACAATACTTTTTTATATACAGGGTGGGGCAAATAAGACCGGACAAACTTTAAACGGCCATAGCGCCAAAACTACTTGACCAATCAGGACGTTTGACCACACTATAAAAAGCTTCGGTAATGACCTTTTAGCACAAAAAAATCTTTGGAAGAAAATAGACGTGTACAACGAGCTGCCCGCGCATATGTTCAACAAGGCAGATTCCAAATGCGCCGGTGCATGGTTTAAACTGGATTCTCGACTAGGGCCCACTAAATCTGACCTCAGCCCATCTGTAGGTGAGGTAGAGTTATGCAACTTGCTGGGGATACTGTCAGATACATAAGTAAGACACTAGAAAAGACTAGAGCTCTCTATCTGAAATGACTTGGCCGTAGTACTCCAGCAAAGTGAAACGGGGCAGATTTTGAGATATAAAAAACGTCAAAAACCTTGAAAATTTCTCGGTTTTTGACTTCACGGACCCATATTGAACTTAAAAACTCATTTAAGACTATGGGTTGCGCTACAACCCTAACTAAAACTTCATGCCATTTCTAAAAAGGTAAGAAACGTCGTTCTAGCTCAACTGTGGTCCAAATAAGAGCCTCCGTGTATAAGGGTAGCTTGAAAGTTGGGCGACTTTGGATCCTGCGGTTACTCACGTTCCTAAGGAAATGTGGCCTCCCAGCAGCCCGATCTTAATTCAATGGAATTTTGGGCCTGGGGCTACTTTAAAGCATGCACTAATAGACGTGCCAATGCCAAAAAGACCTCCCTCATTGCCACTATCAAGGAGAACTACGCCAGCTTGGACAGGTATATTTTGACCTGGACCTGCCGGCGGTTGAGGAGGCGGGTAGTTGCGGTGATTAAGGCTGGCAGCGATTTTATTAAATAATCTATTAGTCATATACCTATTTTGCTTTCCAGTTTTTAAAATTCAATAAAATCTTTAAAATTGACGATTTTATGTTCATTTGTTTAGAAGTTAGAATTTGTCCGGTCTTATTTGCCCCACCCTGTACATAATTAAGAAATATATTCATAACATCTTCACCTGTCATAAAGACGACATATAAAATCAACATCCTGATAAGGATATTAAAGTTTATGTTAAAAATTTTCAAATTCATTTTATGCTTAAGGAACGAGAAGGAATTGAATCTCAACATTAACTTGTTATTTTGCTTGTATATTTATCATATTTGTTTACAGTTTATTGGTAAAGTTTGGTAATACTTTATTTCGAGTCTATCATGCAGTGTTTGGGGGGCAAGTGGAGAGGTCGTCAATTTTACGATGTGTTGCCCCCCCCAACAACAGCTGAAAAACACGTATAAGTTCCGTGATTTTCTTCCGAATTAATTTCGTTATTGGTATGAGCTGCAAGTTATCTTTTTTTACACAGCTGATGTGTTTTTTAGAGATATTTTTTTTAACACTGAAACTTCTTGCATGTTTACCTTTGCCTAATGTTATTTTCTTTGTTTAGGCAAGAAACTTGAAGATATCTGTCCATCCACCCACAACATGGATGTCCCTAATGTGAAGCGCCAGGACTTCCAGCTTATTGGAATGGATGTAATATACATTTTTTTTTCTTTAAGTAATGCTCTCGTCTCTATAATAACCTTTGTTAGTTCGTTCCTTTGAAACTGTTAGGGGATTAACCAGAGCTGGATCTTTAAATCATTTCCATGGTGCGCGGAATGCGCCGCTGTGATTGGCTGAAATTTCGCGCTGAATGCGCCGCTGTGATTGGCTGAAATTTCGCGCGGGGTGGTTCAGCGCATCATTGAAATGATTTAAAGATCCAGCTCTGATAAATTATCACTAAATTTTATTTTCATTTTCTGTCAATTAGGCTAAGTTTTTTTTGTGCAAATTAAATGTGCCTCCTACAAGTAACTTCCAACTGTCCAAATTTACTTGTGACTGATAAATAGTTCATTTGTGAGAAAATCAAAGCTCCTGTCTAATAAATCTATTAATTCACTGATTTATAAGAACATCTTTCCACCCTGCTCAATTTATTTTAAAATTCTACCAAGGGTGTATATTCTGCACAAGATTCATTTTTTCCCCGGCTCCAAAGTGTTTCATTACCCCCACCCCCATTTTTCTCATAGGATGATGTGGAATAATGTTATCACTTTTATTCATTTTTTACCCCTTCCATTTAGCAGGGGATCCCATTCAGAATACACACCCCTGTATTATTTTTTGACATATTCCCTTGATTATATTGTCGTTTACTAGATCATTGAATTTCGCCTTTTATCAGTTTTTCGCGCACTAAAATTTCGTTGTCCAATGCAAAGCTTACATGAAAATTGTTGAACAATCTGTCCATCTGTTTGCGAGATTTGTGTGCGATTAATTTATAATTACAAGCATTACTTTGTCTAATGTTTATATTCTTTCTTATGTTCAGGACGACTTTCTCTCTCTTATGGACGACAGCGGTGATACCCGCGAGGATCTGAAGTGTCCCGAAGGTGAAGTCGGAGATGAAATCAGGTCCGCCATCGCTGATGAGAGGGACATCCTGTGCACCGTGCTGTCCGCTATCGGCGAGGAGTGTGTGATTGCCACTAAAATCAACACTGCCGCCGATAAATAAGCAATCGGCACAATGTCAATTTCTCGTGTGTTTTATATATTAAACTTAATTGATATTGTCCTTTACTTGGAAGTTTGAAAAAATAAATCTTTTCTATTACAACATTTTTTGCTTTTATTTTAATTTTCTAACTATGTGATGATAATTTCTATATTAACATTTAACCATTATATAATCTTTTTATTAAATTAATAAATGTTTATAGCTGGTTAATCCAAACAAAAATATTTTTTCTTATTTTGGAATGAATGTTTTTTTTTCTCAATCCTTTGTTTGGAGGTTAGGCTTAAAAATCATTTAGCGTTATTGTTACATATTTTGAAAGAGGGGAGGCGGATGTGCCACTTTTTGAAACCAAAAGTAAAACCTGCATGATCTCATCCCATAAAAGTTATAACTCTAAAATTCGGCACAGCAGTTGCTTTTGTGGAGAACAATATGGAACTGTGAAAAAACGGCGGCGAAACCGCCGTATTTTTTTCGCCTATTAGACAGTTCTTAATTATCTGAGATAAACTTTTTTTCCCGTACAAATTTTCCGTATATTTTCACGTGAAAAAAATTGCAAGTGTTAAATCTTCGAAGTGTCAAGTGAAAATATAAGCGAAATTTTTATGAAAAAAAGTTCATCATAGGTGATTGAAAATTGTCTATTATGGCAAGAAAAGACAAAAGAAAATTCGGCGGGAAGCGAATGGTTCTGCCGCCGTTTCTTCAGTTCCATATTGTTCACCACAATAACAACTGCTGTGCAGAATTTTAGAGCTGTAACTCTTTTGTGGGCTGAGATCATGCACGTTTTACTTTTGGTTTCAAAAAGTGGCACATCCGCCTCCTCCCTTTAAATTAGTTTTCATCTCATTGGTTTAAAATAGTTCTGTGGAGATTTTCCCATTGTTGAATTTAAAGCCATCGAGAAGGGTCATAGACAATTTACAATATAAGCCCTGAATGATATTAAATCTTGGAATATCGTCACTCTTTTTTTTTTATAATCTTCTACCTAACTTTTTTTTTTGAAGCTGTATGATTGATTCTACATAATATACTGGTGATCAAATGAATGTTTTTAAAAACTGGATTATTCAGCTATAAACCTTAAACTTCAATTAAATGAAAGAGGCAAAATTGATCGTTCCAACGCTTGTATGTGCTCTCTTAAGTTTGCTTTTTCAGATTCTTGAAAAAAAATGTATATAAACCTGCATTTATATTTGGATCCTGGTCAAATAAAGAAGGTTACTCTACATGGTACGTGTTCATAAGGGTTTGACCATTGGAAGTAAAATAGGATCTATATATCAATAATAAGTCACGTGTTCTTAATTGAGGCAGGAATGAATAGTTTACCTATTAGTATAATCCAGCTCTCACATACTCTGGCTTACATTTTTTGGATACTTCAGTTGTTGATTCAAACTGCCAGTGTTTTCAACCTAATTTAGAATAAGTAATGTTGAAGCATCATTGGGAAGGCATGTGAAATTTGTTGCCAAATTTGTCTTATCCCTTCAGATCAATTTTTAGAAATCACAATAGAATTCATATAAACCTATTTTATGAAGTACAGGGTGTTTTAATAGAAAGTTTTTTTCTAAATCTTAATTATGCACAGAAAATAAAACAAATGCTTTGTATATTTGGAAAACTATTCTTGGACATTTATGTTTCAAATATTTAAAAGTGATTTTTTCAACAAATTATGCCTTAATAATTTTTGAAGATGTACGGATTTAAAGATTGTGGAAAATGCATACATTTTTAAAATTCAAATTGCGCGGCTTGTTTTAATAGTAGAAAAACGTCATGCATAACGTTTTTACTATTAATACAAGCCGCGCAATTTGAATTTTAGAAATGTGCGCATTTTTCTACAATTTTATATCAGTAAACCATCAAAAACAAGACATTTAGAAAAACCGGTATTTAAAGCAAAATTTGTCGAAAAAATAATTTTTAAATATTTGAAACATAAATGTCCCAGAATAGGTTTTTCAAATATATAAAGCATTTTATATAATTGTTTTATTTTCTATGCATAATTAAGATTTGAAAAAGAAAACGTTTCTATTGAAACACCCTGTAGAAGTCAAAGCCCATAGACGCTAGTAGTATAGATAATATGGCCAACTTTAAATAAATTCCATTTAATCTTCAGTAAAATGTGCTTCAATGTTACTTTTTTTCTGTCTTTCCTCTATATACAATAGGAGTAGAATTGTTTTATTTTGTGTATTTGTATATTCTAGGAGGATACATACGACTGTAAAATACACTTCATTTGTACTAACGTTATCTTGCTCGTCGGCTTTAAAAGTTTGGGTACTTCTATTGAATTTATTAGGTTAGTTTCAAATTTTTTGATCAATAATTTTAATCTGCAGAAGTAATAAGTTAATTGGGGATGGTTAACTATGGATCGTCCATTGTCTTATCCCTAAAGATCCCTGGGTATATTAAGCCAATCAATCATGACATTTTACTATGTAATTTTCGAAGCAATTCTTTGATGCATTGATGCAACTTTTATATTTGTTTTATCTTTAAAATTTTTATTTCTAATTGATATTTATTTTTAGAGCTAAATCATTAAACAGAAGTTTATGAGTTACAAATAATTTTTATTTTATTAATATGTTTGAAAAATCTAGAATTAGTGAGCTTCACTAGTATCAACTTGTTTATTACGTTGTTACTGTATTCTTGTATTGAGCATATTTTCACACCTTGTTTAATTACATAATTTGTTTAGCGTAAATTACTTCCTTGCCATTAACTTTTGAACTAAAGGCTAAACTCCACAAAAAGAATTACGCCAATAAGTTTTAATTACGTTTCCTTTGGTAATTTATATAAACCTACGAATTGTGCAATTTTCAAAGGCTCTTTTCATTAATTTAAACAGGTTAGAATTGTCCTATCGATTCCAAACTTTGCATGATGATTCATGTAGTAGTTAGGTACAATTTAGAAAGCTTAGCAACTCTATAATCAATACCAGAATGTCCGTACGTCCATTTTAAACATGTCTATTTTTTCTTTTTTGACAATAAATATTTGTATGTTAAAATAATCCGATTCTTATGATTTTTTGAAAACTGATTCCTATTACAACAAGATGTTATGTTAAAAGTGAAGCATCTCTATAAACAAGTCCCAAAAATGTAAGTATGTCCTTAACAGTATCATCTATTTATGCAGTTTTGTAACAAATTTACTTACAATATTGTTTGTACTTATGCATTAATATTCTGCTAATTCAGTTCTGACAATCTACAAGTGTTAATGTTTGTTGTCCTTTCATTTCAGAACTTCGCTTTTATGGATGTTGTCATCCTTGTTTCATAAATAATATATACTTGATCTTCATTGATAAATAACTACGAGCATTCACAGAATTGAAATATCAATGCTTTTGTATAATAATATATTTTATTGATTTCTAGATTTGTCCAAAACACTGAAGATCACAGACCTACAACAAAAAATTGAGGTAAATAAAAACTCAGGGAAGGAGGGGATATTAGACTGTAAATAATGTTGGTATTTAGTTTTATAAACACGCTTCTTTTTCGTTGGCTTAAAAACTTTTGGTACTTGTATTAGTTCTTATGTGGTTAGTTCAAAATAGTAGTAAACTTTCTAAACTTTTTCATAAATAATCAACAAATGCGGTAATTTTCCTCATCATCACATAGGGATTTATCGTTCATTGCCCTATACTCCATAGTACCGGCCTGTAAACACTAAATTGAAATCAAAATTATCTTGAAGTATATTCTGATTACCATAAATGTTAAATGCACGCCTTATTGAAAATTCACGCGAATTATTATTGAGCTTTTCAGACTATTTGTAAGACTTCTTTTGCCATTTATATAAAATTAATATTGGTTGATAGAAACTAGCTGTGTCTAGTTTTTTTCTATCAATAATTTACACCTACAGAAAACCATATACAAAAAATCTTTAATCTGGGGGAAATTCATTATATAAGAATGATTTTATCCTTAATAACCTATGCTCTCAGTCCAAAGATAAAGCCTATACACCAGAGGTGGAATCTTAAAAAAAATTGCCCCACTAAGCGATTAGATTTTTTTTTTAAGAATCCACCTAAGGTTTACGCAAATGTGTCAAACTTCCCCCCTCCCCCTTGTTTATAAAAGTAGTTTTCTACCAAATCATTTTCTTAGGACGAATATGGTGTTCAGATATCACAACAGAAACTTATCCATAAGGTACAAATAAGAAGATAATTGTACGGCTATCATAAAAGTCGTTCGTATAAGATAAAGTAACTAGATGTTTGTTTGTAAGTTTGTATACACGTAACGAAGGATATAGCCCAGGAAAGGGTTGTAACTTTTTTGGAAGGGGTTGCATTCATTCTCCTTTAAAATGCCTAAAAAAAATTACCATTAAAAAGAATAGATACCCAGTGGTATCACGTCTTCTTTTAGTACCTAGAGAAGTTATTCTTTAGCTTCACTTTGTCAGTCCGTAACTCTATGCGCGAAATGTTATTTCCTCGGGTTATATTTAAAATAGAATGATTATTTTTGTTACGAAGTCGAAAAACCTTACCAAAGAGTTCCAGAGTTCCAAATAATTCCAGTAAATACCTGAATTATGATAAAAACTAATCTTGTTAAGGGAAAGATATTGTCTGGGAAGGATGGAGAAACTCTCTACCACTACAATGTAAACTATAACGAAACAATACAGGTTTGTATCTAGTAGCCTATCTATTTATTTTATTATTTGTCCTTAGTGCATTCAATCATCCCAAGATATTTTAATTCATTAATTGCACGACCTTTGTCTTGAAGTTTGAACTGTCCATTTTAACGTCTCAGGATCGGAATGATCCATACTCAAACCCGACACCACCCTAACGGGCTTGCTACCGTTTACGCTAGTAAGGCGGGTCGATAGAGTAGCTTCTCTATTAGTAATGTATTTTCAATTCATCCCTATTTATGTCCTAATAATAGGTAACTAACTTCTTTTTTTTTATGTGCAAAGTAAAATAAATTAGCTCTGTTAATGAATTATAGCATATAAACTTAAACAGTTTACCTACTATGTTTTACAACGAGCATATGATACATTACTTAAAATTTTAGTCGCCTAACTATAGTAAAGCTTTGCTGACAAAATAATTATTTTTTTTCTGTTATTTATCTATTTACCTTTTTTTCCTTAGGTACATAAAAGAGCAGTATTAGGAGCACTAGAAAACACACCAGTAGATTCAAAGGTATTAATTTGGTTCATTTTTTACTTTTAACCGTAGGTATTGCATTTTTTTAGTGAAATTAAGGGGGGGGGGGAAATTTTGAAAATTGAATTTTGGGACTTTCCCTCTAGGGGCTAGTGGAGCAAAAGACCCCCCAAACACTAAAATTTTAAGTTATGAGCTTATTTTTTAAGATTTAAAAAATCAGCTCGATATCTTTAAAAATAAGCTCATAACTTAAAATTTTAGTGTTTGGGGGGGTCTTTTGCTCCACTAGCCCCTAAAGGGAAAGTCCCAAAATTCATTTTTCAAAGTTTTACAGGTAGATCCAATCATATAAGAGAGTTTACAAAAAGAATTAGGTTGATAACTATAAAAACAAGCCCAAACGGCCAGGCCAAAATTTGATACTGAATTTTCATTTCCTATAACTGTACAAACTTCCACCCCCCCCCCCCCTTACGTAATATTTGTGTATTTATAAATATAGATTTAATCTATTCATAGGGATACTGGTCATTTGCTAACTGCCAGATCCCGTTACGTTCTGGGTTCTAAGACTATAAATTTGGATTAAAACGTTAAAATTATGCATCGTAGTTGCTGTAATGAGGTAGAAACTGGAACTGTGAATACACGGCGGTCGAACTGCCACTGCCGTCGGAAAACCCCTATTTCTAGCTGAATGTATTTGCAATATCTCGCCAAATAAGACGATAAAAATCATTAGTTTACATCCTTTTTTTCAAATCCCGTAATGTTTACAATTTTCTTGATAACAGGAAGAGAAACCCAAAGAAGAAGTGAAAGAAAAATTAACCGACTGTGATAGCAAACTTTATGAGATTGGAGATTTAGGTAAACAAATAGAGTTATTACCCTAGATGCTCCATCTGATTGTAACACAAATAGTACCTAGGTAATGTCTTTATAAAATCACTTTATTACCAACCGCTAACTAGTCATTTTGGCTATATAAAACACAATATAGAACATTAGCAAAGGGGGGAGGCGGATGTGCCACTTTTTGAAACCAAAACTAAAAGTCAACAAAGGAACTCAACTAAAAAAAGAGTTACAGGTCTGAGATTTTGCATAGCAGTTGCTTTATAGAGGTACAATATGGAACTGTGAAGAAACGGCGGCGCAACCGCCGAAAACCGCCGTTTCCCGCCGAATTTTTTTTTGCAATTTCTCGGCGGTTTTCGGCGGATGCGCCGCCGTTTCTTCACTGTTCCATATTGTAACCCTATAAAGCATCTGCCATGCAAAATCTCAGACCTGTAACTCTTTTTTTAGTTGAGTTCCGTTGACTTTTAGTTTTGGTTTCAAAAAGTGGCACATCCGCCTCCCCCCTTATTAATCTAAAACACAGACATCACTTCATATAAGATAAAGTCTGCGTTGCTGCAATTATAAACCCAATTAGAACCATATCAATTAAGTCAAATAAAGAAAGAAAAAATAAGAATCATTAAAACATATTAGGTAATTTTATTGAACATAAAATTAATATTAGATAAAACACTTATAAACAGCTATTGTGATACCATCAGACATCAAAAAATGTTTATTCATATTTTATTGGTTGAAACGAAAATATAACTGCTCTTTCTTACCAATGTATACATTCTCTAACCAAAAATGTATTTCGATTAATCGTACATTGTGGTCCTAATGTTCCAATCAAGTGAATGAGGACAAAAAAAAATAGGGCTTTTACTCTTAGGATGGTGGCGGTACCATCTCTCAAAAAAGATTACAAATTTCCATAGACCTTAGGCTTAGGCTTTAAAAAGCTGAGCAGTTGGCGAGATCTTTCCATACAGATAGACATCCTGCCTCCACTATATAAAATAATAATTTTATAATCTTGAAAGTCTCTGCATATGAATGTTGTAATTCATTATTATTGTTTAGTTGATGTTAAAGACTGCGATGCATCATCCCAAACTATTGGAGCTTACTTTGAGGCCAAGATAGTCAGAATAACAAAGGTAAGGGGGGCGTGTTTGGTGGTTGGCATGTATGCAATACAAAAGTCCTTTTAGTTCTTGTCCGTCTTGTTAGATTTCTCTTGGATTTACAAAAACATAGCACTTGCCCATTGCTCGAATACCTGTGTGTGTGTGTGTGTGTGTGTGTGTGTGTGTATAGCCATAGCTTCTTAGTGTTAAGTAGTCATGGAGTAGGACTAGACACTGCCAAGAAACAAACAATGAAATGTTGAAATTTTTGGGTTCATTCTCTTAATTCTTATTTAATTATTAGAACACAGAAGAAAATGTAGAAGAAAACAGCGATGGTCTGAACTACCATGTTGTTTATGATAACTGGCCAAACGACGATACTGATCATAGGTAAAAATATATTACGGCGATTTCCCTCTAAGCGCCTACTGGAGCAAATAAACCAATGCCCCAACTCCACCCCTTTTATATTCTTTAAAATCATAACAATAAGAAAGAAAAGATAAAGTAATCATATATTTGGGTTAGCCTAGGTTAGATTATTTCGAATAAGTTTAATTGAGGTGTAGGATGGATATTAGGAAAATGTAGTATGTAGCACTCTATTCCTCGTTCCAATCTTGAGTTAAAAATTGTGTAGTAAAAAATCTCGTCCCTTTTATTTTCCATTAAACTTTCCTCCCTCCCTTACTATTTTTCAAAGATATCCTGGTCCTTTTAAAATATAGAATGAAATAAGGCCTTTTTAGTCTGTAAAGTTTGCTCTTACTTTATCTCTACTAGTTATAGGGAAGGCAGGGATGGTTCATGAAAATAGCATAACACCAACCCAAGAAATTTTTAAAGCTTCCCTGGAAAGTACAATCTATTCGAACTATCAATATAATATTATTTTGTCCCAAATTTACTCGATAATATTAAGAAATTCTATGGTCGAATGTATTTAGAATTTAGGTACCTTTTTACAAGTTAAGAATAATTTTCTTTCTCGTAAATTGTTTGGCCCCAAATAAAATCCAAAAGATTTGTTATCCAAAAAAACTAATATTTATTCTTTCTTTCAGAACTTGTTCAGTGTATCCAGTAGAGTGCCAGCTATTCTGCAATCTCTAATGAAAAACTTTTATTTCAGAGTGTCCAACCTAAAACTTCGTCCCCGAGCACGCGTTCTTATTAAGGTTGACAAATTGGAGGAGGGGACCAAAGTTCTTGTAAACTATAATCAGGGGTGAGTGATAACAATAGTTATTTATCGCATCGTATTATAAACAGCTTTCCACTGATATAAAAATGTACAATTTTAAGATTAAAACCAGTTTTCTTAGCCCCGAGATGTGGAAGGCACGGCTCAAAAAATTGGTTTCATCTTATGTACATTTTTATATTCATAGAAAACTGGAATACGATGCTGAACTTAATTTTTCAGTATGGCTGAGAACTGGTTCAAATCCACCGGATAATAATCTGTTTCGAATGAATACGAGAAATGTTATTATTAAATAATCTTTTCCACATTTGACGGATGTTCTTTTTAGACATATTCTGGTTTGTACGTCTATCTATAATTACCCGGCTAGCAGCGGATGGGAGCATTGAAGCTAAAGGGCCGGGGGAATGCTGTTGTCTCGTCGTTTTGTTAATTCAAGTTTTGCTCATTTTTAGAATTTTCTTACTATTATGGCAGGGATGTATATTCTGCATGGGATCCCCTGCTTAGGGGGGGGGAAAAAAATAAAAAATAAGTGGTTGGAGGGGAAAAAAATGTAAAAATTAAGAAAACTGAAAACATTTTTTCCATTTCGCCCCCCTCCTTGGTTAAAAAAACTAAAAAAATGTGTGGTAGGAGGGATAAAATAAATGAAATATAGAGTTCTTTAAATATTTTTCTATTTCCCCCCCTACTTTTTCAGAAAAATCTAGGGGGGAAAAAAAATAAAAAATTTTGTAGCAGGGGAAAAAAAATAAATCTTGTGCAGAATATACACCCCTGTATTATGGGGAATAACGTAATTATCTCCGCTGCTATTAAAGATATACAGCTGAAGAATTTTGTAAAGAATCCTTCCTCTTAAAGTATTAAGCTTTTAAATCAATTTTGTTTGTCGGTCGTTGGGTCATTTTTTTGCCTCTTTATGAGACTGAATTATTAGGTATTACTTTTGAGCGTCTACGCTATAAATCATTTGTCTATTTGTACGTCTTTATTGGTTCATATATCGCTAATTATGGATGTTATTATTCTTGTTTTGTCATATTCTATTTCTTAGCTGATATTATCCGACTTTCTTAATTGATAGAATATTGATCTTTTTTACGCAAATTAATGATGGTACATCTGTATAATTATGAATGGTAGACAGGAAGCTTTTTTACACGTTGGGTGTTAAATAGAGATTTGTTTCCTTTGCCATGTCTGTAAATATGTAACGCATGGCAAATATACGTGATTTGGGTTTTTTAATATACAACTGTAATAGTTTCCATTAATTTTTTAACTTCTGACTCGTGTGTTAAAAATAAAAATCATGACAATTTTTAACTTGAATTATTTTATCTAAAATAAAACTATTTTTGTTATTTAAAATGTTTACTTCAATTTGGTTGTTCGGTTTTTTCCACCCAATCTCGGTACAATTGACAAGGATTCTGCCGAACAATTCTTTAGGGCGTTATTAATCAAACCCTTACCTAAATATTTTTTTTCTTGAATTAATTTAGCCGCTAGTTTATAGGTTTACTAGCGGCTACGCCCCCTAGAGGCCTCTAGTGGCACTTTAAATGTTTTTGTTTGTTAAAGTTAATTTTTTTATGTACGATACCTCTCTATTTGACGTTGAAGTCTCCCATAAGTTTTTAAAAAAATTTCGATTTTTTTGTCATTTCTCTTGGGAGGGTGGTGGTACCCTCCCCCAAAATAGTTATAAACCTTCCCGGGACTTAAAAGAGGCTACCCTGTTAAGGAGAACCCGATCGGTTCAGCGGTTAGCGAGATCCTTCAGTACAAACACACAGACATCCTGTTACTTTAGTATAAGGATTTTTCAGTAAGATATTTAATTTTGTTTAGGGATGCCACAAAAGTTGGAGAATGGTACGCCGCTCAAGTGGAAGAAATAAATCCACGAAGAAAAAAACTTATCTGTACACTCTTTGTAGGTAGGCTGCTCAAACGTTATTTAATAATAAGTTTGGCAACATTCATAAGTAGCATAGCATAGCCCATTAATAAATAATAACTAGCGGCTACGCCCCCTAGAAGCCTCTAGTGGCACTTAAGGTAGAATGGGGAAAAGTCGACCGCATCCCATTTAATATTTGAGTTTCAAAAGAGTAAAAAAAAATATTTTTTGGGGGAGGGGGGGGGGGTGAAGACACCCTCCCCAAAAAAGTTTAAAACCTTCCCAGGACCTATAAGAAGCTTCACTGTAAAGGAGATCAATATCGGTTCAGCGGTTAGCGAGATCCTTCGGGACAGACAAAAAACGCTTACTACTTTATATAATAGGATTATATATCAAAATGGCCGAGGGCACAATTGAAACAACAGAAAGGAACTCAACATAAACAAAATTGAAAGTGTTTCCATATTTATACTTCTAATATATTTACAGGAGTTGATAATGTCCCCCTGCCGAACACTGAAGTAACCCAGCTGGACCAAATATTTGTGCTGGAGGAGCCCGTACCTGTCACCTCCAGGGATGTAGATATTAGTAAGGTAACTTGTAGCGCAGCTACTTATAAGAAAACATGAAAATCTTGTGTAAGATACAAGTAATAATATATCCAGTTTGCCCGTAGACTTACTTGGAATTCCTTTTTCAGGCGATGAGTTCAACAAGCATTAAAAGAAAGCACACCATCGAATGTGAAGATTGCCAGGAAAGTTGGAAAGTTTGTTTAAATTATTTATATCCAGCTTTGAGCCATCTTTAGTATTTTAATTAGGGGGACAGGTAATCTTTTCCCATCTTTATTTAAGTTTATTTAACACATTCACTTATTTTACTTTAACATTAATCTTTTGATGTATAGGCTATTTGATTAATATTTAAAATGAACAATGTTTGGTAGAAAAGCTTTGAATTCAATTAGGTAAGGGACAAATTATAATGGAGAAATGTTATATATTAGTTTAGTTTAGGTAGGTATGTACTCAGAAATAAAATAAACAAAAGAAAGTATTTTAAAATACAAATCTACTATACATGTCACTGTGGGCTAGAATTGAATCAAGACAAAAGTAAGTGCCGAGCCCTGGGACCTATGTATGGTGAAAATAGACATAAAACCATGATGATTCCAGGTAAAACCAAAATATTTCAGCGGGGGCTTTTTGAGAAAATTAGATTTGAAAATTTCAAGTTCAATTTTCACCACCTAGGAGTTGCCGTATAATCATGACAAGAAAAGCAAATATTATTTATTTTAAATTTTGAACAACTTTGCTTTTATAAAGTTCTTCATAAAACCACTCCTGAAGGGAGTTAATAAATGGCCATTTTTATCACTTGCTTTGCAAAGGTCACAAAAATTCAGCCTAAAATAAATCATATATAATATATATAGAGGTTTTAAGAAGGACTTCATAAAAGCAAAGTTGTTCATTATTTAAAATAGATAATATTTGCTTTTCTTGTCATTATTTTGCGGCAACTCCTAGGGGGTGAAAATTGAACTTGAAATTTTTAAATCTAATTTTCTCAAAAAGCCCCCGCAGAAATATTTTGGTTTTACCTGGAATCATCATGGTTTTATGTCTATTTTCACCATACATAGGTCCTAGGGCTCGGCACTTACTTTTGTCTTGATTCAATTCTAGCCCACAGTGATGTTACACATAAAAATCGTTAAAGACTGTACCTTAAAAGTACCTGTAGATAAAAACAAACAGGTATAACTAAAACCAGGACAACGCAGCTAAGAAGTGCAAAGAATGTGGTTGCAACAAATGCGGGAAGAAAAGTGACCCAGATACTCTGATTATTTGTGACGAGTGCCAGCTTAACTTTCATCTCAAGTGTATTGGTCTTAAAGGAACTTGCCAATTTGTTTTTTATTAACGGTTTCTCCTCTTTAGGCAGGGGGGGCGGGGGGGAGTGATATAATTTTAGTTTTAAAAAGAAAAAGTATAAAAAATTGAGGGGGGGGAGCTTTTTTTCTAAGGGCAATTTTTCTTAAGAGAGATGTTTCTCTCCCCCAAAAAATATTTACGTTTTCAGAACCTTTAAAAGCTTCGCTGTAAAGGAGAACTAAGTCTGTTCAGCGGTTAGCGAGAGATCCCTCGCTGCACACACATGACCGACATTCTTTTACTGTTATTTAAAGATAATTAAGAAGTTTGGCTTGAAATATTGGGACTAAAAATAAATATACCAGGTTTGTCAATATAGATAATTTGAATTTATACTTGTATATTACGTTTGCGTTCAATAGGACAATTTCATCATTATAAAAATTGGTCTCTATGACAGAGGTACCGGAGGATGATTACTACTGTCAGGGATGTAAGAGAGAGGACACGACAATAAAGCCCGGAGACAAGTTGGTCAACAAGAAGCTTAAGAATGCCCCCTCTCAGGGATAATTATGGATAGCATAAATATTAGGGATAGGCAAAAGAAAGATTACTCAATTAGCACCCATTTAAACAGCAATTATAATTATGAGGATATAAACATATTTTTTTAAAGATTTTAAAAATAATACCTAGGTAGTGGGAAGGGGAAAGTTTCAATTGTCCATTTATAGTTTCACTGACCGTGATAAGTACCCCTCAAGGAACAACCCGTTGGGGCCAAAACCTGTACCCAATCTAACCTAAAGGGGTAGTTTCACGAAAGGCATTTAAACTTAATTTAGTGAACCGCATTTCTGGTTAATTGGTTAAACTACATTTATATGGCATATATTTGAAAGAATTTTAATTTTCTACCACGTAGTTTTTAAAATATCAAGACTTGAAAATCGCATAGATCACAAAAAGACGATTTTCAAGTCTTGATATTTTCAAAACTAAGTGGTATAAAATTGAAATTCTTTCAAATATATGCCATATAAATATAGTTTAACCCATTAACTAGCAAAAAATATGCGATTCACTAAATTAAGATCAAATGCATTTCGTGAAACTACCCCTTTAAAAAATAACGCACACAAATCTCCCTCCCCCCCCCCAAAAAAAAAAAAAAAATTAAATTTATTTTGAACTGATGGAATGGGTGATTTTGTGCACTATGAGGGGAAACTGTGCTGTTAATTGCTATCATTATTACTCCTCATCAGATTAAAGAGCAGAAGCGAGATTGGGGGAAAGGTTTTGCATGTGCTGGACGCTCCAAAACTAATGACAAGGAATTGAGATTTATAAAGCATTACAAAATATTTTTAAATCTATCTATGCAGTAATTGGAAGTCTATCTGCTAAAGTAGTAGGAGATATGTGCCTGTCAAATGAAATTTTGCAGGTCTTCCCCTCTTTTCTTAAGATTTACATTTTTTCTTAGTATTTATTTTTTTTCTTTTTGAGATAGCACGAGTTTTCATGAAAATAATCTGTTTTTACTGTACTAATCTCAAAATGTGTCTTGAAATAGGTTCCAATGAGTTTCAAAGGTGCCATACCTGGCACAGACGTGGGCATGATCTGGTTCAGACGGATACAGCTCTCGGAAAATGGTATTCATCGCCCTCCCGTAGCAGGTACGTGTGTGTATCTGTGTGTGATGAGTCACTAATGTGTTAAATAGCAACTTAGCAAGAGTTGAAACATATTGTGTATGTTTCTCGATGATTGCCAGGGTCAACAAAACAGGGATCATATTTTTATATTTTAGGAATCCATGCAAATGAGAAAGATGGAGCCATGAGCATTGTTTTAAATGGAGGTTAGTTTTTATTAGCGATTTTATAATTTATTTTGTCATACCGTCCGTAACGCTATGGGGTAATGTGGTTTTCACGGCTGCTTAAGATAGAAAGTTACTTTTTTAGTGAAGATTTTCTGTATTAATGAGCATCAAGTGATATATATAATTTTATTTGTCCATCTGTCATTCGGTTATGCTTAAAAGACAAATACTTATTCTTTTAAGGTTTTGTGATACATCGCAAATACTTTTTTCTTCTTTTTCTTAAAAAAACAGAACATCTGATCTATTAACACGTTTATCCATCCATGATCTTTTGAGCTTCGCCCATTATAAATGTTGTCATCCGTTCATTATTCCCAACATTTTCTCTAACCTGCCTTTGCCCGTTTGTCCAGCTATTTTTTGTGCTTTCCTCTTATGGATGTTGTAATCCTTGTTAGGCTACGAGGATGATATTGACAATGGAGATGAGTTTATGTACACTGGATCTGGCGGACGAGATTTAGACGGCAACAGAAGAACAAACGTCCAGTCATTTGATCAGGTACGTTCTTTTAATGATATTAATGTTTTCATGTAAAGGGTTGGATTATTGTATACTACCGTGTTTTCGTGTTTTGGGATAATATATACCTAATAAAAGGGTAGGTATTTAGATCTGTTGTTTAGGGATGGAGGTAGTAAACTTGCATTTTAGGGTATTAGCTTTATAAAAAAAATAGCCTATAATAACGAGGCGATAAAATACCTGTTCTTCTTGTTAAATCCCATTTTAAACTATTTTGTAAATAAACATAGGAAGTTTAGACCCACAATACTTAAATTGGGTCAATAGGAAAACAGTGTAATACGATAAATCAGCTATAAATAGTTGATTTTTTTAGAATAATGCTAGCATTCAGGATATTTATTGTCTAAAAATTTTGTCGCTCGTATTATTAGAAAAGTCATAGGTATGTGACTTAGGTTTGACGGACTGTTTTGTCTGACTGACCATCTAGGATAATAAATCAATAATTGTATATAGGTATTGACCAAAGGCAACAAAGGTTTGGCTATGAATTGTGCAGCTGAAATCAACGAAGATGGCGCTGAAGCTAAAGATTGGAGAGAAGGTAATAACATTTGCCAAGTCCGTTGCTAGTTGTCAGAGATGTATGAATTTGAAGTTTCTACAACCCTCTAATTTTTAGTAGCGAGGCTACTCTATAATTCATTTAGTATGTCTGTCATTCAGTCCGTAACGCTATTGGGGAAATAGGATTTACTCAGCTCATATAAAAGATAGAACGTTGACTTTTTTAGACAACATTCCCATCATTAAGGAGCACAATTAATTATAAAACATTCAAGACGATAGGACTGTTTAGCAGGTTTTTGGCTATTTTAATATTTTCCACATTGTTCCCCATATCTTTGATGTTTATGGTACGATTTTCAAAAAATTTTCAGTTAAAAATATCAAAATTAAATCTCCCGTAGTTTAAAGAAAACAGCAATGACAGTCAGACTGCCTTTTGCATGTTTTGGCTATTTTTATATTTTTCAGTTATAGACATAGTATCTGTTCTCAGCCACACTGGAAAATCATGTATAGCAGCGTATAACTGTCAATTTTTGACGAATATTAAAATAAAAATCATAAAATTAATATCAGTTTTGATATACCTGGCGGCCTTCATCCCCTCGGGTCTAACAAAACTGGTTTAAATCTTAAAATTTTCTATTTTAATATCTGCGGATAAATAACTGGATAGTAATACCTATTTGATTTAGGAGTTCCGGTTCGCGTGGTACGAGGCTACAAGTTGAAAAAACATTTCCCCAAGTACGCTCCCGCAGTAGAGGGATTCAGATATGATGGCATTTATAAGGAAAAATTGGAGCACATTTTATTAATCGAGAAACTAGAACTTCTCCACAATTTACTTAAGGATGTTATAGTCCTTTTTTTTAATGGGTGTAGGTTTTACTAAAGCACCATCCGATAAAAAAATACATTTTTTCACAATAAAGGTTTCTATTTATGTACCTATAATTTGTTACAATTATCTCAATCTAAGTGTCATTTCATCACACTCATATAATAATCATATAGCTGATTTACCTAACAATTGATGTTTGAACGTGATATGGAAATAAAATTTGTTCCAATTTTGTGTCGAAATAGGTTGTGAAATACTTTAAAGTGAAAGGACAGAGTGGTTTCAATGTTTGGAGGTAAAACACATTTTTTTGTTATTTACGAGTAGCATTTCCCCTATGATGGCATCTTACAAGCAATAAAACATGATAAGCACTATCACATTATTCACAAACTTTGCATCATCCCCCCCACACAACAAAAAATATTTTTGTAGTTATATGAAAAGAGAGATTGCAAGATCTCTTTATGCGGTTTTTTAAGACTTCTCCCCTCCCCCCTTTCTGTCAATTAACCTAATTATATCTAGCATTTATTCTAGTTCAATATTAAGCTTCCCTAAAAACTATTGATTAATTTTTAAGTCGTCTACGAGAACTTACTGAAAATCCCTCTCAAACACATCCAGCTTCTTTACCTAGTTTTATTTATTTTTATAGATATCTGTTGCGAAGGGATGACCCCTCCCCCGCCCCATGGACACCCGAGGGACAGATAATTGCAAAGGAGCGAGGATTTAAGGTTATTATGCCGGAAAATTATGTGCCTCCTTCCCCCAAAACAGGTAAATAAATGAATATAGAATACGTGGATTTTGTAAATGGGGAATTTTTATCGTCAAATTAGGTTGCTAATATAGTCCTCAGATATTGGTTAATACGTACCTGCATAGTAAGGGGAGTGGATAATATCAAGTTAGAATAGTAGGATTTAATAAATGCTCTATGTCCTTTAATTGTTGATTCGTTAGGCAGTTTTGGTAATAATTTTTTTAGGTACAACTAAATAATTTAGGATCCAAGCGCAAGGCTGAAGATGAAAGTAAAGAGAACGAAGAAAATAATGGAGAGAGCACAAAACAGAAGAAACAGAAAAGAAAGTCAGATGCTGAAACAACCTATAAAATCTCCAAAACTGTCAAGGAATGTTATGTCATGTTGATTAGTCTTGTCAAAATGTCCTGGTGGTTCCTGCATGACTTGTCTTGTATTGACTTTTAGTGCTAGTTCCGTTTACTTTTTTTTATATTTAAACAGTTTTGATTATTATTTTCAATACATAGACCTTAAAAATCCCCAATCTCCATTGTGAAGAAAGTCTTGTGCGTCCTATTTTAAAGATGCGAACCTACTCTAATCCAATTTGTCTGTCAGACCGTGCGTCTGTAACTCTATGGGATTTTGCGACTGCTATTTTAGATAGATTTACTTAAGTGTTGTCAGACATGCTACAAAGGACAAATGTTAATAATTTCATAAAGGTTATGCATTCTCTGTTTTTTTCTTTTTTCGTGACAACTGAACATATGGTCGTAAATTCATTTTTGTGCTTAGCTGATTATAGATGTTGTCATCCTTGTTAGCTATAACACTGACTCAAAAGAAAAGGTTACATTGCTAACATCATTAAAATTTGTATTAATTTAACGTTCATTGTCTTATCCCTTAAGAAGATCTCTGTAAGCAATGACATGACAAACCAAAAATGGCAGGATTTGATAGCCAAAGATAAAAGTAACTCTAAGCTGTGGAGAGACCTTTTGAAGAGTAGCTTCGCTAGCCAAACTGATTTCCAGGTATACTGTACACTTTTGCTATTGGATTTATTACCCTTCATGGGTTTTCAAACACATTAATTCATTTAACTTTAAAAGGAACTCGTAGCAGACAAAAAAATTGTATTAAGAAATGACAAAAGTACGCAAAATATAGGCTTTGACAGACACAAATGCCTCCTACTATTTTGTCAGATAGACATCCCATTACTGCATATACCTTTTAAATGGACATAAAGATATTTTTATTTAAAAAATTGGATCAACTGCAGTTCACGGTAAAATATTCCTGGTAACGAATATTTCCAAAAATCTATGAATTTTAAAGGCTGCTAGCTGCCACACGGCTGAACGTACAGATCATACCCGCACACCATTTTAAGCGGCATAAGAAGGCCTACAAATAATCTGGAATAGCCAAGATCCAATGATGCACAGGGAAAGCTTCAATGAAGAAAAAACGCGTAAAATAGGTCTTTTTCGCGCATTTCTCTGCACTGCGAGATAATTATGCATTATTGATTTATGGCTATTCCAGATTATTTGTAGGCTTTCTTATGCCGCTTAAAACAGTATGCGGGCATGATCTGTACGTTCAGCCGTTTGGCAGCTAGCAGCCTTTAAAATTCATAGATTTTTGGAAATATATGTTACCAGGAATATTTTACCGTGAACTGCAGTAGATCCCAAAAATTTAATAGGAAGGGAATTCTTGCCAATTTCACAACCAATGAGCTCCTGTATTAATTCAGGAAAAAGTGAGTGAGACCTTTAGTTGTGGAATCTGCCAGTCAACTGTTGTGCAACCCATCCAGCTTACCTGCGGACATGCCATGTGCTCCGATGATTGGGACAGGAAAGATTTAACAAATTTACCGACTTTAATTGTAGAGTAGCTGCGTAACTAAAAATTCACTCCAACACGTTATATGGTTCTTTGTCTAGTTGAAATTATTGGTTGATTTGAAGTATCAAGGTATTAGAGAACTTGTTTAAAACTTTTTGGTACCACTATCAAACCTTTCCGTATGTTACCTCGAATGGCCAACATTTATTTTGCTACGCCCCAAGAGGCGATTACTCTTAGTAGGATGGCTATTCAACTTCCTTGGTCCTCTAAGATTAAGAAGCTTCATTGTAAAGGAAAACCATATCGGCTTAGCAATTAGCAAGATTCTTTCTACAGATACAACACATACATCCTGTTACTACATTCGTAGGATTAATTATGAGTTAAATCTGGTTGTGGTTAGGTTTATGAAGATTAAAGACGTGGAGAAAGTTTGTCCGTTGTGTCGCGCTGAACTCAAGGTTTGTTAAAATTTTTAACAATATTTATCAATAATTCAAACTTTATATTTTTAGCTTCCTGGCTTTCTCATAGCGTATATCCATAGAATTAGAATAATATTATAATTTTCATGCTTGCCCATATCCATGTCCCTCATTCACATGGATTCTTATGGATTAGGATGGCTTAATATGAAACACCTTTAAAACTCTAACCCTTTTTAAAACACTAATAATCGATTCGCTGCCATATTAAAATTGGCCAAAGGATTATCACTTTAAATCTCTACTTGCATCTAAATCTTAACTTCAAATAATCAGGGCTACATACATACAACTAGCATTCTAGGATATTATTGTTTATACATCGCATTTTATTATAGACAGTTTTACGTGGAAAGTAAAATAAAAATATAGCATTATAATACATTTGCTTTAAGCCTGATACTTTTATTGAAAAGGAAATCTTTTTAATCAAAGTTGTGTTTATCCACTATTCTTTGTTTTAGAACGAGAAGAAAGAAAATCCAGAATTGAGAGCAATTCTTAATCATCTATTCCCTGGATATGAAGCATGATTATTATTGAATCTTATATAAGAAGCCTAAATAGTTAGGCTATGAAATTGGGATTTGTACATATAAAGAGCTAATTATCTCTAACTTGTATTGTGGCCTAAACCTGGGGTGATCTAACCATGCGTGGCGTGGCTACCCAGTAACCAAAATAATGTAACCTAGCCTAAATTAATAAACAAGCAAACGAAAAACTACTTAAAGCATAGTTGTTCCTTCCGCAAGGATAAAGTAGTAGTTTATATACCAATCCCAATTTATGTACAACTTATTCAAAAATGCTGAAATATTGTAAAAAAAAAAATTGGAAAAGGAATAGGACAATGAATGTAAGACTAATCCTTCAATAAATTAATAGTTATTTTTCGCATCGTATTATAAACAGTTTTTATAGCCCCGATGTGCCGAAGGCTAGTAGACATTTGGACTATTTATATGTATAAAAATTATTTTAATAGTTATGTTTTTTATATTATATTGAAAATTGAAATACGCTTATTAATTTATTGGTGTAACTGTCTGGTAAAATAATTCTGAAAATTGTTTATGGGTGTTTATTGCAAAAAAAAACTATAAAAAGCTTTAAAATATTGCTTTCATGGGTTTGAAGAAGATATTTTCCCTGAACAAAAAAGTCCTGAAACCCGTTTTTTTAGACTATGAAAAAATTGCTGACCACTAATAATTTTCAGAATAAGTTTGCTGGGTGGTAACGCTTAATCAAATTTTATTTTGAAAAACTCTACTTTATATTGAATCATTGTTTTTATTGCCATTTTTATGTTTTATATGTTACCAAAATAATAATAGTTATTTCTCGCATCGTATTATAAACGGCTTTCCGCGGCACCTCGGGGCTAAAAAAAACTAGTTTTAATCTTATGATTGTACATTTTTATATTCGTAGAAAGCTGGATATAATACGATGCTAGACATAGTTTTTTCGTATGGATGAGAACCGGTTCCTATCCACCGGATTCGAATGAATACGAGAAAACAAATTCGGCATTTTATGATACAAAAGCATGTTTAAAACGTTTCAATTTGATCATTTGTTAATATTTAAGGCAAAATATTTTTTTATTTATCATCAATTTTCATTTATTTTGTCAAAGCCGTGCAAATTTTCAGCTTTTTATGTGGCTTTTCAAGTATTTTTTGGAAACCGATCAATATGATTAATTAAATGGGGCATTATTTGTTTGAACCAAAAATTCTGTTTTATTTCAGTATTTTAATTACCTAGTAAATTATTGATGTTTTAAAAACAAAAATGTACCTATACTTTTTTATATATTGATTTTTTTGCATTTTATTCTTAACATTTAAAGCATTTTTTCTTTTTTAATCATATATGTAAATTATTGTAGTTTTAAAACTAAAACTCGTATATCGTTCTACCTCGAACTTTGAAACAAATGTTTATTTTATATCCTATTATAAAAAGTAGTAAGCGTTTTTTGTCTGTCCCGAAGGATCTCGCTAACCGCTGAACCAATATAGTTCTCCTTTACAGTGAAGCTTCTTGTAGGTCCTGGGAAGGTTTTAAACTATTTTTCGAGAGGGTGTCTTAACTCCCCTCTCCCCCAAAAAATAATTTTTATAACTCTTTGGAAACTCAAATTTAAAATAGGATGAGTTCGACTTTTCCTTTTCCTACCAGTGCAGTGCCCCTAGAGGCTTCTAGGGGGCGTAGCCGCTAGTTGACAAATAAAGCTTTAAAGTTTTAAAACCTATTTTGTGTACTTGTGCTATAATCAACAATTAATTAAATAATAATCTGTACCTAATATTATAATCATATGTTTTGTTATTTTTTTGTTGAAAATACATGATTCAATGATTTAAAATTGTTTTTTTTATATATGATAATTTCTTGAGAGTGAGGGAACATTTGGACTGTAAAATTTACTACTTTCCAAAGATTTCTTAAACTACGTTGCATGTAGGTTGGCTTAACAACTTTGGATACTTAAATAGTTTTGAACGGTTAGTTCCAAACTTGGGTGTTCAACATATTTTGTTGTATCATTATTGGGGAATGGGGCTGTATATCAATTTGTGGTCCATGAAGATCCTGAGAATTTCCACTCTTTAATTCGTCCTTATTGGTTGGTTTGTGTAGTTAGTATGTATGCTTTAGTGTGTTCAATTGTATTTACACCCTGATCAATGTATGTATGTATGTAGTCTTGATTCTCTGAAGTTAGGATTCAGATTAACGAGGAGATTGTAGGTGAGAATCCTATGGCCAATCTAGATTGGTAATCTTCGTGCACAGTTGAGTGTATTCTATATTACATTACAAGCTGACCCGCAATTCT